>NC_085138.1:106748931-107096098 GCF_035046485.1 Aedes albopictus | reverse complement strand
CGATAATTCGGAACAAAAACATCGAGGTTGCGAACATCGATTCAAAATTGCCCAACGCTATTGCAAACGCCATTTTTCCCATCCCTCGTATTTCAAATTATTTGCAAACGTTTCCCGTTAAGGCGAAACTGGAAGCATTTTCTTATTTTTTTCGGTTTTTGATTTTTTCTTAAATAGCGAAGCAATATTTTCAAAATCGGTTTTCGTACACATGTAGAGTATGGATCAAGGAATCTTCTGATTTTTTTTTGAGGTGAAAAATGTTTTCCATTTTTGCAGAAACCATTTTTTTGTAAAATTTTGTTCAAAAATGGGTTTTGGCAAAAACGAAAAACATTTTCCACTACAAAAAAAATCAGAAGATACCGTGATCCATACTCTACATGTGTACGAAAACAGATTTTGAAAACATTGCTTCGTTATTAAATAAAAAATCAAAAACCAAAAAGTGAGGAAATGCTTCCAGTTTCGCCTTAAGAGGGTAGTCAGTTGTACCTGTTAAGCTGCCATTAGACTGTTTGCCCTCATGCCAAATATTTGCCATTGAAGTCCGACATGGTTGAATCATGTTAAAATATGCTTTCTATTCATGCAAATAGTTTGAAAATTGTTTAACTGCAACGTAATATATTAGATTTTTTGTAAATTATATAATTTTAACCCTCCCTGTGCGTTGGGCTCATTTTTTAAGTTGACCGTACACTACGTCAGTGAACTGAAGGTTAAAAACAGTGAAGCCCGATTTTAACATCTCGATCAGGATTAACCAAGGGTTTAACTCAAAAACTCTAAGGAAATTCCCTCAGAAATTACATAAGCATTGCCAACGAAAGTATTCAAAAGATGCCCAAAAATTCCCAAAGAAATAACCAAACGAACTCTCCGGATAATGGTCGGTTGGAATGATTAAACAAAATTGTCAAATGAATATAAAAACATAAATCACAAAGTATTTTTCAAAAAAAAGGTCGAAGAAATTTTCAAATAAACTGCCAAAGAAAAGTCTACAAAAACGACCATATGATTTTCCAAAAAAAAAGCCGAAGGAAACTTCGAAGAAATACTCAATTTCTTAGGAAAAATCCAGAAAATTCTCAAAGAATTTAAAAGAATATTTTGAATGAATTCCTGAAGAAATATTCTCAGAAATTACCGAACTTGCCACCAAATCAACGTCTTTTAGGGGGCCGGTTCCAGAGGCACGTTAACCTTTATTTGGGACATTTGTAAATAAGATAAATGTGTTAAGGAGTCGTTAAAACGTTGCCTAAAGTACGTATTTCTAAACATTTTTTTATGATCCAAAACAAAAAATAGGCGTAGAAATTTTCAGAAAAATATTAAAAAATTTCTGGAAAATTCCCAAAGATATTACTGAAAAAATTCTCAAAAAAATGCTCACAAATTCATAAAAAATAAATTCTCAAAGAAATCTCAAGCGAAGGTAGTGAGTCTGGACTAGCTCAATTTTATTTTTATTTTTTTACCTAAATGGACTTCAAAGTTGCAGAGAAGGCTAAGAGATTCAATAGTTTCAGAACTTCCTTTCAGATGCATTACAAGGAGCTTCAGGATGGTTTTTGGTGCTTTACAGGGGACCTATGGGGGTTACGGAGTCATTGTAGGACATTTCAGTCGATTTCTAGGTGGTTACATGGGGTTCCAAGAGGTTTTCGGAAGCATTTCTGGAAGTTTCAGAAGACTTTTAAAGGGTTCAAGAGGAAAAAAATGTGAAAGAATTTACCAAATAAATTGTCAAAACAATAAATTCCGAGTAAACCAATAGAAATCTGAGAAGGCAATTTTTCCCAATGTTCAATTGCATGTACAACAACTTCACCCCAAGGTGTGTTTTATTTTTTTTAAGTTATTTCACATTATGTTGATATTTATTGAACAAAATATTGACATATGTGTTGGTGGTCTACTCAGTACTAGTTTTACAAAATTTTGTTGGCAATATTTGAATTAAATCTTATGTTATCCTTAAAGGACCCCTATAGCCACAACTGTGAAGGCGTGTGTATTCAGCATGGCCATGCAGAGGGTGACGGGTTCGATTACCGGTCGGTGCAGGAACTTATCGTAAAGGAAGTTTCCTTGTCTTCCTTGGGCACAGCGTGTCTTCGTGCCTGCCACACGATATACACATGCAAAATGGTCATTGGCAGAAGAAGCTCGCAGTTAACCCTAAAAGGGATACCTTCATGGCCTTAGTTTCGTCACCTCGCTGAGTGTGTTCCATCAAAGACGAGCTCTGAAAGGCGCCTGGGGTCCAATGGACCCCAGGTATCCCTTTTAGGGTTAATAACTGTGGATGTACTCATAGAGCACTACGATAAGAAACCTCAATGAGGACGTTACACCAAAAAAAAGAAGAAGAAGAAGAAGATATCCGCGAAATTTGTTAAATCCCTTAAGAATGTGATGACTTCGATCCCGTATTAGGTGCGCACAGAATACTCACCGACACCACTGCCTTGCCAGTATTCGACACCGAGCATACACTTTGCTTCAGAAGCCACTTATTCTCATAAGATAATGGGCCCTGGCGTGCCAATTCTACCACATAAGAACACCTATGGGCTGGTATACACTGTCCTGGTTTCCCCGTTGGGTCAGTACAATGTCTTGTTTCTCCTGTAAGTTTCAAAAGCACCGTAACAAATACCTGGTTTTAGTTTCTACCTTATCACTAAGATGTTTACATACCTGAACAAAATCCCTGCCATAGAACACTTCCTAACGCAATCAGAATAACAAGCCAATCAAAAGATCGCTCCATGATTAATTCAATGTTGTTATTATTTTCGCGATACAGTTCTTGTACGATGCAATCTGGCGACTGATTGAACGGATTGTAGGTTGATCGTTTTATATACGTCGGATTCAAAGAAATGTTTACTGTGGGTTTTCGGGTTATTCCCGCCAACATCTAACATCTATCAGTAGCTACTAGCACAACATATTATACTTCAATGGTGGATAATACCGTTTAGTAAGCCGCTTGAAATATTCCCCTGTATGCCTAAATTACTAATGAAATGGGTTACTGCTAACAAAGGCAGACGTACCTTCGTATGGTAAGAGGGAGGGGGCAAGATGGGTCACCTAAGAAATGGATTCCTATAACTTTCTGAATATCAATTGCATTTCTCTGTTTTCTACTACAACTCTCAGCTCCGATATAAGATGATAGAATGGTCATAAAGTATGGAACCAGACCAAGTAACCAAAAGTCCAGATAAGAGGGAACTTTATAAGCTAAGCAGCTTGTTATATACCGCAGGCATCTTTTGATGAAGACCTGCAGCCGTTGAGTGTCGTCCACTGATACACACTAAGTTTCACTGGCAGTGGTGTACAGCAGCACAGATAGCACGTTCGAGTTGACATCCTTACCAAACTCCAGCAACGACCCGGATGCAATCGGACAAGACACCGTTGTGCAGTACTCTGCACGAAAATGCCCTGTACTGTGCTTCAATGAGGCCATCGATTTTCTCAGGAACACCCTTGCGCCTGAGGGCTTCCTACATATTTTCATGATTGAGACGCTCGAAAGCTTTTTCGCAATCAATGAACAACAGGTAGAGAGATTCTTGAAATTCATTGATTTGTTCCAGGATGATACGGAGCGTGACAATATGGTCCACATAAGATCGTCCGGCACGGAATCTTGCTTACTGCCGTCGGAGAGTTGCGTTATTCTTCTCCTGTATACGGTTAAGGGTCACTTTGCAGAGGTACCTGTATTAAAACGCCTTGCATCCAGTCGGCCGGAAATGTCGCGGTTTCCCATATGTTGCAGAATATTCCTGCACTGATGGAGCTTCAATGTTGATACGGGTAATGCGTCGAACCCTTGGCGGATCATATTGATGTGTTGATGGCGTGGCCGATACTTGAAAAAGATTTCCAAATTGATCAAGCAAGTATTTCAACTGGTCAATAACTGTCCAAATGTGTTCTTTACGGACATCGTAGCATTTATCTTAGTCTCACTAAGGTGACGTGAAGCATCGTAGAGGAGAAGGATGTCATTGGTATTTGCGGCTTTCTCGTCTTTGTCGGCTAGCGAGTCGCCCACGCTCTATTGTCCCGTCTACATGGGCATTTCACTTCCTTCTCGAAAGCCGGAATAGCGCTGACGAGCTACGGCTTTGGCTCTTCGTGTTTTCGCTCGCTCTATCGCGGCTTTGGCGTTCCTTCACTGCTCTATCTTCCTCCAGGTGCTGTCTGTGATTCACTGCTTTTTCCGGGAGCGTAGCTAACTTAAATTATTCTCGCCGGTGGCGATGAAGGCGTTCTTGATGGCACTCCATTAATCTTCTGCACTTCTAGCTCTTCGACGTAGGACATTTTCACTGCAGCGTCTTCCAGTCGGCGTGTGCTGAACCGTCGCCCGATGTTCTCCTTCTGTTGATGGATCCGAGCGATGCGCAGCCACATCTCGCCGATTAAGACATGATGATCGGACGCAATGTCGGTGCTATGTTTGTTCCGCACATCAAGAAAGATCCGTCCCTATGTGAGGCAGATGCAGATGTGGTCGATTTGATGTACCGTTACACAATCACCATGATACCCATGCCACTTTGTGCACTGGTCGATGAGGAAAGAGCGATCCCCCAATCACCATGTCGTTGTTGCCACAAAACTTTGCAAACAGCTCTCCGTTCTCGCGCATTTCTCCGAGACCATGGCGACCCATGACGTGCTAATAGTCCGATCGAGTTTTCCGAACAAACCTTCGCGTTGAAGTCGCCCATAAGGATCACCTAGCGGAATCTTGTCCAGTTGGCTGTGGCAGTAAAGTTCTCTTTGCCTTGCATTTTGGCAGCATCGGTTGGTGCGTATCATTGGATCAAGGTAAGGTTTCGAACTCGTGTTCTGAATCCGGCTACAATTATCCTCTCATTAGGCACGATAAAGGCTGGGTATGCTGCGCAATTAAGATCCCGTTGTGATCCACTAGCCTCTGCCCAGCAACTCCTATCCCTACCTCCTCGTGGTACCGACCGGAAATTATGAGCAACCTTAGGGAAGATCGGGTAACCAACTCCGGTTAGAACTTTGGTCATAAACTGACAGTTAAGGGCGGGGGGTTTTCTTCGGCAAACCTGAGCGTCTGTTCTCCAGGAGGAGCGGCTCACAACAGTGTCTGATCCCCATGTCAGGGGCGGCTGATCTACGTCCGAGTGCCAGGGAAGGACTCTAAGCTCAACTGTGCACTATGGTACTCCGGGTTGGTGTCAGGCCCTTCGAGCCAGCCGTAAAAAAAAACAATTTTAACGGAAAATCAGCAACAGAATAATACGAACTGAGATCAACGGCAACGACCCCAGCGAACAAAAAGGACTTGCGATTGGAAACTCGGTACGTGGAACTGCCGATCTCTCAACTTCATTGGGAGCACCCCGCATACTCGCCGATCTACTGCGGCTGCGGGTTCAGCATCGTAGCGCTGAAGGAGGTGTTGGACAGGATTCATGGTGCGAACGTTTAGAGGTAAACATACCATCTACCAGAGCTGCGGCAACACACGCGAGCTGGGAACAGCTTTCATCGTGATGGGTGATATGCAGAGGCGCGTGATCGGTTGGTGGCCGACCGACGAAAGAATGTGCAGATGCAGGTTGAGAATCAAGGGCCGATTCTTCAACGTCAGCATAATAAACGTGCACAGCCCATACTCCGGAAGCACTGATGATGACAAGGACGCATTTTACGCGCAGCTCGAACGCGAGTACGACCGCTGCCCAAGCCACGACGTCAAGATCATCATAGGAGATTTAAACGCTCAGGTAGGCCAGGAGGAGGAATTTAGACCGACGATTGGTAAGTTCAGCGCCCACCAGTAGACGAACGAAAACGGCCTACGTCTTATTGATTTCGCCGCCTCCAAAAATATCACAGCCACCCTTATCGTTACACCTGGATATCACCACAGCAGACGGAATCTCAAATCGACCACGTTCTGATTGACGGACGGCACTTTTCCGACATTATCGACGTCAGGACCTATCGTGGCGCCAATATCGACTCCGACCACTATTTGGTGATGGTCAAACTGCGCCCAAAACTCTCCGTCATCAACAATGTACGGTACCGGCGACCGCTACGGTTCAACCTAGAGCGACTGAAACAATCGGCTGTCGCCTCAGCATACGCGCAGAATCTCGAGGCCGCGTTGCCAGACGAGGGCGAGCTCGATGAAGCTCTTCTACAGGACTGCTGGAGTACAGTGAAATCAGCCATCAACGACGCAGCCGGGAGCACCATCGGGTACGTGGAACGAAATCGACGGAACAAATGATTCGACGAAGAGTGCAGAACGGTTTTGGAAAAAAAAACGCAACGAGGGCGGTAATGCTGCAGCAAGGGACTCGACAGAACGTGAAACGTTATAAACAGAAGCGGAAACAGCAGATCCGTTTCTTTCGGGAGAAAAAGCGAAACCTGGAAGAAGCGGAGTGCAAAGAAATGGAACTGCTGTGCCGTTCCCAAGAAACACAGGAGTTCTATTAGAAGCTCAACGCATCCCGCAACGGCTTCGTGCCGCGAGCCGAAATATGCAGGGATGAAGACGGAGGTCTTTTGACGGACGGACGTGAGGTGATCGAAAAGTGGAAGCAGCACTTCGATCAGTACCTGAACGGCGTGGAGAACGTAGGCACGGGAGCCCACGGCAACGGAGGAAAATAAAATATTTCATCTTGGGTTTTTTTGATATTTTTTCCCTATTTTTCCATACAAATATCTAAAAAAGTCATTTTAAGGTCAATTTCGTCCCACATAAAAATGTATGGAAAAAAAACCCAAGATGGATTATTTTAAACTACACATTTTCTGAATCTAGAGGTCCAAAAATATGGCTCTAGCAAATAAATTTTGAGGTACATTCAGTTTTCATAATACTTCCCTTTGGACATAACGTGTGGTATCGCAGCTTAACTCATCAAGATGGGCCCAGAAAAGTTGGCTACCTGTTTGCATCGGCTGATAGTCAGGATCTGGGAAACCGAACAGCTACCGGAGGAGTGGAAGAAAGGGGTAATCTGCCCCGTTCACAAGAAAGGCGACCATTTGGAATGTGAGAACTTCAGGGCGATCACTATTTTGAATGCTGCCTACAAAGTGCTATCCCAGATCATCTTCCGTCGTCTGTCGCCTAAAACGAATGAGTTCGTGGGAATAAATCAAGCCGGCTTCATCGACGGCCGGTCGACAACGGACCAGATCTTTACCGTACGGCAAACCCTCCATAAATGCCGTGAATACCAGGTCCCAACGCATCACCTGTTCATCGACTTCAAAGCGGCATACGACAGTATCGACCGCGCAGAGCTATGGAAAATCATGGACGAAAATGGCTTTCCTGGGAAGCTGATTAGACTGATTGACGATGGACGGTATGCAAAACTGCGTAAGGATTTCGGGTGAACTATCCAGTTCATTCGAATCTCGCCGGGGACTGCGAAAAGGTGACGGACTCTCATGCCTACTCTTCAACATTGCTCTGGAAGGTGTGATGCGACGAGCCGGGGAACGATTTTCACAAAATCCGGTCAATTTTTGTGCTTTGCGGCCGACATGGACATTATCGCCAGAACATTTGGAACGGTAGCAGAGCTGTACACCCGCCTGAAACGCGAAGCAGCAAAGGTCGGACTGGTGGTGAATACCTCCAAAACAAAGTACATGCTGGTAGGCGGAACCGAAAACGACCGGATCCGTCTGGGTAGTAATGTTACGATAGACGGGGATACTTTCGAGGTGGTGGAGGAATTCGTCTACCTCGGATCCTTACTCACGGCTGACAACAACGTGAGCCGTGAAATTCGGAGGCACATCATCAGCGGAAGTCGGGCCTACTACGGGCTCCAGAAGAAACTGTGGTCGAAAAAGATTCACCCACGCACCAAGTGCACCATGTCCTCTCCTCTCCTCTTCTTGGCGTAACGTCCTCACTGGGACAAAGCCTGCTTCTCAGCTTAGTGTTCTATGAGCACTTCCACAGTTATTAACTGAGAGCTTCCTCTGCCAATGACCATTTTGCATGTGTATATCGTGTGGCAGGCACGAAGATACTCTATGCCCAAGGAAGTCAAGGAAATTTCCTTTCCGAAAAGATCCTGGACCGACCGGGAATCGAACCCGTCACCCTCAGCATGGTCATGCTGAATACCCGTGCGTTTACCGCCTCGGCTATATGGGCCCTGCACCATGTACAAAACGCTAAAAAAAAACCGGTGGTCCTCTACGGGCACGAGACATGGACCATGCTCGAGGAGGACCTGCAAGCACTCGGAGTTTTCGAGTGACGCGTTCTAAGCACGATCTTCGGCGGTGTGCAGGAGAACGGTGTGTGGCGGAGAAGGATGAACCACGAGCTCGCTGCACTTTACGGCGAACCCAGCATCCAGAAGGTGGCCAAAGCCGGAAGGATACGGTGGGCAGGGCATGTTGCAAGAATGCCGGACAACAACCCTGGAAAGCTGGTTTTTGCAACTGATCCGGTTGGCACAAGAAGGGGTGGAGCGCAGAGAGCACGATGGGCGGACCAGGTGGAGCGTGACTTGGCGAGCATTGGGCGCGACCGAGGATGGAGAGCGGCAGCCACAAACCGAGTATTGTGGCGTACTATTGTTGATTATGTCTTGTCTTAAATGTGATGTTGAACAAATGAATGTAAGTAATGTATGTATCCTCTCATTAATAGGCTCCCACTTAATGAACGCAGGGTGGTCAAGAGCGTTGAGCAGAAAACCAACTCCACGGTGGCGAGGAGTTTGTTCACCTCGTAGGCCAGAGTATAGCAGAATTTGCCTCGACGCCAATCTGTGTTCTCCAAAGTTCGGCCAGCGGACTTCGCTCAGTCCTAGAATCTCAAGCTTCATACGGCATGCCTCATTGGCTAGTTGGGCCAGTTTACACTGTTGGGCTAGGGTTAATACATTCCAAGTTCCAATTGTTGTCCGTTGTTTCGCGCTAAAAGTCGCTGCCGTTGAATCAATTCGTATTCTTTCATTTTCGGTTTCTGTAACGGTTTTTTGGGTTTCGGACACAATAGGTTGTTGATCTGAGGTCCCTATCCACCGTGGTGGGGCTGCCACCTTAGGTATAGCTTCCGGTGGAGGAGCGTTTCTTACTCAGCCGCTGGATGCCAGAACAGACGCTGTTTGAGCCGCACCTCCCTGGTGAACAGACGCTCGAGACGTACCTTCTCAATCTAGCTGAAGTCAGAAGGACAACAATGCCCAAGCTGCACTACCAGCTAAGCACACAACTCTTAGCTGGCGGTCTTTGTCATCACTTGACCCCTGGAAGCACAAGGTAGGAACTTGTGAGGACCTGAGCTATGTTGGACGCTCTCCTTATCGACTCACCGTTTTGCAGCCCACCGTGTGGATGTTGATGATCTTAGAAAATTTTCGAAAGGGAACGAGCTTTGGTAGGAAACATCATAACATGGTTTTCCGACGAAAATAATTAGACTGATAGGCACAATGCGAGATCTCAAGTGATCATATCGCAGTCGAAGTGTCTTCCTTGTTTGTTACAATGGATGGATTAAAGCAGAGTGATGCTTTTCAAATTTGGTGTTCAACATTGCACTCAAATGAGCAGTTAGAAGGTCTGAAGTGCAGAGAAATAACACTTTCTTCCAGTAGTCGCACATGCCCCTCGACTTTGCGGATGATACTGATCTCATTGGTAACGATCGTAGGACAGTTGAGAAAGCTTTCGCTCCTCGAAAGAGAGAGACAGCAGGTAGTGGCAATAGACTCTACCAAGACGAAGTACATGATTGCAAGGAGGCATACCATTGGCGGAGCCAACATTTTCTTTTCTCTTACTCACTCTCCTAAACATGCAAGGGAACGAGTGGGAAGAAAGAGGAGGCAAGCTGCCTCCTCTTTCATCTATTTCTTTCTCGTGTATACATAAAATGTTGATTCTGTCAATAAGGCGTACCAAAAAGTTTAAGTGTTATTCATCAATAGGACAGATCGGTGAAGTACTAGATTTGTGGTAATAAGCTGAATTTTAGTATGGTGAGAAGATCAATTCTCCGTTTCTGCAATGAAATAGTGCAAAAAGCGTGGGTATTATGATTCCTTGTCTAATTTGATGCTGTTTGAGCAAAACTTTGGGCAATAGTATTGTTGTTTTATCCATTTCTTGCAATATAAACAACATAGTTATCCAAAGTTTTGCTCAAACATCATCAAATTAGGCAAGGAATCATAATACCCACGCTTTTTGCCCCATTTCATTGCAGAAACAGAGAATTGACTCTCCCACCATGCTAAAATTCAGCTCATTACTACAAATCTAGTACTACACCGAACGTGCCCCATTATCGATGGAAACCTAGAATGTGATATTAGACGCCGACACATGAATTAAGAGTACAAAAAAAAAACGGATACCGTCGGGCCAACCCGCACTGCTATGACTGCGTCTAATCTGATAACTTTTCTATTTGACCCCCGCTAATCTGCACTTTGATTAAACTAAAAATAATTCAAACGTCATTCTGTTCATAGAACGGGGTGGAACGGAGCTCAGAATCTAACAGCAAATAAGGTGACCAGCAGTGGGTTATTCGATGTCCATCGGGTTACTTAAAGTTCAAATTAAAATTGAACTCCGTTAGTTCAAACCAACTGGGGTAGACGATATTGTAAAATGTTTGAAATAAGAATTTGCGAAGAATTACTTCGTAAAACAGGTTTCAGTGTATTTACAACATTGTTAAAACCAATGTGGCTTACATCGTAAAGTTCAATCCTAATCATACGCTTCCAACTTCTTCTATTGCTCTCACGGTTTCATATTCGCCCTTATCCAGGGCATATAGAACGCCACTTTGGTGTACACGGACGGCAAAACACCGCAACCAGATCCATGCGAGACAATTCCAAACTGCACAAAGCTCTGCCCATGGTAGTTGGCACTGTAGCCCAGGGGTCCACCCCCATCCCCTCGGCACGCATCTGCGCCATCCGCTTCTCCCACGCAAAGCTGACTCGGCTCCAGTTGCCACCCAATGACATTCATCCAGCTCTGGCAGCCAGAACGCTCGGCCGGTATGACCACTGCTTTCCGCAAAATCTTGGAATATCGGTCCTGATCCCCGGTTGCACCCCAACCCGTTACGATGTATCTCTCGGGATTGAGTGACTCCAGGGATTTTGTGGCTGGTAAACAAATCGGTTGAATGTGATCTACGATTGGAAATGAGTAGTGTCGAGCTCTGGAAAATGTCTTAGCTATTCATTACCATCAAACGCTACATCTCTATTCAGTCGAACCAAAGCGATGTTGTGAATTCTCGATCGTGGATGAAAACGTTGGTGTCGGATAACACATTCAATGCCGTAGTCACGAACCGGTGGAGCACAATCGCTATCCTCGCCAACGCCATTACAATCTCTGTCGTTTCCAATCGTGTGTTCACCTAACCGAACCTTTAAACTGAAAATGTGTAGAAATACCAGGTGAAATTCTAAAAACCAGTTCAATTACCTAGTTACTCACGGCATTTTGCTGGATTTGACGCAATTGACTGACGTGAGAACGTAGCGTTTATTGATGAGGGTACCTGCACAAATGTTTTCTAGTTCTTGATCTGGATCTACGCTATATCTGAAAAGAGCCATCCAGGGAAACTCAAAAACGCTTGCTCTGCTACCCTGGACAATGCGGTTGACGGTATAACGGCCGCAGTTACGAGGTAGTAAGTTGGGATATGTTGCTGATGGGTCCGGCTCTATCACTTCGCAATGATCGAAATCTGGACCTGAAGGAATTAAAGCGATATACCATAAAGGATAACTATATCACAGATCGAATCAGATATTACGTAAATCCTCTGCTGTTAGTTCATCATCGGCGTTACCGAACGTAAGATTTGTTACCGACGAAATCCAAGGCAGGTACAGTTGAACATTGGTGAAGGCTCCGTAACTCTTGGTGTGGCATAGGTCATTATTATCACGCTTTTGGGAGTAGGATACAATTCCACCCAAATACCATGCGTTCGCCACTTGGAAGAATATTCCTCCGCCGCTGTCTCCATTGCAGACGTTAGTTCCATTCAAGTAGCCAGCGCAGAATATGCTTTTATCAAGAGTTGCACCGAACACATCTCGATTGCTTGCCAAACAATCCGCGATATCGATAACTGGCATTCCAGCGCTTTTCAATGTCGGAGAAGTAACGTCCTTTTCAGTTACTCCCCAGCCTATCACAGTTCCATGCTGTCCCGTAAGACTGTCGGCAACACTCACACAGGCCGGTTGAACATAATCGTTGAGTCTTGCCAAGGTGTTCAGTTCCAGGATGGCAATATCGCTCCTGAAGTCCAAGCCGGTAAAATTGGCCGGTTGATGAATTTTATAGATGCCATGCTGCTGCAGTGCCTGCGTGTTCAAATCATACAAATCGTATACTCCAAGTCGCACAAAGATCTTGCCTATCGCCAATTTGTACCGATTTCGAGGATTGATGGTGCAGTGCGCTGCCGTTAGTACGAACTGTTCACTGATAAGCGTTCCACCACAAGCGTAATTCTCCGACGGACCTTCCCTGTGGTAAATAGCTGCATGCCAAGGCCAATCACCGGCTGCAGTGTCGCGACCCTGCACTATCAGCTCGGTCTTGGAGATTTGGGGAATCCCACATTGAAGGGGATTTTCCTGGTGGGTTGAGTTGATGCTGAACAGTAATACCAGTACCAATGCAGAAAAGTATGATGTTTTCGGTCGAATCATCATGCACTTTATGTTATATTAAATCAAAAAAATAAAACACCGTCCACTCAAGTTAAACACTCGAACAGCACTGAAGCAACCAAACCTGTTGCTTTTTACTAGTTACGATTGGCTTGGCTAGGAACTTGTTTATTTCTTCTCTTGTCGACCAGGCGTTTGATGTGAACATTAGAATGCGAGCGATGCTTAAACGCAGGTGAATGACTGCAGCAGGAAGATATGCTTTTATTTGGGATTCAAAATGTTAAAACAACAAATAGTCGCGCGATCGAAAACCATAATAAGCAAGTTTTTACAACGTGTTGTACAAAATACACTAGCGCGACTACTGATGGGTCAATAATCTGATGTAAAAGAACAAAGTTTATGGACTGTATAACGGTGAATCGATAAGGAGAGCGTCCAACATAGCTCTGGTCCTCACAAGATCCTACCTCATGCTCCCACGAGTCAATCGATGACAAAGACCGCGAGCTAAGAGTTGTGTGTTTGGCTGGTAGTGCACCCTGGGCACTGTTGTCCTTCTGACTTCAGGTAGATTGAGGAGGTTCGTCTCGAGCGTCTGTTCACCAAGAAAGTGCGGCTCAAACAGCGTTTGTTCAGGGACCCAGCGGCTGAGTATGAAATTTTCCTCCACCGGAATCTATACCTAAGGTGGAAGTCCCATCACAGTGGACACCAAGACAACCAGTAATCGTATAAGATGTTGCATAAGATGATAAAGTGGAGGCCATATGCGTGCATGCCTCCATTTAGGCGCATGTAAAATGTACGCATATCGCCTCCACTTTAACATATTATGCAACATCTTATACTTTGTCTGGTTGACTGGGCAGGTGACCTTAGGCTAACAACCTAGTGTTTCCGGAACCCAAAACCCGTTGCAGATACCGAAAGTGAAAGATGACGAACTGATTCAACGGCAACGACTTTTTACGCGAAACAACGGACAAGAATAGGAACTTGGATTAACCCTAGCCCAGTAGGGTAAACTGGCACAACTAGCCAATGAGACATACCGTATAAAGTTTGGGATTCTAGAACTGAGTGAAGTCCGAACTATGGAGAACGCAGATTGGAGACGGGCCAACACTCTGGCTTACGAGGTAAACACGCTCGTCGTTACCGTGGAGTTGGATTTCCTACTCGGAGCTCACATTCAAGATGCGCTAATGAAGTGGGAACCAATTAATTGGAGGATAATTGTAGCCAGATTCAGAACACGGCTTCGAAACCTTGCCATGATCCAATGTTACATTTCATTGATTAAGTTAACATCGAATTCATGATAATACTGAATCAACAATTTGCCGCCATACCCGAGCAGAAGGGAATAGCAACAGCATAATAAAATGTGTTATTTTGGACAAATAACTGAGTAGCGGAAAAAGTTATTTTCATGTTATTTACATAACATACCCTGTTATAAACTTGTCTGTCATAAGCGACAAAATAACAAAAAATATAACAAAAAAATGTTCCTGGAAGACCTGTTCAATAACATGTTTTGTTAGTTTTAATAACAACTTAATAACAGCGAATTTTTAAAATATTTCAATAACAAATTTTGATATGAATACGTTATTGATAACAATCTGAAAACAAAATTTGCTTTTTTTCTGTTGCGGATAGGAACTCCTCCAAAGTCCCATATGCATTCAATGGGATACGCAACAATAGGATCTATTGTTAAATGTTTCAATCATAATTGGCACGCTATTGTTGTCGCAAGCGATTTATTATTGAAAACAGAGAGAAACAATAGTTTTCGTTTATTTTCCAAACAACTTACAATGAAAAACTACCGTCATTTTGAAACCCTTTATTAGGTGGTTCATTGTTTATAAGATTAATTAACATTATTACCTCATTGATTGACACATTTATCCAAGTGAATCTAAGTGGGCTCGATGCAGTGAAATCAATAAAAATAAAATGTCCTAAAATAATCAATGGAGTTCTTTATGACTTATTTTTTTTACATTTTTGTCAAAAATGTGTTGTTCATCGTTGAATTCCACCAGTTGATCCAACATGTTTCATAAAATGGCTAACACTCTATTACACTCTCTATTTTCGGGACAAAACAGGTATACTTTTCAAAGTGCTTATAAAACAAAAGGCTGATAAGTTGGCACTGTCACAGTTAAAACGTAATGTCAATAAAAGAAGAGGAACTGATGACAAAATAATATTTTCTCTTACAGTTCCTCACGGAATGCTGTGAACAACGAAAATCTCGAATGGTGTAGTTTTGATTGCAAAGCTAGTTATGTTGTAATATTAATGATCAACCATTTGTACATTCTCAATGACACAATAATAACTGAACTTGTACTACAACAAAACATGTTATTGAAATGTAATTTAAAGAAAATATACCAAGAGCACGATCATAACAAAATAAGATTTCCCAACAGAACATGTTATGGAACGGTGATGACTTAATAAGTTAATAATAACAAACCGAAATATAAAAACAGGTTTTGTGATTTCGTTGTTATTATTTTGATATTTTCCTCTGCTCGGGTAATACTCGATTTGCAGCTGCAGCTCTCCAACGTCGGTCACGCCCAACGCTCGCCAGATCACGCTCTACCTGGTCCGCCCATCGTGCTCTCTGCGCTCCACGTCTGCTTGTACCAACCGGATGGTAAGCAAACACCAACTTTGCAGGGTTGTTGTCCGGCATTCTTGCAACATGCCCTGCCCACCGTATCCGTCCAGCTTTAGCCACTTTCAGGATGTTGGGTTCACCGTAGAGTGCGGCGAGCTCGTGGTTCATCCTTCTCCGCCACACACCGTTCTCCTACATGACATCAATGATCGTCCTGAGCACGCGTCGCTCGAAAACTTCGAGTGCTTAAAGGTCCTCATCGAGCATCGTCCATGTCTCGTGTCCGCAGAGAACCACCGGTCTTATTAGCGTCCATTGGCGTAGCTAGGGGGGGTTCCAGGGGTGCCTGGCACCCCCTAGATCAAATTTGGCACCCCCTAGATTTTTTCCTTGACAGTCACCTAAATCTTAAAACTTCACACAATAATTCCAATATTTATTAATGGCACATTTGAACAAAACTTAAGCACACCCGGAATTACTTATAACTGTTGTGCGTTTGGCGTTTTGGTTATTGATAACAACAATCAACAGACTTCTCCATAGATTCCTCTAGAAATACCTCTATCTATTCGTACAGTGATTTCACTAGGCTTCCTTTATGGATTCCTCCCTATATTTCTTCAATAAACTTCCCTTAGGATACTCCACCAGGCAGTCCTGATGGGATTTACATACTAGAAAATTCTGCTAGAACTTCTATGGAAATTCTTACCATGAAGCTTCTCGGAATTCTTCTAAAAAATGCTCTCAAAATTTCTATTAGGGTTTCTGCAGGAATTTCTGGTGGAATTATTCAAGCAATCTTCCTTTGATCCTTTCAGAAGTTCCTCCGGTGATTCTTCCAGGGATTCCTTCAGAGATTTCATTCAGAGATTCTTCCAGAAATTTCTCATGGACAATTCCTCTAGGCGCTTATCTTGGTCTTCATCCAGGAATTGTGGCTAGGATTTCTCAAGAAGCTCCTGCTGCGATTTTTCCCGCAATTTCTCTTCTCTAAAAATTCTCACTGTAGTACCTTCTGGGATTCTACTAGTTCTTCCACAAATTCTTCCGGAAGATCTCCCTGAGATTTTTCTATAAAATCCCTTAATTGATTCTTCCATACATTTCTTCAATGATATATCGAAGACTTTCTACAGAGGTTCTTCCAGAAATTCCACAGGGGAATTCCCCAAGAACTTCTATTGACCTTCTTCCATGAATTAAAGCTGGAATTCTTCAAGGAATTCCCATTAGGACTCTTACAGAAATACTTCTAGGGATTTCTCCTGGCATACTTACTTGCTGCAATACTTTCTTCCAGAGATGCCTCCAGAAATTCGTCCTGCAATTCCATCAGAGATTCCTCCAGTATACTTCTACCGATTTATTCAAGGAGAACTGTAGGTATTCTTCCAGGAATCTGTTAGAAGAACTTCTTTTTTTTTATCTGTATTAACGAGATTTTTAGCCCTTGGCTAGTTCATCTCGGGACCCACGCTTTTACTTCCCTTCCGAAGGAAGAACTCACATTTTGTGAGTTTGTCGGGAGTGGGATTCGATCCCAGGTCCTCGGCGTGATAGTCAAGTGTTCAAACCATCACACCAGGACCGCTCCAGAAGAACTTCTCTTAAGATACCCCTGGCACTGCTAATTCTAGGGTTTCTCTAGAAATTACTTCTATGATAGCTCCCGGAGTTCTAGGAATTCCTCCAGATATTCCAGCTGTGACTGCTCAAGCAATTCATGTGGTTCTTCCAGCTATTCTTCCTCCAGAAATCCTAACTGCGGTACTTCAGAAATTATGCTGCGAGCTTTCTCCTGGCTTTTTTGCTGAGACCTTTCCAGGCAATTTTCCTAGAATTTTAGCAGAAATTCACCAGGGATTTCTCTAAGGACTCATCCAGTAATTCCTCCAGAGATGTTATCCAAAGATTCCTCCAGAATATCCTCATGGAATTCTTGCCAAGATATTTTGTCCACGGATTCTCTCATAAATTTCCCGTGGGATTCCTACAAGAACTCCTCTTGGCCTTCATCCAGGAATTTCAGCTGGATTTCTCAAGCTATTCCTGCTGTGGTTCTTCGAACAACCTCCTAGGACTACTCCAGTCATTCTTACTGTAATACCTCCCAGAATTTTTCTAAGGATTCTTCTAAAAATTTCTGCAGGAATTCCTTCAAAAACTTGCTGGGATCTCCTAGGAGGCTTGTAGAAGTACCTTTGGTGTGTCCTCCTGGAAATCCTAGAAAAAAATCTGGGATTTCTCTAAATATTTCTTGTTGGACTTCTCCCGGAACTCCTCCTAAGATTGCTTAAGCGATTCCTGCTGCTTCTAATGTTTCAGGAATGCCTCCTAGGTCTCCTTCAGATTCAGTGATTTCTCCTGGAATCCTTGCCGGGATTCTTCTAGGCAGTTTACCTAGGATACTTCCATTAATACCTTTGATTCTTCCAGTGATTTTTCTAAAGACTCATTCAGGAATTCATGGATTACTCTAGAAATATATCATGGTATTACACCTGGAACTCCTCTTGGCCTTCTTCAAGGAATTCTAGCTGAGAATTCCCAATAGAAATCTATAGAATCCCTAAATGAACTTCGGGAATAGTTGGAATTTCTGGACAAATCCTAGGAGGTATTATTAGAGAAATCTCTAGTATAATCCTATAGGAATGTACGGGAAAAACTTGTAATTAATTAGAAGGCACTGAATGTTGCTAATTGACAAAATCAGAGATGAATTTGTGGAAAAAAAAATCGCGTTCTGTTGGGATTCGAGAACACTCGGCTCCGTATTTGCTAAACCGCAGTATTGCCATTTCTTTAAGGGTTCCTTAGTCATGGTTGTTTTTTTATTTCTATGGTAGTTTCATTAGAACCCAACAAACATATAAGTGTATAGCAGAGAAACAAACCACTCTTAAGCAAACTTTGATTAAGAAACTGATATTCAGCTGGTTACGTTTCTTGGGAATGCAATCAACAATTTTATTCATTTTTTTCATATTTCAATGGCTATTCATCCGTAATTAGTTTAGCAATTTCTTTTTCAGCTATTTTGCAAATTTTTCAGGCAATTTTATCGTGATTACTTTTGTAATTCCTTATGATTTAATTGTATTTCTATTTATTGCTTCCGAAAATTGCTGAACTGGAAATTCAAAAATTAGCAAAAAGACTTGCCTAAAGAAAAACCTTTGAAATTCACGAAAAATTTCCTGAAAAATTCTCAAAGAAATTGCCGGAAAAAAATCCATCAAAATTACCTTAGAGTTTTCAAGGTAGTTGCCAAAAAGAATTCATATAAGAACTACCAGAGGAATTCCTGATGAAAATAGTACGGCTTTTTAAAGAAATTGGCCGAATCCAATCTCACAATAAATTGCCAAAATATATTCTATACAAATTTTCACAAGCATTTACAAAAAAAAAATCGAAGAAATTCTCAAAGAAATTTCCGAAATCATCAAAAATCGACGAAAATCCGAAAAAAATAGAACGACTTGCCGAAGACAGCTCCAAAAAAAATATGAGGAAGTTCCCAGAGTCAATGTCGAATTAGGAATTAGGAATAGCCTAAAGAGTAATTGTGGAATTTTTAAAAGCAAATATCAATAGAATTGCTGACAATAACAAAACATCGCTTGAAAGACTACCAAAAAAAATTGGCGAAGGAACTCCCGAGAAAACATTTTAAAAGATTTGCCAATGAAATAAAAAAAGCCAAATAAACTCCAAGTGGAATTGCCGAAGAAATTTCCGATGAAATTTCAAAGGATGCGTAAAAGGTGTTAAGAATCAAATTCCAGACATATTACCAAATAAACCTTAAAGAAATTTGCCAAATTCAAAGGAATTACTGAGAGATTTCTAAGAGAAGTCCTTGTTAAAATAAAATGCAAAACAATTTCCAAATAAATTGCCGGAAATATTCCCTGAGGAATTACCGAAACAATGTTTTGCCGAAAGTAATATACTATAGCATAGAATCAGAATCCCGAAGAGAAAAATATAATGTTGTGGTCAAACCAAAAATGCAAATATGTATCCTGATTTTGCAATTTAGTATTTATATCTCTTACAATGCCACAAAAGTTCAGCTTATTGGACGCAGTGGCCTAATTTCCACAACAGGGGAGGAAAAAAAGACTCTTACAATTGTTCTTGAAAACTGTTTTATAAGGGTTGTTATCATGCAATAAACAAAAAGGATGTGACGATGAATACAAGTTACACGCAAATTAGTGGATATTTCATAGTTCAAGAGAATTACACTTCTAATAATTGATCTGAAAATGTATTCTTAATCAATGTATTCAATTCACAAAACAAAGGGGTTGGGATGATTGTAAAGTTCAAACTGAAAATACAAATTCCATGTATTAGGCGCCGTCCATAAATTACGTAACGCTCTAGGGGGAGGGGGAGTACGGCCAAGCGTTACGACCCATACAAAAATTATAGGGTTTTCATACAAAAAAGCGTTACGGAGGGGGGAGGGGGTCGATAAATGTCGATTTTAGCATTACGTAATAAATGGATGCTGCCTTATACCTAATCAAGTTATCAAGTTCTCTGAAACTAGCACCCCACAGGCACCCCCTAGGAAAAAATCCTAGATACGCCAATGTTAGCGTCTGTACATGGTACGTTTGGTGCGAGGGTGAATCTTTTTTGACCGCAGTTTCTTCTGGAGCCCATAGTAGGCACGACTTCCACTGATGATGCGCCCTCGTATTTCACGGCTCACGTTATTGTCAGCCGTTAGCAAGGAACCGAGGTAGACGAATTCTTCTACTACCTCGAAAGTATCCCCGTCTATCGTAACATTGCTGCCAAGGCTTGTCCTGTCTCGCTCAGTCCCACCTACCAGCATGTACTTTGTCTTAGCCGCATTCACCACCAGTCCGACCTTTGCTGCTTCACGTTTTAGGCGGGTGTACAGTTACAGTTCTACCACCGTTCCAAATGTTTTAGCAATAATATCCATGTCATCCGCAGAACAGACGAATTGGCCGGATTTCGTGAAGATCGTACCCCATCTGTTGAGCCCGGCTCGTCGCATAACACCTTCCAGGGCGATGTTGAATAGTAGGCAGGAAATTCCATCACCGTAGTCCCCGTCGAGATTCGAATGAACTGGATAGTTCACCCGAAATCCTTACGCTGTTCAGTAGAGTGGGTCATCGTTTATATGGAAATATGAAAATTCAATGGTATCCCATCAGATCAAAGATTTTTTTATCCCATTTCAGGACCCAAATGAGTGTGTAAAATTTGGGCACGATCGGTTATGTCTACGTTTTGCGCATTGCGTTTGAAGTTTGTATGGGGTTTTACATGGGAAAACACACTTTTTTGCATTTTTCTCATAACAAGCTCGAATTTTAAAGTAAAAACATAGCCTAGGGTGCCCTGAAAAACTTTGTCGAAGACCGCGAAGTGATCTAATGCGTATGGAAAAAGTTATAGTGTTGACATTGCTTGGCGAAACAGCATGATTTTGTTGCTATTTTTATTCCTTTACATGTTAAAACATAAACACATGCAAGCGGTTCGTTGTATATAACTTTTTTCACAAGCATCGGATCGCTTTGCGGTCTTCAACAAAGTTTTTCAGAACATCCTAGGCTATCATTTTACTGTATCGGTCAGAAAGTTTCAGACAAACTTTTTTAACTTATGACTAAAATGCAAAAAAGTATGTTTTCCCATACAAAATGCCATACAAATTTCATTTGAAATGCGCAAAGTGTAGACGCAACCGATCGTGCTCAAATTTTGCACAGATACTCAGGACCCGAAACGGAACCAAAAAAGCTTTGATCTGAGAAAACGGTTCCGATGACCCACACTACTGTTCAGTCTGGTAAGCTCCCCGGGAAAGCTACTCTCGTCCATGATTTTCCATAGCTCTGTGCGGTCGATACTGTCGTATTCCGCCTTGAAGTCGATGAACAGGTGGTGCATTGGGACCTAGTATTCATGGCATTTCTGGAGGATTTGCCGTACGGTAAAGATCTGGTCCGTTGTCGACCGGCCGTCGATGAAACCGGCTTGGTAACTTCCCACGAACTAATTTACTTTAAGTGAAAGACGACGGAAGATGATCTGGGATAGCACTTTGTAGGCGGCATTCAAAATGGTGATCGCTCGAAAGTTCTCACACATTAACTTGTCGCCTTTCTTGTGAATGGGACAGATTATCCCTTCCTTCCACTCATCCAGTAGCTGTTCGGTTTCCCAGATCTTGACTACTAACTGGTGCAGACAGGTTGCCAACTTTTCCGGGCCCATCTTGATGAGTTCCGCTGCGATACCGTCCTTACCAGCTGCTTTGTTGTTTTTGAGCTGCTGGATAGCATCCTTAACTTCCCTCAGCGTGGGAGTTGGTTCGTTCCCGTCCTCTGCTGCACCAACATAGTCATTTCCTCCGCTGCCTTGGTCCTCCGTGCCTACATTCTCTTCGCCATTCAGGTGCTCGTCGAAGTGCTGCTTCCACCTTTCGATCACCTCACGTTTGTCCGTCAGGAGGCTCCCGTCCTTATCCCTGCAGATATCGGCTTGCGGCACGTAGCCTTTGCGGGATGCGTTGAGCTTCTGGTAGAACTTACGTGTTTCTTGTGAACGGCACAGCAGTTCCATTTCCTCGCACTCCGCTTCTTCCAGGCGGCGCTTTTTCTCCCGGAAGAGGCGGGTCTGCTGCTTCCGCTTCTGTCTGCATCGCTCCACATTCTGTCGGGTTCCATGCTGCAGCATTACCGCCCGCGCTGCATCCTTCTCCTCCAGAACCGCTCTGCACTCCTCGTCGAACCAATCGTTTCGTCGACTCCGTTCTACGTACCCAATAGTGGTCTCGGCTGCGTTGTTGATGGCTGCATTGACTGTATTCCAGCAGTCCTCTAGAGGGGCCACATTGAGCACACCCTCGTCCGGCAACGCTGCCTCGAGATTCTACGCGTATGCGGTGGCGACATCCGGTTGCTTCAGTCGCTCCAGATCGTACCGGGGCGGCCGCCGGTACTGTACATTGTTAATAACGGAGAGTTTTGGGCGCAGTTTAACCATCACCAGGTAGTGATCAGTGTTGATATTAGCGCCACGATAGGTCCTGACGTCGATAATGTCGGAGAAGTGCCGTCCATCAATCAGAACGTGGTCGATTTGCGATTCCGTTTGATGGGGTGATCTCCAGGTGTAACGATAAGGGAGGCTGTGCTGGAAGAAGATGCTACGAATGGCCAGGTTCTTGGAGGCGGCGAAATCGATGAGGCGTAGGCCATTTTCGTTCGTCAGCTGGTGGGCGCTGAACTTTCTAATCGTCGGTCTGAATTCCTCCTCCTGGCCTACCTGAGCGTGTAGATCCGCTATGATGATCTTGACGTCGTGGTTTGGGCAGCGGTCGTACTCGCGTTCGAGCTGCGCGTAAAATGCGTCCTTGTCATCATCAGTGCTTCCGGAGTGAGGGCTGTGCACGCTTATTAGGCTAATGTTGAAGAATCGGCCCTTGATCCTCAACCTGCACATTCTTTCGTCGATCGGCCACCAACCGATCACGCGTCTCTGCATGTCGCCCATTACTATAAAAGCTGTTCCCAGCTCACGTATGTTGCCGCAACTCTGGTAGATGGTATGATTACCTCAAACGTCCTCCCGCAGCGCTACGATTCCGAACCCGCGGTCCTTCAGTATATCGGCGAGTATGCGGGTGCTCCCGATGAAGTTGAGAGATCTGCAGTTCCACGTACCGAGCTTCCAATCGCAAGTCCCTTTTCGTCGCTGTGGTCGTCGCCATTGGTATCGGTTCGCATTCTTCTCTTGTTGATTTTCCGGTGCTAAACTTTTTTACGGCTGGTGAGACTTATTGTACAATTGCCATCAAATTCAGCACACTGACATCATGCAACATCTTCAAATTCCATGCACCAGCTGAACATCTCGTCTTATATAACTGCTAAGCATTTATGTCACATTTGTGCTTTGTATGCTCCATCTTAGCATATCGTACACCAAATTGCATTCCATGTCATGTTGACTTACGCACCACATAAAATTCATTTTTGCAATTCTTGCACCTTACATCTAACCAGGTAATGTTGAGAATCACTGAACCACGGTGGCAACTAATGCACCATACTAACAAAAGATTTTTTTTTCAAAACTGTATTACTTGTACGTGAACCATGGTGTCTACATTGAATTCCAAGCACCATTTTTGCAATTCGTCCACCTAGCCATGCAAAATGTTGAGAATAACTAAATAACGGTGACGACAGCACATACAGCACACTTACATCATGCGCCATCTTAAAAGCTGACCATGCACCACGGTGATATCCACAAAAACATCTAGATGTCCTCGCATAATGCTGATCTTTTGCACTGTCTTTTATTCCATTAGGTATCTTATGCATCACACTGATACCATGCACCATCATTTCTTACACCACCAAAACTTCCCAAGCACTATATCAGCGTTTATAATATATATTAGATATCTAATGCACCATTATGGTGTAAGCATCACATTGAATACATTTTGTTTGTAATCTGTGCACCATTTTAGTATTTAGAACACCAAAATAACATTTCATTTACCTGGATTATGCTAATTTATACACCACATTTAATTCCATGCACCATTTTTGCAACTCGTGCACCTAATCATGCAACATATTGATAATCAGTGAATAACGGTGACAACTATTGCAGCACGTGCACATCATGCACCTTCTTCAGAGCCATCCATTTTGGTATTCATTTAATCATCTATACATCTCATGTACTATAATGATCCCAAGTAACACACATGTCATATAAGAGTTACGGCAGCGCATGTTTTGGTTGTATAGGAGTTATTTCGACGTTATTCTAGCATTGTGTTAAAATAACGTCGAATTTACTTCTATACAACCAAAACTAGCGCTGTCGTAACTCTTATATGACATGCGTGTTGCTTGGGATGTGGTTCACATTTGAATTTCATGCACCATTTTGGCATTTGGAGTTCTAAATAGCATTCCATGTATCTGGATCATGTATACTTCCGCGCCACATTGAGGTTCGTGCACCATTTTCGCAATTCGTGCACCTAATCATGAAACATGTTGAGTATAACAGAATCATGGTGAAATTAATGCACCATTCTGACATGATGCTGCTTCAATGCATTCCATGCACTACCATGATATTCACAGAATCATCTAGTCACCATCTATCTTTGTATCAATTATGTGTCTTATGCGAAATCATGCACCATCGTCAAATTCCGTGCACTACCAAAGCTAATCAAGCGCAATCGTGGTGTTCACTATGCCATGGTGAGCCATCCATTGCACCATGATTATTTTTTGAGATTCTGCACATCAATGTCGACTCTAGTGCTTCATACTGACATCAAGCACCATCTTTGAATGCCATGCTTCAAATCAGTATTCCATTAGACCGATGCGAATTTTAAAATTTTCTATGTACCTTCTTGGTATTCATTGTATTATCTAGGCATTGTATACGTCACAATTTTATGTCATGCAACATTTTTGCTGTTTGTGCATCAAAATAGCATTCCGTAGCCCATTTTGTGAATCGCTTATCCACCTGGAACAATTCCTGGAGGAATTTCAATAGGAATCCTAGAGGCATTACTGAAGGAATGCTAGGAAGAATTCCTGGAGGAAGTTATGGAAAACTCCTGGAATACTTCCTGGAGGATTTCCTAGAGGAATTTCTAGAAGAAATCTTTTGGAATTTCCAGGAAGAACTTTTGAAGGAATTGCTGAAGAAATTCTTGAAGGATTTCACGGAGAAATACCTGGATAAATCCCTGGAGGAATTTCAGGGGGAATCCCTGGATGCCCATACAAATCCTAGGAGGATTTCCTAGAGGAATCCGAGGAGAAATTACTGGAGAAATTTCAGGAGGAATATTTGGAGGGATTCCTGGAGGAATTCCTGGGGGACTTCAATGACGAATCGCCAGAGGATTATTTGGAGAAATTTCTGGAGGAATTCATGGAGGAGTTCATTGAGGAAGTACCTGGAGAAAATCCTGGAGGTATCCCTTGAGGAATTCCTGGAGTAATTCATGGAGAAATTCTTGAAGTAATTTCTGGAAGAATCCCTGTAGGAAATCTTGGAGGAATTCTGGAAGAAATTCCTGGAGGGATTCCTGGAGGTTTCCTTGGTAGAAGTCCTGGAGGAACCCATAGAAGAATTTCTGGGAAATCTCTGGAGACACCCCTGGAGGCATTCCTGGAAGAATTTCTGGTGGTATTCCTGGCGCAATCCCTGGAAGAATTTTTGGAGTAATTCCTGGATAAATTTTCTGGAGGAATCCCTGGAGGTAATCCTGAAGGAATCCTGTGAAGGATTCTTGGATAAACCCGTGGAGGAATTTCTGGAGGAATCCAGGGGGAATTCCTTGATGATTTTCAGGAGGAATCCATGGAAGTATTCTTAAAAGACCCCTAGGAAGAATATCTGAAGAAAGCCCTGGGAAATTCCTAGAGAAATCTCTGGTGGAATCTGTGAAGATATTTCTTTATGAATACCTAGAGACATCCCTGATGGAATCCTTGGAAGAATTTTTGAAGGAAGCTCAGAAGAATTCCTCGAGGAATCCTTTAAAGTATCCTTTAGAAATCTCTTAAGGAATTCAAGGATAAATTCCTGGAGGAATTCCTGGAGAAATGCGTGATAGAATTCCTTCAGGAATCCGTGGAGGAACTCCTGGATCTCCAGAATGAGGAACTTCTGGAGGAATTGCTAAAGAAATTCCTGGAGAAACTCTTGGAGAAATTCTTGGAGGAATTCTTGGAGGAATTCGTGGAGGAATTCCAGGAGGAATTACGGGAAGTATTTTTGAAGGAATCCGTAACGCATTCTAGGAGATATTTCTGGAGGATGAATCTCTGGAGGAATTTCAGGAGGAATCCTTGAAGGAATTTCTAGAGCCATCCCTGGTGGCATTCTTGAAGGAATCCTTGAAAGGATTCTTGGAGGAATCCGTGGATGAATTCCAGGAGGAATTTCTGAAAGATTTCCTGGAGAAATTCCTGGAGGCATCCATTTAAGAATTCCTTGAGTTATTAATCGAGAAATTCTTGGAGTATTTCGGGAGGAATCCCTGTAGGAAATCTTGGAGGAATTCTGGGAGAAATTCCTGGAAGTATTCCTGGAGGATTCGTTGGGAGAAGTCCTGGAAGAACCCATAGAGGAATTTCTGGGGAATCTCTGGAGACACCCCTGGAGGCATTCCTAGAGGAATTCCTGGAGGAACATATGAAGGAATTTCTGGAGGTAAATTACAATGTATTAAAAAAAACTTATGTAGGAATACAGGGACGATTTTTTGGAGGAATTCCTGGAGGAATCTTTTGAGAAATTTCTGGATAAATTTTTGAGGCTTTTGTGGGGGTATTTCTGGAGGAATGTCTGGAGGAACTCCCGGACGCATTGCTGGAGGATTTTTTGAAAGATTTTTTGGAGCAATTTCTGAAGAAATTCTTGAAGGAAACGCATTCTAGGAGAAATTTCTGGAGGATCAATCCCTGGAGGGATTTGAGCAGAAACCCTTGAAGAAAATTTTGCAGCCATCCCTGAAGGAATCCTTGGGAGAATTCCTGGAAGGACCCGTGGAAGAATTCCTGGAGGAATATCTGAAGGAATTCTTGGAGGATGTTTTTTTAGGAATCCGTGCAGACATTCCCGGAGGAATTCCTAGATGATTTCCTGGAGGAATTTATGAAGGAATTCTTGCAATTAATTCTGTAGGTATTTCCAAATAAATTTCTGGAAGAATTCCTGGAGGATTTTCTGGAGGCATTCCTGGCGCAATCCCTGGAAGAATTTTTGGAGTAATTCCTGAATAAATTTTCTGGAAGAATCCCTGGGGGCACTCCTGAAGGATGAAGGAATCCTTTGAAGGATTCTTGGATAAACCCGTGGAGGAATTTCTGGAGGAATCCATGGAGGCATTCCAGGGGGAATTCCTAGAGGATTTTCAGGAAGAATCCATGGAGGTATTCTTAAAAGAACCCCAGGAAGAATTTCTGGAAAAAGCCTTGGGAAATTCCTAGAGAAATCTCTGGTGGAATCTGTGAAGAAATTTCTTAAGAAATACCTAAAGGCATCCCTGATGGAATCCTTGGAAGAATTTTTGGAGGAAGCTCAGGAAAATTCCTCGAGGAATGCTTTAAAGAATCCTTAAGGAATCTCTGAAGGAATTCAAGGATGAATCCCTGGAGGAATTCCTGGAGAAATGCGTGATAGAATTCCCTCAGGAATCCGTGGAGGAACTCCTGGATCTCCAGAATGAGGAATTTCTTGAGGAATTGCTAAAGAAATTCCTGGAGAAATTCTTGGAGAAATTATTGGAGGAATTCTTGGACGAATTCGCGGAGGAATTCCTGGAGGAATTACGGGAAGTATTTTTGAAGGAATCCGTAACGCATTCTAGGCGATATTCCTGGAGGATGAATCTCTGGAGGAATTTCAGGAGGAATCCTTGAAGGAATTTCTAGAGCCATCCCTGGTGACATTCTTGAAGGAATCCTTGAAAGGATTCCTGGAGAATCCGTGGATGAACTTCAGGAAATATTTCTGGAGGAATCCGTGGAAGAATTCCAGGAGGAATTTCTGGAAGATTTCCTGGAGGAATTCCTGGAGGAGTTCCTGGAGGAGTTCCTGGAGGAATCCCTTTAAGAATTCCTTGAGTTATTAATCGAGAAATTCTTGGAGTATTTCGGGAGGAATCCCTGTTGGAAATCTAGGAGGAATTCTGAGAGAAATTCCTGGAGGTATTCCTGGAGGATTCGTTGGGAGAAGTCCTGGAAGAACCCATAGAGGAATTTCTGGGGCATCTCTGGAGACACCCCTGGAGGCGTTCCTTGAGGAACATATGAAGGAATTTCTGGAGGTAATTTACAATGTATTTAAAAAAACTTATGTAGGAATACAGGGAAGATTTTTTGGAGGAATTCCTGGAGGAATCTTTTGAGAAATTTCTGGATAATTTTTTGAGGCTTTTCTGGAGGAATTTCTGGAGGAATTTCTGGAGCAATGTCTGGAGGAACTCCCGGACGCATTCCTGGAGGATTTTTTGAAAGATTTTTTTGAGCAATTTCCGATGAAATTCTTGAAGGAAACGCATTCTAGTAGAAATTTCTGGAGGATCAATCCCTGGAGGGATTTGAGCAGAAACCCTTGAAGGAATTTTTGCAGCCATCCCTGAAGGAATCCTTGGGAGAATTCCTGGACGGACCCGTGGAGGTATTCCTGGAGGAATATCTGAAGGAATTCCTGGAGGATGTTTCTTAGGAATCCGTGGAGACATTCCCGGAGGAATTCCTAGAGGATTTCCTGGAGGGAATTATGAAGGAATTCCTGCAATTAATTCTGTAGGTATTACCAAATAAATTTCTGGAAGAATTCCTGGAGGAAGTTTTTGAGGAATATTATGAGGAATTTCTTGAGATATTTTTAAAGCTTTCTGGAGAAATTTCTGAAAGAATTCTGAAGGAACTCCCAGAGGCTGGAAGCCCAGAGTCTGGAAGAATTTCTGATGGATTTTTTTTGGAGGAATTTCTGAATAAATTCATGAAGGAGTTTTTGGGTGAATCTTTGGAGCAATTCCTAAAGAAACTCCTGGAGAAATTTATGAAGGAATCCTTGTTCGTCAATTGTGACACACCGCATAAGAATAACATGGAATGTGTAACATTAGGTGAGTTTTTACCCGTGCAACAATTGGAAAATTACCCCATCTTTAAAACCTTGATTTCGGGTGAAACTGATTGACTTGAGGACCATTCTCATTTGATGATCTGAACATACTCCACAGTTTTATTCATACTATATTACGAGATTTCAATGTTATGATGTGACTTGACATGATCTGAATTTACTTCACACTGAATCGAAATTTCACGGCTTTACGTTCTTCGCGATCCAGTCCACATATTTGGCCACATTGGTATAGATTCCCGGCACACCGGCCGTTCCGCACTTACTCGGTCCGAAGCTCACAAGTCCAACCAGATAGTTGTGCGCTCGGTCCAACTTCGTAAATGGCCCTCCCGAATCTCCACTGCAGGTATCTTTACCCTTGACTCCACCTGCACACAGCTGCGTTTCGCGGAGAATAATTCCGGCCCGGGCGTAGATTCCAGCACAGTCCCGAAAGTTCTTTACTTCCAGCTGAACTTTCAGCTTGACGCTGCTGGCAGTTCCTGTAGATTGAAAATACAGTAACGGTTCGTGATCATTTTATGATAACATCTATGTGTCAGGACTAACCATTCTCCGTGTTACCCCATCCTGCTGCGAATCCGTTGGATCCCACGTGATCCCGCAAACGTTGCGTATCTTTGAGCGGCAAACATATCGGTGCAATGTACATCGACATGTGAACATCCCTCGCGAGCCGAATCAGCGCTATATCGTTGTACTGTGTCTTGCTTTCCGGAACGTAGTCCTCATGGACAACGATCCGCTCTATACCCACATCAACCGGTTCGTCCGTGCAAGTCTCGCTATCGCAGTCGCGATCGCTACTCAGGTCCCATTCACCCAAGCGCACACCGATCCTGCAACGACGGTCAGGGCAGATTATACTCAATTCAAATGTTAAACAACCCCGATCACGGGCACTTACGCGTTCCAGTTACGGGGAATAGCCTGAATGCAGTGCGCCGCCGTTATCACGTATCGGGAGTTGATCAACGATCCACCACAGTGGAACCCGGTCAAGCCGTTCGGTTTGCGGTATTGAATCAACGCAGTCCATGGGAACTCGTCCATTTCCGTCTGCTGTCCACCGTGGATGCGATTCGAAAAATCAACGCCACACTTCGGGGGCTCCGGGAGACCTTCGTCGACGGTGCCTTTGCAGCATACCTGAGTTGTAGATCAAATTCATACATCATGCTATTCAAAATCCCTCACTTTATTGAAATTTACCAAATTCTTCCTATCGGCGGTCATACCGCACCGACTTTGCACAATGAAGTTCCTCTCCTGGGGTGAATAGTTACCCTTCTGGAGGATCTTCACCAGTGGGTCGCACTCGCGTAGGTATATACAGTGTCCGGCCTCCCCATTGGGGTCGACGCACGGGTCATCTTCATCTGTGGATTTTGATGGTTTTATGAGCCGGGTAATCTACTGATGTCACATGCATACTTACTTAGTGCTTGCCCAAGCGATATGAATGCTAATATAATGACAATTATACTCGTTGGGAGAACCCGCTGTCTCATTGCTTCCATTTGAAGCATTTGCTTCTACTGATTGGAAATCGCTACGAGTACAGTGAATATGATAGTGATACAAAGCGGACAACCATATGGTAGCAATCCTGAATTCAAACTGCGAGCAGTACGACTGGCGCTGATACAACGAATGCCATGCAGTTCAATAGAGTGATTCAAAACGGTAACATGTTTGTCGAACATCTCAGATTCCCCTTGTTCTTAGAATGATGTATGGGATAAGCCCGCATCCACAGTTCAGTTTTATACTCCGACAACATAAAACAAAAAATAAATACAAGCATCTAGTTGTTCAACGAAGATATAGTTTTGATCAAGGGCTCTCAAGTGTGACAGCACCGCTAATTTAGTATCACGTTGCCGAAGCTGGAGCGAATGGGGGGAACTGGAGGACAGAACATGTAAAATAAAATACCAGTACAGGGCAAAGCATATCAGTGTTATCTATGTCATTTTCCAAAATGTTGTGCTTAAAAAAGTTGTAAAAATAATCGCGTTTTCCATACTAAGGAATATTTGTTCCACCCTCCGGGAATTTCTTCAGGAAATTCTCCAGGAATTGCTACGTGATGCTTCAGGAATTCTTCCGGGAATTTCTTCGGGAAAACTTCTGTTTTTTTTTTTTTTCAAGAAGATTCACTGAAAATTTCTCTAGGAATTTCTTCAGGAAGTCTTACGTGATTTTTTTTCTCAGAAAATCCTATGAGAATTTCTCCAGGAATTCCACAGTGTATTTTTCCAGAAATTACTCCGGGAATGCCCCTGAGAATTTCTTCGGGAATTTCTCCAGAAATTCCACTAGAAATTTCTTGAGGAAATCCTTTCAAACCATTCCTCTAGAATTCCCATCGGGAATTCCTCTGGTGATTTCTTCGGTGATTTCCCCAGAACTTCTTCCGGGATTTTTCCAGGAATCCCCCGGGTATTTCTCCAGGAATTACCTCCAGGGTTTGCTGAGGAATTTTCTCCGGAGACTGCCCTCCAGAAAGCAGGATTTCCTGAAGAAATTACCAGAGGAATCGCGTGAGCAATTCTCGGAGAAATTCCCAGAGAAATTTCCTGAGGAATTCCTGGAAAAAGTCTTAGAGGCGTTCTCAGAAGAATTCTTGAAGAAATTCCCAGAGGATTTCCTGAGAAAATCCTGCAAGATCTCCCGAGAAAATCCTGGAAGATTTCTTGAAGCAATTTCTGGAGGAATTTCAGAAGAATCTCTGGAGCAATTCCTGGAGGTTTTTGTGGAAGATTTCCTGAAGAAATTTTCAAAACATTTCCTGGAGGATTTACTGCAAAAGTTCCCGGAGACATTTCCGTAGAAATTCCTGGGGAAATTCTTGACGGAATGGAGGCAGTCCCTGGAGAAATTCCCGGAAATTTTCAAGGAATGATTGCTGAGAAAATTCTCTGTGAAATTCCCGAGGGATACCCTACAAACAGTTCCGCAGAAATTCTTGAGGAGATTCCCGGAATGAATCCTGGAGAAATACTCGGAGGAATTCCTGGAAAAATCCCAGAAGAAGTCCTGGATAACTTACCGAAGGAATTCCTGGAGGAAGTCCTAAAGGAATTCCCAGTGGAATTCCAGGAGATATTTTGGAAGAAATTCCTAGTGGAATTTCTGGAGAAATTCTCAAAGGAATTACTGGAGAATTTTTGGAGGAATTCCTGTTGAACATCCCGGAGGAATTCGTGAAGAAATTCCTGGAGGAATTCCCGGAGAAACTCATGGAGGAATTCCTGGGGAAATTCTCAGTGAAATTTCCAGAGGAAATCCTGGAAAAAAAATCCGGAGGAATTCCTGGATAAACTCCCGGAGGAATTCCTGGAAAGAATCCCAGAAGAATTCCTGGAGAAATTACCGAAGGAATTCCTGGATAAATTTCCGGAGGAATTCCTGGATAAATTTCCGGTGGAATTCCTGAAGGAGTTCCTGGAGGAATCCCTGAAGGAAATCCTGGTGGATTTCCTGGAGGATTCCCCAGAGGAATTTCTGGAGGATGTCCTAGAGGAATTCTCGGAGTATTTCCTGAAAAAATTCCTGGATAAAATTCTTGAGTAATGCCCAGTGGAATTCTTGGAGAAATTCCCGGAAAAATTTCCGGATGAATTCCTGGCAAAATTCCCGAAAGAATTCCTATTAAAATTGCCACCGACATTCCCGGAAGGTAACGTACCAAAAGAAGCAACATTGAGGGGTGACAAAATTTATCTGCAGGGGGTCAAAGACGGTGTAAAAGTATTGCCTCTTGCACTACCGTACTCGAACGCCTACTATCCTGCCAAATATCTCTTGGCTTGCTGAACAACTATGCAGAAAATGAATACTTATTGTTCATTAGGGTGTTCATACAAATATTTTGTTCCTGATACTAGGCAGAACCTATCGAATAATATCAAAACCAAGTACACCAGATAGGTCTTACTTTCTCTTACCTTTCGGAACAACTTGTTGTCGTCACCATGGCCGGATAGATCTCAACTTGTCGAACAATTTTGCAAAAAACGCCATGCTTTTAGCTCATTAGAGTATCGAGATATACATGTTTAAGTATTTTACACAAGGTGCCACCCTGCAAATAAATCACGCATTAAAGACTCAACTATTAGACAATTTTTAGCTTGCTGAAGAACTTTGTTGAAGACGGCATCATTCTGTCTTGTCAGGATTCTGAGAAATAGTAGTTGGTACATTTTTGGCACCAACGTCGGACAACAACCCTGCAAAGTTGGTGTTTGCTAACCATCCGGTTGGTACAAGAAGGCGTGGAGCGCAGAGCACGATGGGCGGACCAGGTGGAGCGTGATCTGGCGAGTGTTGGGCGTAACCAAGGTTGGAGAGCTGCAGCTGCAAATCGAGTATTATGGCGGCAAATTGTTGATTCAGTATTATTATGAATTTGATGTTAACTAAATAAATGAGTGGCCGGAAGGTTTCAACAAATCGGTGGTTCGAATTCGCGGTCCACAGTTGCGTGTCATACGGCGACCGTGGCTTCCCTAGGCGAGCAGCTAGAGCGTTTTTGGCAAGTGGAAGAACTTCACGGTTCGAACTACTCCATCGACGCGCAAAGGTGCGAAGATTACTATCGCGCGACCGTCTCCCGTGACTCAACTGGCCGATACGTAGTGCGTATGCCAAAGCCCCCCAACCACGAAAAGCTGATTGGAGCATCGAAGCCGGCCGCATTACGCCGTTTGAAGCTGTTGGAACGGCGACTATCCAAGGACGACAATCTGAAGACCCAGTACCACGATTTCATCAGGGAGTACATTTCGCTTGGGCACATGATACCGGTTCCACTGAAGGAGGAAGACGACCCGAAGGCTTGCTACTTCCCACATCACCCCGTCCTGAAGAAGTCAAGCTCCACAGTACAATGCACAAACACGACCGTCCGTTGCAAAGAATTCTGAGGCGGTTTGACGAGTCCCAACCGCTTCAGGCATTCGAATTGAGCACCGTAACTTACGGTCTGGCCCCGTCTTCGTTCCTCGCTACGCGAACTCTTCTGCAGCTAGTTGAGGATGAAGGAACCCCGTTCCCGAATGCAAGTAAAGCAATAAGGAAAAACACTTACGTGGATGATTTCCTCGGTGGAGCCGACAGCATCGTTGACGCTATCCAGCTTCGCGAGGAACTTGATGAACTGCTATAAATGGTGGATTCCGTATGGTGTAAATAGTGTTCGAATTGACTTCCTCCAGAACTTCTCGGAACGCAGTCATCACTGAGGTTCGATCCTGGCGAAATCACCAAGACCTTGGGACTTCGTTGGGACCTCGAGGCGGATGTCTTTCGTTTCGATGTTTCAATGCTGCAAATAGCCAGCCAGCTACGAAGCGCGGCATCCTGTCCGCCATTGCGCAGTTGTACGACCCCCTCGGAATCATCGCTCCCATTATTGCACAGGCCAAAATGCTGATGCAACACCTGTGGCTTTTGGCGTTGGATTGGGATGACGATCGTATCACCTGATCTGCAACGGAAATGGCGTCAATTCTGCGATCAACTTCGCAGCATCTCCAATTTCTGCATTGGCAGATTTGCGTTCGCTCCTGACTACAGCTTTGCGGAGCTGCACTGTTTTCCCGACGCTTCGGAAGTAGGCTATGGCGCATGCATAGGGGCCGTTCATAAACCACGTAGACTTTTTGGGGGGAGGGGGGGGGGGGGTCTGGCCAAAGTCCATGCTCCATACAAATTTCAAAAATTTTGTATGGACAAAAGTCTACGAGGGGGGAGGAGGTTGGGGTCTGAGATAGCCAAATTTCAGTCTACGTGGTTTATGAACAGCCCCATATGCATCCGCTCCGAAGGCCGCGAAGGACGTGTCCAGGTGAGTTTGCTCGCGTCCAAATCAAAGGTTGCCCCGTCTGGAGTTTTGTGCCGCTCTTCTCGCCTTCCGTCTACACGAAAAGGTTATCGCCGCATTCGACATGGAATTCTCTAGGAGCCATTTCTGGTCTGATTTCACCATTGTTATCCAGTGGCTGAAAGCCCCTCCACGGACGTGGCAGACGTTTGTAGCAAATCGTGTCGCTGAAATTCAAACCCTCTCTAACGATTCTCATTGGCAGCACATTTCCGGCAACGAAAACCCCGCGGATAAGATCTCGCGAGGAATGTCCGCAGAAGAATTGATCTAAATGGCCGCGTGAAGAAAAGTCTAAATAGGCTGTTCAACCTGCTCTGTAGAGCAAGTTTACCATCGAAGAGGTGGAGGTGAAGAAGCCTTCAATTTTGACCACCCAATTAATTTCGCCGAACCCGTTGTTCGAGAGATTTTCGTCTTTTCAAACCCTTGTTTCTGCCGTTGGATACTGCTTTCGTTTCTGCAACAATGCCCGTAACCGGAAGCCGAAAGTTTCCAGCACAGTCCTCTCCGTCGTCGAATTGCAGAATGCCAAATCAGCTCTCGTGAAGCTAGTGCAAAGTCAGACGTTTCCCGAAGACTTGCAACGGTTGAAAAAAGGACAGATGGTGTCTAGCAAATCCACACTCTGTCTGCTAAGCTCGTTCATCGACGCAGATGGCGTGATCCGCGTTGGCGGTCGGTTAGGGGCTGTCCATAAACCACGTGGTCATGAGAGGGGGGGGGGGGGTTCGGCCAATGACCATTTTGTATGGACGAATAAAAAGTTTTGTATGGTCTAATGACCACGCGGGGGGGGGGGGGGGGGTTTGGTGGTTTGAGAAGTCCCAAAAAATGACCACGTGGTTTATGGACAGCCCCTTACGGCTTTCCGACGAACCCTACAGTGTGAAACACCAAATCGTCATTCCTGGTTTCCACTAGAGATGGGCAATCAGATCCGGACCCGCTTAAAAGATCCGTATCAGTAAAGTGAGCGAGTGAGCCGTGGATCTTTTACAGAGAGATCCGGATCACTAGTTTACATGCTTCTGTTAGAAAGAGCCTAAAAGAATCGATTGGTTCATTTTGTTTTGCTCTGGTTCTTTCCCGAATCAGACGAAACGTGTGTTTCTCGCACCAAGCAAACACAGCCAACAGCGGTGGCCCATTTCCCTCACCCCTGGCCGTGCAGCCCCAAACAACGCAAACGATCTCTTGTGCCCAGCTCAAACGGAAGAGCAGTACCCACAGTTCGAACAGAGCAGATCCAAACCCGAACCCGAACTCATACATTATAACTCCTTTCGTTAGGTTCTTCAGTCGTGTGTTGTGTGGTGCTGCCACTGGGAGAGAGATAATGCGGGTATGCTATAACCCATCAAGGGAATGAGTGTCGCATGCTGCGTTGAGAGAACAAACTGGAAGCAAGCAATCCTATTCGCTCGGTGAGGCTTGGTCGTTCATAACGGAGCCGCTGATCTGCTCACAAGATCCGGTTCGCTAATGTGATGAATCCGGTTCGGATCCGATCACTGAAGTGAGCCGTTTTGCCCACCTCTAGTTTCCACCCCTTCACGCAGCTGCTGTTGAAGCATCACCACCGCAAACTCGTTCATGGAGGCATTTCGATGACCTTGTCGGTCGTTCGCGACGAATTCTGGCCACTAAATGGCCGAAAGGCAGTTCGTAGTGCCATACGAAAGTGCTAAAGATCAAATATACTATATTAACAATATAGGTCACTTAGTGTTTTCACATACAACGACATGGAGACGCCGTTTACGAATGATTACAGCACCACCTGTTGTCAGAAAAAGTCAATAATTGTATTTTGATCAATTTTAGTTTATCGTGCAAGATGACATTTCTCGAAAAAAGATGTTAGGGGTGTCAAAGTTTTTTGTTCCCAAATAATCGATTAATAAATAATCGATTTACAATATAGATACACAACCAAAATAATATTTCATTGGATGACATCTACGAATATATCTGTAGAAGAATTTGAATGCTCCCTCATTGTAACGTCACCGAAATCGTTTAACTTCGAAATTTAAAATTTTCACCCTCAAAATTAACTTATATTTTGCCCTGGTGGTTGCTCTTTTCCTTTGACAATGGCTTTTAGTATCATCTCTCTTAATGTCCACGCTGACATACATACATAGGATTGGATAGCTTACAAAAAAACTCGGAAGATCACCAACCAAGTGCACGTCAAGTTTCTTGTGGCATACTGCAAGACATTGCAGCCAAGGGTGCACAAGCTAATGGACCGATGCACGAACTTAATAATTTCAACGTTTGAGCGGCGTTCTTACAAAAAATGAGCTTCGGGATCGGACCTGAGAATGGAACCCGTCAAATTTAATTTCGAATAATTTCGTTGTTCTTCCGAAGTGAACTGTGAGTTTATTCGAATACTGATTGTTTTATTCCGGACTAATCGGTTTGCTTTGTTGTTGGATGTGTGAACATTGTGCTGTCAAAGATTGAACATTTACACGATCGTCGCGAAATCCTCGCAAGACTCAATATTTTAAATATACAGTCATGGGCTTCTGGGTGAACTTCAGGTAGTAGAAATATTCTAGAAAATTCGTCTGCTGCAGAGTGATAATCCTCCATCAATTTAGTCAGACATTCCTTCAGATGTTCCTTCTGAATTCCTTCTGATTCAGAAGTTCAGAAGTTCCTTCTCAGGTTCCTCCAGGGGGAAATGGGTTGTTTAGAGAATAATATATTGCTATTTTCTATAGCCTAATCGATAGAGCTCATTTTTCTGTATAAGGTGGTTTTATTGGATTCCAATAGCTTTGTTTTGATGGTTAAAATAACAAAACAGTTTTTGTTTTCGTGGATAGAATCACAGGTCAATCGATAAAATGACAGTTCGACCCGAACAAAAAAAAAAATCCCTTACAAACTTCAAATGCATTTTAAAAATAGTTCCCGCACTCCAAAAATTATGAAATTTTGGATTTCGACAAATTTTTGGGTAGAGAATCCGCTTATAAAATAATCCGGATACCCCTAAAGAACCCAATTACATTTCTTTTGCTAACCGGAAAAATCCGCACTTATCCGTTGCTAACCGTTGTTAACCGCGTCTAACTGCGCCTGCGGCTCAGTTAGCAGCGGTTAGGAACGGATAGATGCGGATTTTCCGATTAGAAATGGATATGTCATTCCCCTTGATTTCCTCCTAGAGTTTTTTTTTTTTCAAAGATTCATTCAGGAGCTCTTTTTGAAATTCATCCAGGAGAGCCTTCAGAGATTGATTTAAAGTTTTTTTTTTCTAAAATTTCTCCAGAGGTTCCTTCGAGGGACCCCCAGGAGTTCCTACTGAAATAACTCGAGCAATTTCTTCTGATGTCCCTTCAAGAATTAATTCTAGGAATTCTCAAGAATTCTCTTCTATGATTCGTTAAGACCCAAGTAACCACGGTGCTGAAGCCTTATTGCATGCAGATATACGGTGTATTTAGAGCAATCATTACTTTACATGCAAACTTAAGGTTAATTTAAAGTGAAAATGGGCAATTATAGAATCAATTTAAGATTATACTGGTATAATCTTAATTATGTCGCATAATTGTCATTTCCACTTTAAATCAACCTTAAGTTTGCATGTAAAGTAATGATTGCTCTAAATACACCTTATGTCTGCATGCAATAAGGCTTCAGCACCGTGGTTACTTGAGGAAGCTTTTTATAGGATTTCCTTATATGAGTTTCTTGGAGTCTTCCTTGGATTCCTGCAGAAGCTTCTTCAACGATTCCCTCAGGAGTTTTTTTACGAATACCTCCCGGAGTTACTTCTGTAATTCCTCCAAAATTTTCCAAGAACAAGCAGGAGTTGTTTCAGGGATTTATCCAAGAGTTCCTTTAAAAAATTCCTTTTTCTGGGAATTTCAACCGGGATTTATACCAGTATTTCTCCAAAAGTTCCTTCTGGAATTCACTCCGTCCTTTAAGGATTTCTACAAACTAGATTTGCAGTAATGAGTTGTTTTTTTTGTATAATGAGATGCTAAATTTTCCGTTTCTGAATTGAAACGGTGCAAAATCATGGATAATATGATTCCTAGCCTAGTTTGATGCTGCTTGAGCAAAACTTTGGAGAACTATGTTGTTGAAGTTGCAATAAATGAGAATACAGCAACACAGTTATCCAAAGTTTTGCTCAAACAGCATCAAATCAGACAAGCAGTCATTAAACCCTTGCGTTTTTGTTGCCATTGTTGCAGTTACCGTTTTATTGCAGTAACGGAGAATTTACTTTGTCATTATACAAAAATTCAGCTTATTACTACAAATCTAGTACTTCACTGATTGCATTTTGTTCATGGAGATATGTAATCCCAGAAAGAACTTTTGAAAAAAAAAACAGAACGTACATTTACATCTGGAGGAATTTTTACAAAACTGCTGGAGAAATTTGATAAAAAAAATGTTGGAGGCAGCGCTCCTCCTCTGGAACGCTTTCCCTAAGCAATCCCGAAAGGAGTTCTAGGAGGAATCCCCCAAGAGCTTCTGAGGGAATCTAGAAGAAAAAAAAATCCAGGGCGCAATTCTTAAAGGGATTCCACAAGGAAATTCTTGTGTAATTTCCGGAGAAAATACCGTTCATAACTCGCTAACGGAAAGTTTGATTTGGGTCGTCTGTGTTTTAGTCTGTTATGAACGTTTATCAGCGACGTTTATATGCGACGATAATATACGCCAAAAATTGTTCAAGAAGAGAGAATTAAATTTGTTCTAAATTGAGTAGTTGAAAAAAAAATCGATTAATTTTAATCGATTATCTCAGAAGAAATGGGCATCCCCACCATGCAATGACAGTTCGACAGAATAAACGTCATTCGGATAGCGCATGCATTTAGTGTGTAGTAGTACCTCTTCTGACGCTTGGTGGCGCCACATTCACTAAAAAGGTGTCGCCAAAAAATCGTAAGAGTGACCTATATTGTTAATATAGTATATTTGTAAAGATGCAGCAGAGCCAACCCTCAACCCATCCAGCAGCCGATTGGTCAGTTACCGATCGCCCGAGTGACCGCCAACGAAGCTTTCGCTTGCACTGGTGTTATTGCGGCCCTATCTTCCTCAAGCCAACTCGTCGTAAAGCCGCTTCCCGCAAATCCTACATTTGCATATTCATTTGTTTGAGCACCAAGGCGGTTCATTTGGAGCTCGTGAGCGGCCTGAGCACGTAAGCATTCCTGATAGCCCTTGACCGTTTCGTGTGGAGGAGGAATAAGCCGCAGCACCTGTACTCGGATAACGGGACAAACTTCATCGGGGCGAAGAACGAATTGCACGCCCTCTACGCTATGCTTCAACCAGGTCCCGACAACGATAAGATCTCCAAGCAACTCGCAGAAGACAGCATTCAGTGGCACCTGATACCTCCTCGCGATCCAAATTTCGGTGGCCTGTGGGAGGCTGCAGTAAAGGTCGCCAAAACGCACCTTGTGCGTCAACTCCGTTCTTCTCTATTGTCATTTGAGGAACTTTCCACGGTACTCATCAAAATTGAGGGGTGCATGAATTCGCGCCCACTGTTACCTCTCTCAAGTGAACCAGCGCATTGCTTGGTGAAGAATATGATTCGTCCTCTCCCCAAAACGGACATCCGAAGTGTCCCGTTTAACCGCCTCAGCCAATACCAAACGCTCCAGAAGAATTTCCAGCTCTTTAGGCACCGGTGGCGGTATGAATACCTCAAGGAGTTAAACCAGCAGTACCGGACTAACCCGAAACGGTGTCAGCTCAACGTCGGCGATCTCGTCATCGTGGAGGATGAATGCCTTCCTCCTGCTCGCTGGCCGTTGGCCCGCATCCTCGAGCTTCACCCAGGACCGGACGGAGTGACCCTAGTTGTGAGTCTTCGCACACCGACAGGAACATCGAAGCGAGCAGTTTGTATAGTTTGCCCTTTGGAATGTTCCATAGAAGAATAAGGTTTTTGTTAGAGAGTAGTATGAAGTAGGGTATCGGGATGCTTCGTTGGCATAGTCCCCTCGTTCGGCCTATCTCAACGTAAACCAAAACCCCAAACAAACATGCATAACTGGATATCGGAAATGCTATTTGTCAAACAATTGTAACGTTTTGTTTCAATTTTAGCACTTTGGAGCATTAAAATTGAATGAAAATGTCATTTTCTTTAGCTTTTGTAGACGCCATGATTCATCGGCTTAGTGGGTAGTCTATACACATGATCATAAATGGCATGATTCTGGAGCATTTTGAATTGACTTTTCAATAACTGAACATTTGTTGCGACGGTCAAAGACGCTATTTTGAAATTGTATACTTGTTTTCAACGAATAATAACTATTTTACAAATTGAATGTGGGCCGAATATTGAGGACATTTTTTTTACTATGTACCCAAATCTTGGCCCATCAGTAAAGTGACGTTACTAACACCGATAAAGTGACGTCAACAACATTGTTTGCGTAAGAACCAGAAAGAACGAACAGGAAGAAAGATTTTGTGTGCGGTGACTGTAAAAATATAACACAATAATTGGGTTGCGTTGTTTCCGTTACTAAATTAAGAAAGAACTTTAGTTTAAGTGATTTATTTATAGTTTTTTGAAAATTTGGCTCCGAAAATGTAATTTAAAAGTAAGATTGGTGAACAAACAGAGATAATACTTCAGCAGAAATATTGAAAAATGAGATAATAACTGGTTCTAGTGCATAGAAAGCAATAGGCCAACGTTGTATCCACTAATAGGCCAATTTTTGTACCATAGACCAACGTTGCATACCATCGCATCGAATCTTTTTAACTTAATTAAGTAAATTCTTAAATATTTACGTTAGTTTACTTCCAATTGGTGAAACATGCATTGCCTAGAGTGTGTAATAAGATCAACATATTATTTCTAGTGCTATTAATTCATGAGTTATGGTTAAAATTGTCAAAGCGGTTTGCAAATTAGGCCAAGGAATGGTACATATACCCTATATAGGAGATTTGTGAATTCCTTTTAATTCAGATCATTTTTAGCCATGTAGCCCTTATCTCGGGACTTATGTAGGCTAGTTTATCTGGGGACCCACGCTTTACTTCCCTTCCGAAGGAAGAACTCATATTTTTGCGAGTTTGTCGGGAGTGGGATTCGATCCCAGGTCCTCGGCGTGATAGTCAAGTGTTCTATCCATCACACCAGGTCCGCTCCAATTCAGATTAGATTGTTTCGCAAACATGACTATGGCTGGTAATAAATTGAACTGGCGCTGTAGCCGGAAATATTTCAGTAGGTAAAGATTTCGGTTTGACACTTTTCCTTTTCGATTTATTTGTTCTCGCTTACGTCATTGACTTGCCATGCAGTTCGTAGCCTATCAGTTGATTGAAATCAATATATAAGTAACGGAGCATCGAAGTGAACACATGTGTTGCCCATTTTTTTGTCTGCGTTCCCTCCGAAAGATCAAAGTGATAAGTTTCACCGATCGTCCCCAAGGCCGCTTCCCGCTAGTACCCGTCATCGCTTGGTACCCGTGAGGTTTGGTGGGCATGGCCAGTCTTTGCCACCCATCTTCCCCACACCACCCGTCGCCCAACAGACTTTCAGTTCGGGAGTGGTTTGTCTCTCGGTATTCGAGATGTTTTTTTTTTAACATTTTTCAGTTCACTTTATGGACACTTACACTATGTATTTGTTTTCGAAATTTATTAGACTATTTTCGCCTAGTTGAATTCCGTGAAATTCCACGGAATTTCGTTTCGAGATGTATGTGGCGAAATCATTCGGTATACCGCATACTCTTACTAACATCAATGGCGACCGAGAAGTGTCGGCCACCTACCAGCACATGGTTGGATATGGTTGCAAACTTTGGGTTGTCATTTGGGTGTCTCCAGGAATGAGCGAATTCGGGCTATATTTAGGGTATTTAATTAAGATTTAAGTGGAATTGATGCAAGAGCCAAAATTGAAAAAAATCTCAAATATTTTTTTAATAACTTTTCTAGACTATATCGGTTGAGCAATTGAGCCATCATAATTTCGATATCTCTACTGGTTTCCGAGATATTTGAAAAAAGTCTTATTTTAGTTTGGATTCTGAAAATATTTCCAAAAAAATATTTCCAAAAATACTAAAATATCTTTTTTTTTTCAAATATCTCAGAAATCAGTAGAGATATCGCAATCATGATGTCAAATTTGGCTCAATTGGGTTTTAGAATCACCGATTTAGTCTAGAAAAGTTATTTTAAAAAATAATATGAAATGTTTTTTCGTTGTTGGCTCTAGCATCAATTCCACTTAAACCCTTTGCACCACCCCTAAATACCAACCGAAATCGCTTATTTTTGCGCAGCTTACTTATTTCGACCAGTGGATTACTTTCCACTTGGGAAATCACATTCCGGAGAGATTTTTAAAAATTGACACCACCCTAGAGAGGCACCATACGTGAGGTGTTACCATAGATGTTACGCCTTCTTAGACGATGGATCACAATTAACTCTCATTGACTAGCGGGATGCGAAGGATCTACAGCTTTCTGCAGGTTGCCCCCTCTATCTGAAATAAACGGGGGTACCCATCGCTACAATCCCAACTCACAAAGTATCAACGTCCAAATTCTTTATTACACCACGAAACATAAACTCCAAAATGTTTGACAGTTCTTAGGTCGCATGCCAGATGTAACATGAGCAGAAACAGGACGGCATCAATGTCGATAAAGTAGAATATATGTTTTGTCTTTAGGCAGCATCCATTTATTACGTAACGCTAAAATCGACAATTTATGACCCCCCCTCCCCCCTCCGTAACGCTTTTTTGTATGAAAACCTTAAAATTTTTGTATGGACCGTAACGCTCGTTCGTACTCCCCCCCTCCCCCTAGAGCGTTACGTAATATGTGGACAACGCCTTATCTTGCTTATGTATGATCTGTCATGTGACCGTAGAACTGTAAAACATGTTCAAGACTACGTTAATTGGAGTAATGAAGAATATGCGGAAAGGATGAAAAAACAATTAAGCAGATTTTGACCTTCTTCTGACTCTTGTAGTATATTTTCCAATTTCTAAGGCAGCATCCATTTATTACGTAACGCTAAAATCGACAATTTATGACCCCCCCTCCCCCCTCCGTAACGCTTTTTTGTATGAAAACCTTAAAATTTTTGTATCGACCGTAACGCTCGTTCGTACTCCCCCCTCCCCCTAGAGCAGCGTTTCTCAAACTATGGGTCGCGACCCACTGGTGGGTCGCGGACTAATTTTTGTTGGGTCGCGAAGTCTTTAATAACTTATGTCAAATGATGATGCTAGCCATTTTTCTAATTTTCAAATACTCCCTTGGAAAATCCATTACTAGAAGAGTTATTTCTAGTTTTTCTTTTTTATTTGGGTTATTATATTTTCTAAATAAATTAATAAAAAGTTTACTAGTAGCTCTTGTTTAAGTGTTATGGATATGGAGAATATATAAGAAAATCTGAACTGCTTGAAAGGTGACCCGTCCCACCCTATTATAAGTCTTGTCTGGAGTATATTAAATATTTAAAGAAAAAAATCTTCGTTCTTCTTCATTCTAAAATCGATTCTGAAACTATGAGTTTCCAATAGAAAGTCTTAAGATTAGGATAAAATTTAGGATTTTATTTGTGTTCTGGGAAAAAATTAGATCAAATTATTGTTTGTAGTTAGCATTTTCTGTTAGACTTACACGCCGTAGAAATATCAAATAATTTAGAAATTCCAAAAATCAGCAAAAAAATATGTACCAAACTTCGACAAGAAACCTTACCTTTACCGAACTTCAGATGAATATCGGTAATCTGAACTTTAACGGAACAGCTGAAAAGTGGTTTCAATGAAAATAGCAATAAAATATGTGTGTATGAAGGATATAATTCAAAATTTCAAGAGAACTCATCTAATCATCCAACAGTACTATCCAGCGGATTTTTAGAAAAATTTCCACTCTGCGCCATCAAGTTCTACTGTCAAAGTCCTACCGCAGCCAAAAAGTCAACATATCATTGAAAAAAAAAATGACCAAATCAAATTATGCTTGCATGATGAAATGCTCCGCCTTTTGCCGAAATTGGGAAAAACCCCTCCCTTGGTGCCACTTCTGTGCACGGGCCTGTCTGAAACCAACAACAAACAAGGATCATCGGCATCGTTTCCAAGGCATCGCTAGGGTCGATCGATGATACCTATAAGAATATCAATGTTATGTAAATCACATTGTAAGAAAATCAGTAATCTGGCAGTTGCGGTAGCTTTTCGTTATATCCTGTTTTACCGAAAAATGGAAAGTTTTCAGTTAATTAGCAATAGATTTTAAAGTAGCATAAAATTGCCACTCTATCTGGAGCCAGACTGGTTAAATATATTAGTAGAAACTTGGAATGTTATCTCAAATTTTTAAGATCAAGAGTTATAAACCAAGAGCTGTAAACTTGGGCACCTTAACCTTTCATATACTTTCCGAAAAAAAAACTAAAACAAAACACTGTAAATAAACAAAAAGGGCTACGTCACGTTAGTTTATCACAATCTATGAAAGTGATAAAAATTATTTATTTAAAAAGGTAGTCCAAATCAGCAAAAAATAACTTAATTTATAAATTTTCGTGCTGGTGGGTCTCCAAATTCTTTTAAAACCAAAAGTGGGTCGCAAGCTGAAAAAGTTTGAGAACCCCTGCCCTAGAGCGTTACGTAATATGTGGACAACGCCTAATGCATGATTCATTACAGGGTCTCCCGTTAGCGTAGTTGTTTAGGCTATGGATCGCCAATCCGGAGACGGCTGGTTCGATTCTCGTTCCGGTCGGGAACATTTGCTCGACTTCCTCGGCATAGTGTATCTTTGTGCTATCCTCACAATATGCAAATTCATGCAATGGCAGGCAAACAAAGCCTTTCAATTCATAACTGTGGAAGTGCTCAAGGAACACTAAGTTGAAGAGAGGCAGGCCAGTGGGAACCATAAAGAAGAAGAATAACATAGTTTGTCACACTAATGAACAAAAAGTCTTCTCCTAATATGGAGTAGCGGGAATCCCGGTAAAATTATCCGGAGGAATAAAAACTTAGAGAAATCTAGGGCGAAATCATAGGAAAATATTTGAAGGCATCATGGAATACTCAAAGCATCCTTCAAAGAATTCCGCGAAAAATCCTATGGTCAATCCAATGAAGGTTTCTAAGAAGAGTCCCCGAGAGAAATTGGAGAAAACCTTGAAAAAAATCTTGGAATGATTCCTATGAGAAATATATGTAGAAAGAAATCCCGAAAGGATTTCAGGAAAAAAAATCATAAAAACTAGGGGTGGGTAATGTCTGAGACATAACCGCATTGTTGACGTAGGACAAAGGCTGGAATGAGGTTCCGACTTTTATATATTGAAATGGGCCCTTTAATTTGAAGTCTTAAATCAGCTGATTTTTCGTGTCATTGTTGTCCGACCTTCGTAAATAAATGCATAACGAATTTATCACATAACGTCGGTTTCCTGCAATAGGGGCACAACTCAAAATATGTCATTTTTGAGATTTTGATGGCAAATGATGAAAAACTATGTAAAATTTCATCTCACAAAGACCCGTTCCAAAATTCGATGAGAAACGCGAGATTTGGGCATTTTCACCAATTTTCCGCAGTAAGGGCACAACTCAAAATCAGTCAATTTTTTCAATAGTCGTTGAAAAATAGTTGTCAAAAATTCATGAAACAGATAGTCCTTCAGCCCCTTTCAATGATACAACAATCAAAATTTGTTTACTTTTGTCAAATGATGAGAGAAATAAGTGAATTTGCAGGAGGTGCTTCATGATTGCCAATTTTCAAACGCTTATTCTGAAAATTCACATTTTTTGAGTTGTGCCCCTATTGCAGGAAACCGACGATAAAAGGCCTACACAATGTATGCTGGCAAAATTCAAATCGGCGGAGTGATGTGTTGATTAAAGTTGTTACCTATGTGATCCATTTCACTGAACGCATTCATAAGATGTTAATTAGTTAAACCTTCCGTAACTCGCGCGGTTGGCCATCACTTGAGGGTTGAGTATTATTTTATTTTGAAGATAAATGTTCAACCGTAGTTTGAAAGAATTTTCGTCGAAAGGAAAGAATGATTATAATATTGAAAGGCGTTAAGCCATAGCTTCCCAAACATCATATTGCGATCGCAACAATAATTAAAATAACTAAAATTGCCGCTATGAAATTAACAGATGGAGCCACCGTAGCCATGTGTATTTGACACAACTCAATTGCTAGATTCAACAATACGTTGTATAGTTACGCGAACAACAATTAGAGGCCGGCTATGCTGTTGCTAAGTTTTCAGTCTGTCGCTTTTAATTATCCGATTCATAACTCTGGAGGAATAATTTTCACTGGTCCTGAAAAGAACCTTTTAAATAACAAGAGATTTCGGCAAGACAATTGAAAATTATCCGCACTGAATGCTGGAAGCCATCGAAAACTGCCATCGCTTACTGCCGTGGATGAGATTCCTGGTTCTTCTTCTTCTTCTTCTTGGCGTAACGTCCTCACTGGGACAAAGCCTGCTTCTCAGCTTAGTGTTCTATGAGCACTTCCAAAGTAATTAACTGAGAGCTTCCTCTGCCAATGACCATTTTGCATGTGCATATCGTATGGCAGGCACGAAGATACTCTATGCCCAAGGAAGTCAAGGAAATTTCCTTTACAAAAAGATCCTGGACCGACCGGGAATCGAACCCGTTACCCTCAGCATGGTCATGCTGAATACCCGTGTGTTTACCGCCTCGGCTATATCGTCGGTTTCCTGCAATAGGGGCACAACTCAAAATTGGTCGTTTTTGAGATTTTGATGGCAAATGATGAAAAACTATGCAAACTTTCATCTCACAAAGACCCGTTCCAAAATTTGTTGAGAAACGCGAGATTTTTGAATTTTCACCAATTTTCCGCAATAAAGGCACAACTCAAAATCAGTCAACTTTTTCAATAGTCGATGAAAAATAGTAATCCAAAAATCATGAAACAGATAGTCCTTCAGCCCCTTTCTATGATACAACAATCAAAATTCGTTTACTTTTGTCGAATAATGAGAGAAATAAGTGAACTTGTAGGAAGTGCTTCAAGTTTGCCAATTTTCAAACGCTCATTCTGAAAATTCACATTTTTTGAGTTGTGCCCCTATTGCAGGAAACCGACGATATGGGCCCTGTTCCATATAGCCTGAGATTCCTGGTTCCAGATTCTAGAGATTCCTGGTTCTATCAGCTAAATAGCCGAGAGTCATCGCAGGATTGGTGCGCAGCTGCGGAGGTGACATCCATTCCCTTTGACTGATTCAACGAAAATGACGGAAGAAAACAGAGGTCACTGCTTTTATTCCCCTTGATTAGTAGATTAGGCTCCTCCCATTTGGCTGGCTTTCCAGTTTATTTCGTTTGCATGACCCGCCCCGAATGCTCCAGACGCATCAAGCAACTAACCAACCGAGAAATGAGCAAACCACCAGCGGGTAACCAAACGATCAACTTTTAAGCGCAAACCGACATTCGGTTCTTCAGATGTGTGCTCTAGAAAATTCTAGGTGTGGCTTCGTCATATATTCACCTTCGAACATTTTCGAAAAATGTTTAAACTTAATTTTAATTAAACAATGTTTCACGCAATATAGTTCGGATAGAATAATGCGTTGTTAAATTCCGGGTGGAACCATTAGGCCATTAGTGACCGGTTTCATCATTATTGCTGGGCCACCAAGTATTCAATCTTTCACTTCTCAATTGCACCACACTTTTCTCGTTCGATGGAATGAAATTAGCTGATTCACAAACTCTTAAGGAATAATTAACGGAGGTCCTGAACAAGACCGTTTGATTAATTGACGATTTTAGGAACGAAATGGCATGAATTCACCATGTCACGCAATGCGTGTTGGTTTTCTCCGTGCTGAATGATAAACGCCACCGAAAACTGGACCGCCGTGGATTACAATAATGACCAGTTTCACTATTGCTGGCAACGATGCTCTGTCTTTTGCTTTTTGGTTGCACTACATCTCGATCGATGTTGGAAATTATCCAATTAACTCTTGAGGAATCATTTTCGATGGTCCTGAAAAGGACCGGTTTGAATAATGGACGATTTTGATGCATTCACCATGCCATGCAATGCATGTTGGTTTTCGCTGCGGAGTGCGGAGAATGCTGGACGCCGTCGAAAATTGGCCCACCGCCGCTGCCATGGATGCGATTCCAAGTGCTATCATCAGCACGATATCCGAGAAGTGTCGCTGGGTTGTTGTGCTGCTGCCTTGCTGGAGGTGACATCCACCTCCAACCTCCTTGACTGATCCAACGAAAATGACGAAAGAAAACAGAGAACACTGCTTTTATACCCCTAGATTGGCAGATGAAGCTCCTCCCATTCGGCTGGCTTTTCAGTTAATTTCGTTTGCATGACCCGCCCCTTATGCTCCAGATGCATCAAACGATAAATCAACCGAGAAATGAGAAAATTTCCATTGAACGGATAATGTAACCAAAATATTAGATGATTTAGATCATTTTAATTTGGAAAATGTTAGAATTGAAACATTTTTCACGCAAAATGGTCCGGATATGATAATGCGTTGCCAAAGTCCGGGTGGAACAATTAGACGTCATAATTGTTGCTGACTGAGTCACCAAGCATTCAAAATCATTCACTTTTCGGTTGTACTACACTTTTCCCGTTCGTTGGAATGGAATTATCCGATTCACAGCTCTTGAAAAATCATTTTCGATGGTCCTTAAATTAGGAGGAAAATTAAATGAATTCACTATGCCACTATGCGTGTTTGTTTTCTCCGCACTAAATGCTGAACGCCACCGAAAACTGGCCCGCCGCTTGCTGCCGTGCATGCGATTAATGACCGGCTTTGCTTTTGCTGAGAAACGCCGCTCTGTCCTTGCTTTGCACTAGGTTCACCTTTCTCGATCGAGGGTGGAAATTCATCCAATTAACTCTTGAGAAATCTTTTTCGATAGTCCTGAAAAGAACCGTTTGAATAATGGACGATTTTGATGAATTTACAATGCCACGCAATTCGTGTTGATTTTCTCCGCGCTCAACGCTAGACGCAGTCGAAAACTGGCCCGCCGCTTGCTGTTGTGAATGAGATTCCTGGTGCTATCAGTACGATAGCCAAGTGTCGTCGCTGAGTCGATGTGCCGCTGCCCAGCTCGAGGTGTCACCTCGACGGTGGTCGAAATGGAACTGACGATCAGCTCTCGCATGATCGCATTCCTTCCTGCATCGTAGTTGCCCCCACGATGCGCACCAATCAGAGAGCGTTGGTATACTGAACGAGAAAATTTGTCCGCTACCCATATTTATAGATTTCAGCGATTTCAATGTCTAACTTTAAAACAACTTTTCAACTATTTATCAATGATTTTCAGGTTCACCGAATATTACAAATTGAACGCGGGAGTTTCATCTCTCGGATAACGGGATTTGTTTATCATTTCGTTCAGTGGGAAAGGTACTGTGAGCGTTTAAAATCTTTCACTCAAACGTAACGCTCTTGGTTTCATAAATTTTGAAATGACACCGGGTATAGAAAACAGAGACGTAGTCCTACGTCAAAAAGATTGTGGGAAGCGTTTCTTGAAAGAATCTCTATCTGTAGAAAGGAATTTCTAGATGAATACTTGCTGGGAACCCAGGGGACATTTAAAAAACCACTCCCTGTTGAAATTACTAAAGTTGTAACGTTCGAAAGTAGAATAAAGGAATTCCAAGTAGAATCCCTGGTATAATTCCGGAAGAAATTCAGGTAATAATCCATGAAGGAATCCCAGAAAGAATTCTGGAAAGGAAATCATGAGTAATCCCTTTGGCAGAGTCAGGAAAACTCCTTAAAGCATCTCGGGAGGAATTTCTGGAGGAATCCTTAAAAGAAATATTCGAGATATCCCAGTAACAATCCTGAGTGAACGATCTGGAGGAATTCCAGGGGAAATCGTGGGAAGAATCCCCACAAGATTCTCGAATGGAATAACAAGATGCATACATATATTTATTTGCTCAACATCACATTTAAGATAAAAAAAAATCAACAATGGTACGCCACAATACTCGGTTTGTGGTTGCCACTCTTCATCGTCGCGTCGGTCACGCCAAATGTTCGCCAAGTCACGCTCCACCTAGTCCGCCCATCGTGCTCTCAGCGCTCCACGCCCTCTTGTGCCAACCGGATCAGTAGTGAACACCAACCTTGCAGGGTGGTTGTCCGGCATTCTTGCAACATGCCCCGCCCATCGTATCCTTCCGGCTTTGCCTACCTTCTGGTTGCTGGATTCGCCGTAGAGTGCAGCGAGCTCGTGATTCATTCTTCTCCGCCACACACCATTCCCCTGTACGTACAGGGGTCTTAGCACGCGTCACTCGAAAACTCCGGGTACTGTCCATAGGGGAACACCAGTCTCATCAGCGTCTTGTACATGGTGCACTTGGTGCGTGGATGAATCTTTTTAAACCTCAGCTTTTTCTGGAGCCCATAAGTATGCATGACTTCCACTAATGATGCGCCTTCGTATTTCATGTCGTCCGCAAAGCACTCAAATTGACCGGTTATTGTGAAAATCGTACCCCGCCTGTTGAGCCTGGCTCGTTGCATTAAATCTTCCACAGCGATGTTGAAGAGTAGGTATGAGAGTCCGTCACCTTGCCGCAGTCTAGTTCATTCGAAACTCTAACGCAGTTTTGCAAACCGTCCATCGTTGCTTTAATCAGTCCAGTCAGCTTCCCTGGAAAGCCGTTTTCGTCTATGATTTTCCATAGCTCTGTGGAAAACGTTCGCACCATTAATCCGGGTATACGGGTGCTTCCAAAGAAGTTGAGAGATCGACAGTTCCACGAACCGAGGTTTCAATTGTAAGACTTTTTTGTTCGCTGGGGTCGTTGCCGTTGGTCCCGGTTCGTATTATTCTGTTGCTGATTTTCCATTACAATGCTTTTTTACGGCTGGCTCGTAGGGCCTGACATCAATCCCCTACTTTCCGGAGGACCATGATGCCCAGTTGAGCTTAGAGTCCTTCCTTGGCACTCGGACTATCAGAAACATGTTTTGGAACGCAAATGTTGTTAGGCCTTATGAACATATTAATTCGAACGTGAAGGTTTTTCTCGTTCTGGCAAGCAATGATGACATTAACTATGGGAGTTTTTCGGTTTTCAGTCACGGAAAAAGCGTTGATATTTCTATATCAATGATGACATTATGTCAAAAACCGTTTAGCAGACAACGATGCTTTTCAACAATATTGAATACCAAAATTGATTTAGCCATTAATAATATTTGTAAACATTGGCTTACTAAACTGTCCAAAGTAGCAACCCGTTTCTGCACGACGGTGTTTTTTTATTTGGATACAAAGAATTCTACCGCATTTTATAGGGCCACCCTAACGTAATTGTGATTGAGAATTAAAACAATAATAAACGATGAAGAAACAACATCCCGTTCAACGTTGCAATTCCAAATGAGAGTTTTTCCGTCAGTTTATTATTCAATCGGCTATCAATACATTTCTGTTTGTTATCTGCTAGAAATAAAAACAATAATCATACAAAAATAAGCAAGCTTAATATTAGAAATAATGAGTAATGTCGACGATGGGGAATTGAAACGTTCTACCTAAGAACAGTTCCTTCCCCAGATATCCAGATGAGTCAGCATAATCCCTGAAGCACTTAAACCCCCGAGCAATCACGTGGTTGTATTTTGTACAACACGTTGAAAAAATCTCGCATTTTGAGTTCAGCATCAGCGTAGTGCTGGCGGTGGTGGTCAACCACGCGAGTTACGGAAGGTTAAACTCGTTATAGATATTGTGTGAGTATCAATGATGACATGCTTAAGTGTAAATTATTGCGTCCATTGCAACTCGTGCAATGTTTGTACACGAATATCAAATGTATTATTTCTAATGGATCCTAAACATAAATAAATTCCACCAACATACACCATCCTAATAAATATTCCTCCGAATCCACTCGGTGTACCTAACGACACTGGTATACACTCCGGGAGCATTTTTCAACCCGCACTTGGCAGGCCCGAGACTCACAATCCCAATCAGATAGAACTGTCCACCCGTTTGTACCATCAGCGGTCCTCCGGAGTCACAACTGCACACTCCGGTTCCACGCCACTCGCTGGCACACAGCTGCCCATCCCTCAGCTTGATTCCGGACGATTTGTACGACTCGGCACAGTAGCTGAGTGTCTCCAAGTTGAGCAGGACCTTCATTTTCAACGTGCTGGCTGATCCTACGGACAGACGGTTAAGTGACTGTGTGGCCACAAAAATTTGATCCGCTTACCTGTTTTCGTTCGACCCCAACCCGCTGAGACGGCCGTTGTAAGGGTAGTGAACAACAGACCTTCAATGTCTGGAGATGGCAACTGAATTGGTCGGATGAAGTTCGTTGGGCGAACGTCGGTTACCAATCTGATCAGCGCTATATCGTGGTACTGACTCAACAGACGAGTGACGTACTCTTCGTGCACAACTATATGCTCCACCTCGATATCCACGGGAGGGCTGCTGCACTGATCTGCATCGCAGTCGGCTCCTGAATTCTTGATGTCGAACTCTCCCAACCGTACAAGGGATCTAGAAGGATGATGGATGTGAGTGGATTTTTGTTATGAAATGCATGAGAATAATTTTACATTTCCCAATTTCGAGGAACGGCCTTCACGCAGTGCGCTGCCGTCACTACGTAGCGTTCGTTGATTAGGGTTCCACCGCAGTGAAATCCGTAGATGCCAGCTAACTTCCGATACTGAATCAGGGCAGACCACGGGAACTCGGTTAACGTAATCTGTTGAGCTGCAGTTTCATCATCGTCCTCAACGATCTTTGAAGTAGTAGTTCTGCTAGTTGACTTGGTCGCCCTAGTTGACTTCGTTGTCGATTTCGTCCTTGCCGTTGTTGTTGAACTCCAATTACCCCACGTTCTGCGAGTAGTGCTCAACTTGGGAACCTTGATGGTAGATGTACTCCATGGTGGTTTCGCAAAACTTATCACATTACCGCCCAGAGAACTCTCGCGATCGTCAATACAGCAGACCTAGAACGAACAATCATTACACAAGCCATACCATTGAGAATTTCCACCAACTCACCAAAGGATTCCTTCGATATCCTCCACACAAACTATCCGCCAAGCGTTCACTTTGCCTAATCGTTCTAACCCGAGTCCGCCAAATATCGGCCATAGGTTCACATTTGGACAATTTTACACACCGTCCAACGAATCCGTCCAGATCAACACACCGATCATGGTGTACACCGCAGTCCACTGTTCTACGTAAAACACCAACTGCCAGGATAACAACCGCCAAAGTCCACGGGGCCATCTGCTAGCTGTTCCGAATTCCGACCTGACCTTGGAGGGTGGCTTTTCGCAACTGGTACGCATGTTTGCAAATTGACCGCTTTCTATCCGAAAAGGGTTTCTCTCGGCCAAGAATAGCTCGCTCGGTGGACAATACAAGTGGGAGGCTGCTCTCATTAGCATAACCTGAGCTATTGTGCGGTCGTTAACACGATCAGGTTAGATCGTTCTAATTTTCGGTTGTATGGTTTTAATTAGCCTTTTGGACGGTGGAAAGCTTTGGTATCACCATATCAAACCCCTAAAACACATTCCTTTGACTAAAGCTGTTCGACGGCGGTCTCCGATTCCGATCCCATTTCGAAGAATAGAAACTTTGATCAAAACGTGAATTAATCAGCTTTTTTTTTCGGGATAAGTAGGCAAAGCGATAGCTGCGGTAGACAGTTTTTACGAGGCCTTATCCATTTCCTTTCCCGTCAAGTGGAGGCTCGTCATCGCCACCGCACCGGTTCTAAACGAAACAAACATGTCATCAAGTGTGTTGCGGAGATCAAATCGAAGAGATATTTGGATTGGCACGTTCGAAACATGATATATGTGCTGACACATGATGAATTATTGGGGATAGACTGACACAGTGGCTTATATTCTGGACTGAAATGTAATATTTTGGGAATAATGATTGTTACAGTTAATTCCATGGTTGCTCACGCAGAACTACATTCTGTAGTTATGTTATAATATAATCAGGTGTTCTATTTGGTTGAAAGTAATCAATTATTTTATTTAAATCAAATCAATTGAATAGTAATGAACCACTACCAAGGTTAAATTCAACACAAATTTTGTAGAACCCGTATATCTTACAACACAAACAATCAATATCTAATGATTGATACTATAACTTCAAACACACGGCTCCCAAATCTAACATGATATTAAGTCAGTATAAATTAAAAAACAAAATGTAAAAACAACATAAAAAATGTAAAGATTATTTCGGGTCTGTTATGCCCAAGTGGCGCCCGAGCCTTCCAAATAAACGAATAAACAAGAAAAAACTTAAAACACATTTTTCTGAATCAGTCTAATGTTGAAAGTGCTTTGCTATACGCTTCTTTTTGGTAGGTACTCCAATGAAGTCTCTCTTGAACTAGGACTTGATGACCGTTGAAGTGTTATATTTCAAGTCAATAGCAATGTTAAGAACTTTGCCAGATAGGCACGTGCAACAAAGTTCACGGAACAATTGATTAGGAGTAAAATTACTTAACGAAATTAGCGAACAGCACTATCTTCCAAGTTTCCCATGAACTGAATTGGTTGCACGTTACAGTACCGTAAATCGTAAGAAGCTTTTCATTTGAAAATCCATTGTATACAAGTGTTTTTATTGCACATATTTGTAGAAACGGGGAAATTCTTTAAGAAAGGAGAACTAAGGCACAGACGCAAGGCAGAGGAGGAAAAGGCTACTTCAGGGAAACTGAAGATCATTTCTCATACTAGGGGATGTTTAAGGGGAGGGGTAATCTGTACCATTCACGAAAACCCTAAATAAACCACCTAGCGGTGATGGCGCCTTTTCTCGTGCCTTCAAATACCCATTTCAACAAAATTCAAGTGACATGTTGATGAATATCGCACACTCATACGTTTATCAAAAGTCCATTTCATGGCACCAGAAATCATATCGTTTATCTTGCTTTTGATGTTTGAGCCTTAAACTCTTGAAAGAGCCGCAATCTTGAATTTGAACCGCCATCTTGGGAATTCAGGCCGCAATTTGTGAACTTCAGACTTCTTCCGCATACCAGATATATTCTTATTGAATGATTTCTTAGTCTAAAACACCATTCGACAGCCACCACCTTGAAGATTGGAACGACATCTTAGATTTCAGAACGCCATCTTGGATATTCTGGACGCTTTTATTGGACTGCAGACATATTCTCTATATTATATACCCATATTTTATGGTTCTTAAGCCTAAAACACCAATAAACAACCTTCATCTTGCATTTTGAGCTGCCATCTTAGATATGAGATCGCCATGTTGGATATTGCGGTCATTGTTTTTGGACTCCAGACATCTTGCCCATACCAAATATACCAATTTTTCTTGGTTCAAGGGCCTAAACTCCATTAAAAAAACGCCATCTAGGATTTTGGACCACCATCTTGGATATTCTGGTTGCCATTTTTAGACTCCGGACATCTTCCCCATACCATTTAGACTGGGTCAACAAAGTCGATTTTTCGGAACAAAGCTTTTTCGATTCATTTTAGTGTCCTGTGCAACTGTGTAAAATTTGGGAGCGATTGGTTGCTTCCCCGTATTCCGCATTGCGATTGAAATTTGTATGGAATTCAGTATGGCAAAACGTTCTTTTTGCATTTTTCTCATAAATTGAAATTTTTCGTCTAAAACAATCTAACCAATGACGGTAAAGTATAGCCTAGGATATGCCGGAAAACTTTGACGAAGACCGCAAAGTGATCCGACACTTGTGAAAAAAGTTATAGCGTACAGATTGCCCGGTGGTGCTTAACATTTAACATGTAAAGGAATAATATCAATAATAAAATCTCAATTTTTGGCCTAAGTTACCAGGCGAATAACTTGTTTCACAAGCGTCGGATCACTTTGCGGTCTTCAGCAAAGTTTTTCGGCATATCCTAGGCTATACTTTAACGTTATTAGTTACATCATATTTGAAAAAAGAATTTAACTTATGAGTAAAATGCAAAAAAGTTCGTTTTCCTATACTAACTTCCATACAAATTTCAATCGCAATGCGGAATACGGGGACGCAACCAATAGCTCCCAAATATTGCACAGTTGTTTTGGACGCTAATATAGATTGAAAAAGCTTTGTTCCGGGTTGATACGATCAAATTTGAAGTTTCTCCATACAACGTTGACCCATACATTCACCCATATTGCATGATTTAAGGGCCTAAAACTCCATTGAATAGCCGCCATCTTGGATATTGAGTGGAGGATGGATATCGCCATCATAGCGGACCCATACCGAGCACCCGCTGGCAACAGCAATTGGGTCGCGGATGACTCCAGAAAAATGGTGGCGGTATAAACGATACCCCGTCCAGGAGTTGGTGTCTACTACTTATGAGGGCTTCGTGGTCGCCAAAGTAAACGGGGTCTTCTTCTGTAGCTGTTATGCGCCTCCGCGGTGGCCGATCGAGCAGTTCTCGCAAATGCTGAACTATATGACGACCGTGCCAACAGGGCGAAGGCCGGCGATAATAGCGGGTGACTTTAATGCCTGGGCCGTGAAATGGGGAAGCCATTCCACAAACCAGCGGGGTCAGATTCTGCTAGAGACACTGGGCATACTAGATGTCGATATGGCCAATGTCGGTACCAAGAGTACTTTTAGCCTAAACGGTGCGGAATCGATTATTGACGTGACTTTTTGTAGTCCTGGCCTAACAAGTAGTTCGAACTGGAGAGTAGACGTAGATGTACACTCACAGCGATCACCTGGTGGTTCGCTACAGTATCGACTACAACATCAGCAGGCAGCGATTAGAGGAAGAGGTGGCAAGGCAAAAACCAAGCCCTCGCAGATGGAAGACATCATACTTCGACAAATAGGTATTTAGGGAGGCACTCCGTCGTGAGTGAAACCTACTTGGTTTAGACGGAGACGGGCTGGTGACGGTGTTCTCGTGTGCGTGCGATGCGACAATGACTAGGCGAGTCCACCCTAGCAATGGGAGGCTACCGGCCTACTGGTGGACTCAAACGATTGAGGACATGCGCCGCGCTTGCCTACAAACTAGGCGGTGGATGCAGCGAGCACGATCAGAGGAAGAGCGAAATGAACGGTGGGTGGTGTTCGCCGCTGCAAAAGCTGCGCTGAATACTGAGATAAGAGCAAGCAAAAAAGCCCGCTTCGAGGGTCTCTGTCAGAGTGCCAATACGAACCCGTGGGGTGATGCCTACAGGATCGTGATGGCCAAGATGAGAGGTGTGATGGCTCCTACAGAGCAATCACCAGAGATATTGGAGGTGATCATCAAGGGGCTTTTCCGTGTCATGACCCTAGTCCTTGGCTTCCTTTCGTAGGACAGCCGGAGACTGGGGCTGGCAATGAGGAGAGGGTCACCGGTGTGGAACTTGCGGGGATAGCAAGGTCCCTTAGCGTAGGCAAAGATTTTAAAGTTTTTTTTTTTTTTTAATTTATAATATTTGACCTAGGTAAGGTCCCAGGTCCGGACGGAGTTCCGAACCTGGCCTTAAAAGTAGCTATTGCATAGGCTCCCGAGATGTTCAGGTCTGCTATACAGAAATGCCTGGACGAGAGAGTTTTCCCAGCAGTGTGGAAAAGTCAGAGCTTGGTTCTATTGCCAAAGGCGGGGAAACCACCCGGAGACCCGTCGGCATATAGACCAATATGCTTGATCGACACGGCGGAGAAGGTGCTTCAAAAGATAATCCTCAATAGAATGTTGAGGTACACCGAGGGTGAAAAAGGTCTTTCGAGTAGCCAGTACGGCTTCCAGAAGGGGAGGTTGACCGTAGATGCTACCCTGTCTGATAAAAAAAAACCGTCGAGAAAGCACTTGAGCGTAAGAGAAGGGGGATTCACTACTGCGCAGTAGTGACTCTGGATGTAAGGAATGCGTTTAATAACGCCAGCTCGTCTGCTATTGCCGATGCGCTCTTGCGTCTGGGGATACTCGGGTACAAGATTCTCGGAAGTAACTTTTGCTTTCACATAACCTCAGCAGTCCCGCAAGGTTCCATCCTGGGTTATGGAACGTCATGTACGACGAGGTGTTGAGGTTAGAGTACCCGGTGGGAGTGGAAATTTTCGGATTTGCCGACGACATTACGCTCAAAGTCTACGGTGAAGCGATCGAGGAGGTGAAGTTGACTACCGACCACTCGATCGGGGTTGTGGAGGATGAGGTCCAGGAAATTGGAGTTGACTCACCACAAAACTGAGGTGACGGTTGTTGACAACCGAAAGTCGGAGCAGCAGGCGGTGATCAGTGTAAACGAGTACACTATCACATCGAAGCACTCCGTCAAACACTTGGTCGTGATGATCGACCACCTTCGGTAGGCGCATGGGACAGTTCAACCAAAAGGAAAGTAGCCCCTTAGGTTGATATCAAGGGAAGATATTTGGATTAATAGGCGCCATGGGGAAGTAACATTCCACCTGACACAGGTTCTTCCAGGCCATGGTTGTTTCTGACAGTATCTACCTGTTTGTGCTAGTTTAGAGGAAACGACGGAACATGTTTTGTTCGTGTGCCCGCGTTTTCGAACAATGCGTGACCGCATGCTTGCCACATCCGGAGAGGACACAACTCCGGACAATTTGATCCAGAGGATGTGTAGGGACAAGTTTGGCTGGAACGCCGTTCCAACGGCTATCACCCATATCGTCTGTGAGCTACAGAGGAGGTGGCGCGTGGACTCGGAGAATGGCTAGATCAGATGCGGTACAAAAGGTGGTCCAGGGGTTCGGAGTCGGCTTCGTAGATCATACCGGTGCCCTGCGGTCGACATCGACCCTTACAGCGATTAAGTGGCCGCGGAGAGGAAGTCCCGGTAGCGGTGCTGTCGTGGCGTCGGTCTACTGGGTTGGATCCAAGCCCGCGGTTGAAAAGGGATCTCCGGTATTAGGGCCACGGCAGGTGAAGATGGGCTTCCGAAGCTGCTGGTGGTCGCTGAACAGCTCGACGAGATGATCAGATACGCTAGCGGGCGGAACAACATCAGCAAAGATCTTAAAAAAGGGTTGCTGAGGCTCCGCGATTCGGTGGCCTAGGCCAAGAAGGAGTATGACCTCTTGGTCGAGCGAGGCAAGGTGACTGGCGCGGATAGAGAAGAGAGGTCTACGCAAACAGGCCGCCCCTCTACAGAGAGCGCGAATAGGGTGCAGCCAGGTGGGGCTGCAGAAAGAGCAAAAATCTCGGCCCAAGCCAAAAGGCCGAGATCAGTCGACGAGGAGCGGCCGGTGAGTGGTAAAAGCCCGCGTAGTGCGAGCAACCCCAAGCCGGTCGCGAAACGAGCTCGGAGCAAAGAACCCCCCACCCCCTAATAACGGAGACTGGGTAGCGGATAAGGCTAAGAAAGCGATGATCTGTACGACCGGTCAGTATCCGGTCCAGGAGATAATCTCCACGACGTGTAAGGGCTTCGCAATTGCGAAGATCGACGGGGTGTAGTACTGCAGTTGCTATGCCCCAGCCAGGTGGCCGATAGACCAGTTCTCGTCCATGCTAGACTCACTGGCAAGCGCACTAGTAGGACTGAGTCCCTTGGTCATCGGTGGGGAGTTTAATACGTTGGTGGTCAAGTGGGGTAGTCGTTCTACGAACGAGAGAGGTTGGACTCTACTCGAGGCTATGGCGGGTTCAAACGTTGAGGTTGCGTATGTCGGCAGTGCAAGCACATGTAGCAGGAACGGTGCGGAGTCCATCATTGATGTGACCTTTTGGGGCCCGGGTCTAAACCCTAGCTCAGACTGGAGGGTTGGAGCAGAACACCGACTACATGTCTAGCGACGGTCTAGTTGGTACCCTGAGACGAGCGTGTGATGCGGCAATGCCGAGACGATCCATACCCAGGAATGGACGAAGACCGGAATACTGGTGGTGTCAAGAAATCACGAAGCTCCGTGCATCTTTCCACAGGGCAAGGAGAAGGATGCAAAGAGCCCGAACCGATGAGTTGAGAACGGAGCGAGAGGTGGCATACAGGGCGGCAAAATTGGCACTGAACAAAGAGATCAAGGCGCGTCAGCGGGCGTGCTTCAATGATCTCTGTCAAACGGCCAACACAATCCCCTGGGAAGATGCCTACCGGGTAGTCGTGTGCAAAATGAAAGGCACATCTGCACCACCGGAACGCTCTCCCGTGATGCTGCAGAGGATTGTGCAAACGTTGTTCCCGCACCATGAGATAAGACAATGGCCACTCCCGCTGCAAGACCATCCCGGTCCGAGCGAGGCTCCCCGAGTGACGAATGATGAGTTAGCCGCAATTGCGAAATCACTTAAGCTGAACAAGGCCCCGGGCCCGGATAGCATTCCGACGGTGTCTATCAAAGCAGCCATCGAAACCAGTCTAACATGGTCAGATTGGCTATGCAGAGATGCCTGGATAGAGGCGAGTGTCCGGAGAGGTGGAAATGGCAAAAATTGATTCTATTGCCCAAGCACGGGAAGCCACCAGGCGACCCGTCGGCATATAGACCAATTTGCCTATTAGACACGGCCGGGAAACAACAACCGCAAGTCTGCACAACAGGCAGTGGTCACCACGGGCAGGTGCTCGATCGAGTCTTGTCGCTTACTGAAGCTACTTGGAGTCATGGTCGACGACAAGTTGAACTTCAGTAGTCATGTCGAGTATGCTTGTAAGAGGGCGAGCGTAGCGGTTACGGCATTATCTAGGATGATGTCAAACAGTTCGCCAGTTGTCTCGAGTAAGCGAAAGCTGCTCGCGTCAGTAAAGCCGCCGCATGGTCGAACGCGCTCAAAGTGAAGAGGAATGTTGACAGACTAGAGAGCACACATAGGCTAATGTGCCTTAGGGTGGCCAGTTGCATACCATACCGTCTCAAAAGACGCGGTATGCATACTAGCGGCCATGATGCCGATAGCACTAGTGCTGGCCGAGGATGTTGAGGGCTACGAAGAAAGAGGTACTAGAGGTGCGCGACGAAACGCCAGAGCTTCGTCCATGGTGAAATGGCAGAGAGTCTGGGACTCTTCGACCAAGAGTAGATAGACACACAGGCTCATACCGAGCGTGTCTCGGTGGACGTGTAGGCCCCATGGCGAAGTGAACATTCACCTGACACAATTCCTGTCGGGCCATGGGTGGTATTTGCATTGGTTCGGGCATGCAGATTCGCCCTCATGTCCGGAGTGTGCAAATAGGGAGGAAACGGCGGAAAATGTGCTCTTCGAATGCCCGCACTTCGCATAGCAGAGGTCGAACATGTGGGAGGCTAACCTTGAGGGTGCGATGTGCTCAAGCCCCTCTCTCAAGCAATGCCTTCTTGGCGGTTCCGGAGAGACGAAGGGTTCGGCGACCATAGGAGTGTGTTAAGTGGGTCGAGAAGAGAGTCATTTTTCATTTATTTAGTTAACATCAAACTCATGATAATACTGAATCAACAATTAGCCGCCAAAATACTTGATTTGCAGCTGCAGCTCTCCAACATCGGTCACGCCCAACACTCGCCAGATCACGCTCCACTTGATCCGCCCATCGTGCTCTCTGCGCTCCACGCCTTCTTGTACCAACCGGATGGTTAGCAAACACCAGCTTTGCAGGGTTGTTGTCCGGCATTCTTGCAACATGCCCTGCCCATCGTATCCTTCCGGCTTTGGCCACTTTCGCCGGGTTCGCCGTAAAGTGCAGCGGGCTCGTCGCCGAAGATCGTCCTTAGCACCCGTCGCTCGAAAACTCCGAGTGCTTGCAGGTCTTCCTCGAGCATCGTCCATGTCTCGTGTCCGTAGAGAACCACCGGTCTTATTAACGTCTTGTACATGGTACATTTGGTGCGGGGGTGAATCTTTTTTGACCGCAGTTCTTCTGGAGCCCATGGTAGGCACGACTTCCACTGATGATGCGCCTTCGTATTTCACGGCTCACGTTATTGTCAGCCGTTAGCAAGGAACCGAGGTAGACGAATTCTTCTACCACCTCGAAAGTATCTCCGTCTATCGTAACATTGCTGCCAAGGCTTGTCCTGTCTCGCTCAGTCCCACCTACCAGCATGTACTTTGTCTTAGCCGCATTCACCACCAGTCCGACCTTTGCTGCTTCGCGTTTCAGGCGGGTGTACAATTCTGCCACCGTTCCAAATGTTCTAGCAATTATGTTCATGTCATCCGCAAAACAGACAAATTGGCCGGATTTCGTGAAGATTGTACCCCGGCTGTTGAGCCCGGCTCGTCGCATAACACCTTCCAGGGCGATGTTGAATAGTAGGCAGGAAAGTCCATCCATCACCTTGTCGTAGTCCCCGTCGAGATTCGAATGAACTGGATAGTTCACCCGAAATCCTTACGCTGTTCTGCACACCGTCCATCGTTGCTCTTATCAGTCTGGTAAGCTTCCCGGGAAAGCTGTTCTCGTCCATGATTTTCCATAGCTCTGTGCAGTCGATACTGTCGTATGCCGCTTTGAAGTCGATGAACGATGAACGGCTTGATAACTTCCCACGAACTCATTTACTTTAGGTGAAAGACGAAGGAAGATGATCTGGGTGTAGCGGTTTCCCAGATCTTGACTACTAACTGGTGCAGACAGGTGGCCAACTTTTCCGGGCCCATCTTGATGAGTTCTGCTTCGATACCGTCCTTACCAGCCGCTTTGTTGTTTTTGAGCTGGTGGATGGCATCCTTAACTTCCCTCAGCGTGGGAGTTGGTTCGTTCCCGTCCTCTGCTGCACCAACATAGTCATTTCCTCCGCTGCCTTGGTCCTCCGTGCCTACATTCTCTTCGCCATTCAGGTGCTCGTCGAAATGCTTCCACCTTTCGATCACCTCACGTTTGTCCGTCAGGAGGCTCCCGCTCTTATCCCTGCAGATTTCAGCTTTCGAAACGTAGCCTTTGCGGGATGCGTTGAGCTTCTGATAGAACTTACGTGTTTCTTGTGAACGGCACAGCAGTTCCATTTACTCGCACTCCGCTTCTTCCATGCGGCGCTTTTTCTCCCGGAAGAGACGGGTCTGCTGCTTCCGCTTCTGTCTGTATCGCTCCACATTCTGTCGAGTTCCATGCTGCAGCATTACCGCCCGCGCTGAATCCTTCTCCTCCAGAACCGCTCTGCACTCCTCGTCGAACCAATCGTTTCGTCGACTCCGTTCTACGTACCCGATAGTGCTCTCGGCTACGTTGTTGATGGCTGCTTTTACTGTACTCCAGCAGTCCTCTAGAGGGGCCACATCGAGCACACCCTCGTCCGGCAACGCTGCCTCGAGATTCTGCGCGTATGCGGTGGCGACATTCGGTTGCTTCAGTTGCTCTAGATCAATGTTTCCCAAACTTTTAGGAGGTATCGCCCCCTTAGAGCTTCAAAAAAATATTTTCGCCCCCCTAGGTGAGATTTTATTTTTTCTACAGTAGAAGGCTGAAACTGTGCTTAGCTAAACTGCCATGAAGCGCAAGTCGATCCCATCTGCATTTTAGGCAAAATTGGGTCAATGGCAGTTTTCGATCTTTCCTCGTGTGATCTGCGTAAATAAAAATATACAGTTTGTTCAGTAAAATCGAAAAACAACACCAAGTCAGATTGTCACATAATGAAAAGTAACCGCAAGTCAGTCCCATTACGAACTGGTGTACCCTGTAGTACAAAACCGATCTCTGTTTTAGCCAATTTTATATTTTTCGTTGTAACGTTTTTACGTTTGAAACGATTTGTGAAAGTTTCATAATGATAGCAGAAGTGTTCAAGTCATGGCGATTTTTAGAAATTTCACTTAGAAATCGACTTTTGAAACATAGTCCATTTTCTCAATGCCTACTTTTTACAGATGAGACTGACTTGCGATTCACGGCAGTAAAGCCTTCAAAAGCGCTACTGTGATAAATCTAGCTTTGCCATTCAGTGTATCTAAATCTGTGTCACTCTCATTTTCATTAAATTGTTTTGTAAATGCGTTGATTTTCTGCATTTGATATAAAAAATGATGAATTTTAATTGTAGGTACTTACAAAAATATTGAAATCGTGTTTATGCCTACTTCTCAAACCGTTGTTAATTGAACATCGATTATTCAAAATTGAACATTAATTAATCAAAATAAAACGAAGTGATCACATATGAACACTTGACATTCACAACCAGATGTTTACTCATTGTTCTTAAAAGGATTTTTTCAACAACTGAGAGTCAATGTTTGGTCACAAGTAGTCAAATAAGACTGGTGGAGAATTTGAAAACAATTACAAACATATGTTATGTGAAAACAGTGCAACTCAGAAAAATATCGGTGTGTTGCCGAGGGCCGAAAATATTGATATGTAATAAAGAAAAAATAATAATAAATATCGGCGTATTATCAAATGTAGTCAATGAGCTTCGTATAAATATGAATGCTTCCTGTGTTTTAAATAAATTATCAAATAAGTTAATATGCAGCATTCATGACTAGATTTGAATGGATTTTTACGCAGAATTTTTGGAATGTTTTCAAATTAACTTCAGTAAAGTTTGGAAATATTTTCAAACACAGTTGTTTGAAAGCACTGTGATACGAATTTCATCAGAAAAGTGTTCTGAAATTCGTCTGATATTCATGTTTTTGCTGGAATTTCCACCATGAATAAGTCTGCCTACGAGTGGAAACGCAATTTTTCTCATCAATTCGCGAGAAAAAATATGTTCTTTTCATAATTTTGACAAAAACTAATCACGATTCACGAATGTTCATTAAATGAGTTTCCAAATATATGTTTATTTAGCTTTCCAGAATCACACAAACCCTTCAGAAATACGTGTAGCATTATTATCTAGCAATTTTGACAAAGAGTCCACATAAATACCAATAATTCTGTAAAATTAAGTCGATGCTTATGTTTAATAGTCTCAGCATTTTTTATTATCCTAGACCAAACTTGAACTGTAAGCTTGAATGCCAGGGAGATTTTATGATTCAGTTCACATTCTCGAATTGTAATTCAATACTTTTGCTGTTTTCCAATCATTGAAATAATCGCCCCCCTTTATAGTATTTTCGCCCCCCAATTTTGATTTCTAAAATTTTCGCCCCCCTGGGCCCGATTTTCGCCCCCAAGGGGGGGATTTCGCCCACTTTGGGAATCACTGCTCTAGATCGTACCGGGGCGGCCGCCGGTACTGTACATTGTTAATAACGGAGAGTTTTGGGCGCAGTTTAACCATCACCAGGTAGTGATCAGAGTCGATATTAGCGCCACTATAGGTCCTGACGTCGATATTGTCGGAAAAGTGCCGTTCGTCAATCAGAATGTGGTCGATTTACGATTCTGTTTGTTGTGGTGATCTCCAGGTGTAACGATACGGGCTGTGCTGGAAAAAGGTGCTTGAAGGAATCGAATCTAAAAATGTCCTGGTTGGGACGTACGTCACGCCGAGAAGAGAAGACGATCTATTACTTTGCAACAAAAATACTGATAAATGCCCAAAGCTTATGATTATCAACATTATTTTAGTCACATTTTACATGCATTCAAACAACATACGATTGCACCGATCTGCGAAGTACGTGGGGAGCTAAATGTACATACATATTTCCAAATAAAAGTAGCTCCGAACAAACGTTATCAGTCTGGTAAGTTTGTTTTGGTCGTTGTCAAGAAAACCCAGGAAAACACAAATGTCATGATCATTAGGTCACTTCCTATCAACGATCGTCCATACCTAGCAATTTGCAGCCATTTGTAACGAAAAAAAGCAACGGATTATCTGTGCCTACTCTTCGTGGAATACATATAAAAAGTGGGATTTTTAATGCGATAATACTCGTCATTAACTGCGGTCGGCCCCCTTATCGCTCAGTTTATGGGACTCCTTCCATCTCGACTCTCGTGCATTTGTATAATACAGTACGTGGCAAAAAGGTCCGAAATCAAGTTTTAAGTAATTGATTAGATGTGATGTGACTTGTTCATGAATACAATCATTTTGAAGTTTAACAAATTATCAGGGACTACCCGTAAATGACGTGGCATTTTAGGGAGGGGGGGGGGGTTTATTCCCTGATATTACTACCAGCCGTGTAGAATGCGTATTGATCCGAAATGCATGATACCCCAGCTTGCCCTATTGCAAACTATGATGCTTTCAGCGAAATTTACATCTCTGTTTCCTGCAGTGGAAGTAGAATAACCACTGAATGACGACAATCTTATTACAAGAAATCACCAGTGGTGCCAGATTTTCTCGCTAACAAAATGTTGTGATCATGACATGTTCAAAGCAGGGTTTGGGTTCACAAAAGCCTTATTCTAAGATTTCTAAAAGACTTCGTAGAAATATTTGTTCAAAGTGCATATTCGTACAAATCCAGACGTCATAAACGTATAGAATGTTCCTTATAGCAACGCTGCCAATCAATCGTAGTTTCGCATTTTGTTGATTACCCAATTCGAGAGAGTTCAACCTGTTTTCGGGCCAACCAATTAGTGTGTGCGTCGTACCTCTATCCCGATCGTCGCGTCACCGTCGTCGTCATGCCGTTGATGTGTGATCGTTTGCCGATCGCGTCCGCGCGCGCACACACTTTAAACCGGATCGACGATCAGCAACGACGACGGACGAAGACGCCGAGTGCCGAAACCGGACCTTCTGGTGCAGAGAGCCCAAACGCAACCGCTAGTACCGTACGAAGATTCTTAGCGGAATGGTGATTTTGAGGGGCCTTTCGCCGACGTTGTTGACGTTGTTTTGGCTCGCAGCGACGAGTCATGCTGGTAAGGTTGAATTAAAAAGCGCGAATTTGTGCGTTGATTAACCGAGGATCAATTTACAATCACAGCCAGCTTGTTCGACAGCTGTACGGATGGGGCTGGAGTGCGTGGAGTCTGCCTGGCGGTCAGAGATTGCGATACGGCCGGAGCCATGCTGCGGCGCGGGAATTTGTCCAACCAGGAGCGCGAATATTTGAAGAAGTCGGAATGTGGTATGAACGCGGGGGCAAGAATGGTGTGCTGCCCTCTGCCAAGGTCGCTGAAGGCGCGCTTCGCAGCTCCGGCCACGCTGCCACCCGTTGGCGTTTGCGGCAAGGACACTAGCGATCGAATCGTGGGCGGCGAAATAACCAAACCGGATGACTTCCCCTGGCTGGCGAGGATTCAATACTTCAAACGTGAGTACTGAGGCTGATCGTGTGATTGTGGTGGTAAAAATTGTGGGATTTCGAAGGGGGTTATTGACGCATTGCAATGCTAGGGATGCTCTGCCTATACATAGTTGCATATCAGTCTCATCTTTGCTGGGTTTCCCATTGATTAGTACAGGGGTTTTCAGATCGTGCACCGCGGTACACTTGGTGCACCGTGCAGCTTTGCCAAGTGCATTTGCAAAGTTCTAACTTTAGTTTGAGATTTATCCTTTAATTTGCGAACGTACTGCATGTTTGATGAAGACAACTTTTAATATCAATCAAATCAACGAAAATGAGGGATGTCCTTAGAAATTGTAGTGCTCATTGGATGGTACCTGTTCCAAAAAAAATCTCAAAACACTAGTCAGGAATCAACTGTAATTAAAAGGAATTAACAAAGGGCTCTTCAATGTATTTATCAAAAGAACTGGCGAGATAATCATATTAAAACCTTATTTTTCTTGAATTTACAAAAATCCTACAAGAAATCGACAATGTATCTTCAAGAACTTTGCTTAAATTTCGAAATCCATCTAGTATTTCGAGCCTCGTAGCCGTGCGGTTAAGGTCACCAAGCTTCTAATCGCACCATGCTATGGGGTGAGGGTTCGATTCCCGCTCCGGGCGATGGAACTTTTCGTGAGGATAGTTTCTTCTCCGTATCCACTGGTGCATGCTCCGTATGTCCGTTGTCTAGTGTTTAAGTATCATTCAGTCTGTACAGCCTCTGGCTGAAGACGGTGTCCGCGTCTTTTCAATTTCTGCAGTTTGACGACATCGGAAGTAGTTCAGTTATAATTTTACTGACAATTTGCCTATGATTTTGGAAATAATTTGTTCTGAAAATTCGGAAGGACCTTACCAAAAATCTCTACAGTAATGCGCGAAAGTTAAAAATAAGAATTTCACAAAGATGTCGCATTGAGTTTGCTCTTTAGAAATCCAATAATGGTCTTGAGAATCATAAACCTTTCCAGGAATAATTAAGTAATCAACACAGTTTCAGCTCAACTCTGCATATGGGTCTCATTTTGCCATTTATTTGCCAAAAAATTAACTAGAATCTGTGTGAAATGACAATAAGCATTTCATAGAATCTTGTTCAAAAATTTTCAAGAATTCTTTCAGCAAGCTAAATAGTTCAGTGTCAAAAATCATTTCATTCATAGAAAGTTTCAAGAGTAACAACAAATGCAAATCAATCACAATTAGGACTGGAAAGACATTTCAAATACAAAAATATAGCTGAGTTTGGACAAATTAAAATTGCAATTTTTGATAAAAAATGATCAGGTACACCGCGAAGCAATTTATTTTCAAAAAGTGCACCACGAGGCAAAAGGTCTGAACACCCCTGGATTAGTACATTCGTACGAATACAGACAGTACAGTTTTCAACTACCCAGTTCTATGCACTCCGTTCATTAGTGTTTTCAAGTATTTGTTACCTTACTTGACGAACGAACAGTATCGATGAAAATAAGAACTTGTGATTCTAACATATTAGTCATCCATTAAGTAAATCAAAACGTCCTATTTATAGGACAGTCCTTTTCACGTGAATATTTCCAATAATTAGACAAAACTTACAATATAATGTCTGACCTATCTGTCTTGTCTGTCCTGTCTATCCAGTATGTTCTATCTGCCCTGCCTGCCAGTGTCCTGTTTGTACTGTCTGTCATATTTGTCCAGTTTGTCCTGTCTGTCCAGTCTGTCTTGTCTGTCCAATCTGTCCTGTCTATCCTATCTGTCCTGTCTCTCCAATCTGTCCTATCTGCCCTGTCTGTCCAGTCTGTGCAATCTGCCCTGTCTGTCCTATCTTTCCTATCTGTCCAGTATGCCCTGTCTGCTCTATCTGTCCTATGTGTCCAGTCAGTCCAGTCTGTCCTATCTGTTCTGTCTGTTCAGTCTGTCCAGTCTGCCCTGTCTGTCCTATCTGCCCTGTCTGCCCAGTCTGTTCTGTCTGTCCTGTCTTCCCTATCTGTCCTGTCTGTCCTGCCTGTCCTATCCGTCCTGTCTGTCTTGTCTGTCCTGTTTGTCCAGCCTACCCTGTCTATCCTGTCTGTCGTGTCTCTCCTATCTGTCCTATTTGTCCATTCTGTCCAGTATGTTCTGTCTATCCTATCTTTCCTATCTGTCCTGTCCCAGAAACCAATTTACACGTATAATTAAGTTTATGTTCATGTTATACATACTTTTATGCGTTAAAGTTACATCGTATAAGATGTAGTAAAAGTGCCTTATGCGTACAAAAGTGGAGGCGCTATACGTACATTGACAGAACAATAACAACGCTATATGACTTGAAGCGATATCTTAAGCGATGCACCGTGAGCACTATTGCGACGTAGTTCAGCATCTTATGCGACTTAATAATATTCAAAAAAAAAACATTTTTTGTCAGCTCGATATCGAACTAATGATCTTTGGGAGTGTGCGGTGGATGCGTCGCGGGTTGAGTCGGTTCCGAATTTTTGCTTCCCATCACGCTGCAGTGTGAACGAGAACGAGAAAGAATAAAATCGACGCGGTCGTATTCAGTGTGCGGTGGATGCGTCGCGGGTTGAGTCGGTCGGTTCCGAATTTTTGCTTCCCATCGCGCTACTGTGTGAACGAGAACGAGAATGAATAAAATCGATGCGGTCGAATTCAGTGTGCGGTGGACGCGTCGTGGATCGAGTCGGTTCCGAATTTTTCGCTTCCCGTCGGCGCTAGTTCCCAATACACTTTAAGTTGATAATTAATATTTTCTTTCATTTTTTGCATTCACACAAAAGGGTGAAAAGTGTGAGTTCGGGCTCGCCGGTCGAGAAAAATCCGGGCGCCGACAATTGAGTCGCGTTCAGTGTATTTTTGTGTGGAATAGACTAAAGGTTTCTGCTCCCTAGTGGAGTGGAGACGCGCGATAGAATTTTCTTTTTGGCTAGTTTTTGCGTCGAAAAATGGTCGGTTGTTATCGGCGGTTTGTGTATATTGATCCATTGTCAAATCATATCACCAACCATAGGTGACTCCCGGACTGACAATGTACCTTACCCTACTAACAAAAAAAAAATCCTTCCTGGGACAAACGTGGAGATGCAGCGATTCGCGGTCTTTTTAACAACGTTTGTCTTACTAACATTCCTTCCCTTCCTCGATGACCGTAAGGACGTGGCCGGCGCCGTTATTGACCTTAATAGAGTTGAGAGCTCTCGAACTGTGTACATTGAGAATAGTAAGCTAGTCCCAAGCCCTATTCATTGGTTCCTTGTGCAATTTCGATTGCTCTGGTCAATCACGGAGTAGCAACTACGAATTGTGCGGTCATCTATGCTCATGCTCATGCTCGATATCGAACTAATGATCTTTGGATTGTTAAGCCACACTTCACACTTAACACCAAACGCTACTTATGAAACAAGCTGATTAATTATCATGATATTCTAACTCACCTCAGTGTTTGGAATGCACTTGGTTCACCTGCGCTGTGCGTGTTTGGCAGACTATCTGGAGTTACAAACGACGAGGCACCATTTTACGCACAGTTTTCACTACACCTCCCCAAGTAACAGAACTAGCTGAATAACAGTTTCTTAAGCTAAAGTTTGCTTAAGAGTAGTTTATTCCACTCTTGTACTGCAAAAATGTTTGTTGGGTCTCTGGCTGGCACCTCCCATTGTTGATTATCACACCAATAAAACAAATAATGATGACTTTGTAACCATAATTACGACTGTTCACTTTCTTTTAGCATTTCTGGAGCAACATTTGAAAAGGGCATTGGTAAACAATGACTTCACTCGTCGCTCCTGATCCCCTATCAGCTTATTCACAAAAACTAAGACCGTTATCAGATAGAGCAAACATCGATCTTTCGGATAACGGTGTTCATTTGTGTGGGCGGGTTGCTGTTATGCCCTACGGAAAGTTTTCGAAAAAAGTCACAAGATCTCTTGGTCCCTTTTCAAATGTTGCTCCAGATTTTGGCACTGCTTCCGCAGTCCAACAGCAACTCTTCATTGTTATCACATATAAAATCGCATTATGTCAACATAAACACCTCTAGCATATGCGAGTTTATATGCACACTTTAACGGGTTCATTTGTACTTTTATGCGATTTCATCCGTACACCAATGCGAGTTAAACAGACACAATAAGAAAAGTACCAAGCGAATTCGTATAATCATCGCAGTACGCAATTATGCGAATTCATTTGATGCTTTGCGGGTTTACTCGCACGTTTTTGCGAATAAGTAAAGATCATCGTAATAAAACATCAGAATGGCATCTACTACGATGTACTTACACCAAATAAAAGTTGATTTATATTCCTATATGACTATATCTGATGCGTCGTAATAAGTTCAAAAATTCGCATCATATGCGATGAATATTGTCCGTCCGCTGTACATATATGTGATAGTGACTCTAAATAGTACTTTATACGATGTATAACGTGCATTCTTATGCGATTCCTGGTTGTCTGGGGTCTATCCGGTCTGTCAAGTCTGTCCTATCTTTCCTGTCTGTCCAGTCTGTCCAGTGTGTCCTGTCTGTCTTGTTTGTCATATCTGCCCTCTCTGTTCTGTCTGTCCAGTCTTTTCAGTCTGTCCTGTCTGTCCCGTCTAATTTCTTCCTGATGGGATTCCTCCGTGAGAAGCCTCCACTGCTCCTGATTTTTTTCCGGAAATTATCGTGAGCTTTTATCTAGAGTTTCTCCTGCGGTGTTTCTTGAAGGATCTCGTGGGATTTCTCTTGAAGTTCCACTTGAGATTTCCTACAGAATTTCTCCTGGAATTTATCTGCTGGTGGAATCTCTGAAGAAACTGCTGCTGACGGACTTCCATAAGCAATTCCTGTAGCAGAAGATCCAGATGGTATTCGTGCTGGAGGAATCCTCATAAGGAACTTCTGAAGATGTGTTGGAGGAATACTCACAAACAGTTCCTACACGACATCCCAGTAGAATCTCGGAAGAAGTAACTGGAGGACTCACGCAAGTTTTCTCCGAGAGTTCATCCAACAACTCTCTCCGGCAGTTCCCCCAAGAGTTCTTCCAGGAGTACCTACAGGAGTTTCCCCCGGAAGCTTCTCCAGGACTCCCCTGTGGGAGTTCCCTCGAAAGTTCTCTCCCGAAGGAATCCCCTGTGGGAACTCCTGCAGAAATCGCCTCAGGAAACTCCGCAAGGAGTCCCCTGAGGGAATTATTAGAGAAATCTCCTGAGGGAGCTCCTGGACGAATCTCCAAAGGGAACTCCTGGAGGAAACCCCCGAAGGAATTTTTCTAGGAATCCGTAGAGGGAATCCCTAGAGAGAAAATCAGGGAACTTAGTTCTCTAGAAAATAGTTGTTATTAGGGGGTATAAGATGACGCCAAGTGGATTTAAGGGTTTTGGGAGAGCCTGAAAGGACGGGATTCCTGTGGTTTATGAGGGAAGGGGATTTGTTCTCCAGGGGATTTAAAATTTGAACGAGTTTTGAGTGTGCTTCAGGAGCATTTCATTAGCTTTGATTTTTATCCCTATTAAAAAGGTCTAATGAACGTTTCAGAGCGATTCACGATCACCAGGGTCATACCTGTAGCTCTAAAACACCCATAAAACTGTCTAATCCATCCTAAATCATCCTGTGATCTCCTAAAGCTCCGGAAACCCCTGAAATGGCCCTGAATCCACCTAAGGCTCGCCAAAACGCTTCTAAGAACCAATAGAACCCTAGGGTCTCCAGTTAGCCTAGTGGTTAAGGCTATGGATCGCCAATCCGGAGACGGCGGGTTTGATTCCCGTTGCAGTCGGGAAACTTTTCTCGACTCCCTGGGCATACTGAATCATTGTACTTGCACACAATGTACAAATTCATGCGATGGCAGGCAAAGAAAGCCCTTCAATTAATCACTGTGGAAGTGCTCTAAGAACACTTAGTTAAAGATAGGCAGGCCAAGTTCAAATGCGAACTTCGAGCCACAAAGAAGAGATCCATTAACTTCCATGAAATCTCCATAAAACCCCTGAAACTCCCTAAAGCCCCCCTAAAGTCCTTGAAACCTCCTAAAATTCCTCCAATTCAACTTGATATTCCGTGTAATGCCCCTGAAATCCCCTAGAACACCCTTGAAACCCTCCTGAGTGTTCCTGAGAACTCATAAAACACCCCTCAGACCTAGGCTCAGACTCTCTAAAACGCCCCTTAAGGCGAAACTGGATTCATTTCCTTACTTTTTGGTTTTTGATTTTTTTATCAAATAACGAAGCAATATTTTCAAAATCGGTTTTCGTACACATGTAGAGTATGGATCAAGGTAACTCCTGAATTTTTCTCAGGTCGAAATTGTTTTTCGTTTTTGCAGAAACCATTTTTGAACAAAATTTCACAAAAAAATGATTTCAACGAAAAACGAAAAACATTTTCCACCTGAAAAAAAAAATCAGGAGATATCTTGATCCATACTCTACATGTGTACGACAACCGATTTTGAATATATTGCTTCGTTATTTTATAAAAAATCAAAAACCAAAAAACGAGAAAATACTTCCAGTTTCGCCTTAAAATCCGCTGTAACCATCTGAGATCACCGAAACACCATATGGAACTCCCTTTGACTAACCCTGAGTAGAGAGTCTCAACCCCCGAAACCCCCTGGAACCCCTCGAAATGTCCAAGAAAACCTTGTGAATGCTTCTGAGATCACAACGTCCCTGAAATTTCCCTGAAACCCTGTCAACACCCCTGAAATTTCCTCAAATGAGGTTTCAACCTTGAAATCTCTTGAAAACACCTGAAATTCATAAAGACACCCATAACCTTTTTAGAACTTCCCTAGAACTTCTTTGATTTTTTTTTCCAACTCCAAGACAAACCAGAAAATTTCTTAGGGAGAAACCCCCGAAGGAACTTTGGGAGAATTGTCTTAGCGTCTCTGAAAGGAATCTTCCAAGAACCTCTGGAGAGTATTCCGGGAAGTGTTCATGCAGAAACCCAGAACTGCAAAAACTGAAGATGGAACTCGAGTAGAAATCCCAGGAACAGAAAAATCTTGGAAAGAACTCTGGTAGCGAATCTAGGAAAACACAATAAGTTCCATAGGAAAGAAAACAAAGAACTTTCCCGCTTATCAAATGAACACTGAGCAACAAGGACGAGACTTCATGGAGCTCCTGGATGATCTAGTACCATTCCCTTCATTCCGATTTCAATTGATTGTAGTTAAGCTATCCTAATATTGTTGTTCTTCTTTACAGCCAACCGACGCTTTGGATTCCATTGTGGTGGCGTGCTCATCAACGAGCGATATGTTCTCACAGCTGCCCATTGCATTCACAGCGTTCCATCTTCGTGGACACTGTAAGGCGATCTTTCCTTTATTTCCTGTCCAACTATCAATTTTAACCGTTTTTACCCCTCTCACAACAGTTACAAGGTGCGCCTTGGCGAGTACGACACCCAGACGGACAATGACTGCAACTACTACGAACCGGAAGACTGCATTGAGCCCCATCAGGACGTCCTAATTGCATCGTACTACATCCACGAGGACTACTTCCAGGAGAACGGAGCCGACTACAACGATATTGCGCTGATACGCCTGGCCCTACCGGTAACCTACACTGCCTTCATCCAGCCGATCTGTCTACCGGTAACGGAGGATCAGAAGCGGTTGCCCACGGAAGGATCCCGCATGATGGTGGCTGGATGGGGTCAAACGGAGACCAAGAGCGCAAGCCAGTACAAGATGTTCCTGGAGGTACCCGGGTGGGCCAACGACAAGTGCCGGGACGCTTTCTCGTCCGTCAGCGTGGACATTATCGAGACACAGCTGTGCGCCGGAGGAGAAGCCGGTAAGGACTCCTGTCGAGGCGACTCCGGTGGACCGCTGATGAAACTGGAGCGTATCGCAGGTAAGCCTGCGTGGTTCTTGAAAGGTATAGTGAGTTTCGGCACGGAGAAATGCGGAACGGAGGACGTACCAGGGGTGTACTCTAGGATTAGTAAATACATGGATTGGGTTCTGGAGAATATAGAAGAGTAAGGGGCGAACTGAGAAGATTTTGGATTTGTTTTTCTTTTGTGTGCGTGAGAAATCCTTGTGGCTTTGGGGTCAAAACAAACGGCGAAGCTGAGTATTTATCACAATTTTATTGCTATATCTTAAGGTTCAATATGGTTCAAAATCCAATCACCGAAGCGGTTGACCTTCGTGTAGACTCCAGGAACACTTTCTAGTCCACATTGTCTACCGAAGCTAACAACGCCCATCATGTAGAAAGCGGGCTGCGGTTGTTGTCTGGTTGGTGGCACGACTTCCATCAACGGACCACCGGAGTCTCCCCGGCAGGAATCCTTACCGGCTTCGCCACCGGCACAGATCTGCCGATCGTCGATGTTAGCCGCTGGGTATTTACTCTGGCAATGCTGCATTGTCACCGTTGGTACGGAAACGTGCATTTTAAAGCGACTGCCGGAATCTGGAAACACAGTAATTCAATTATTTTTAGATATGAAACAAAAGCAATCAAAAAACCTACCAAATTCCGTTTGACCCCAGCCGGCCACAAACAGCCGGGATCCTTCGGAGGGCCGATTGGTAAAGCTGCCGTCCAGCGGAAGGCATATGGGCGTAACGGTTTCCGTATATTGTGCCGGTGATGCTAGCCGCAGCAGGGCAATGTCGTTGTGCACTTCCGTTCGGGTGTTGATGAAGTTCTCATGAATGATCAGTCTTTCGACGGCAATGTCCTGTACAACGTCGTAACACTCGCCATCCTCGCAGTCCGGATTGCTGGTGGTATCCCATTCGCCGAGGCGGACAGAAGTTCTGTGAAGCAGATGGCATGTATTGAGTTAAGGCTTGTTATCTGTTAAAGAAGTTTGTGTTTTCGATAGAAGGCTCTGAGGGTCAAGTCACATATCCAAACAACTCAGTTCGAAGAATTGAGAAGATGTTTGTATGTGTGTGTTGTGTGCATGTATGTATGAATACAAATAAATATCACTCAATTTTAAGGCACTTTTAATCGGTCAACGGTTTAAGCTCGAATCGAACGGAGTTTTACCGCATCGCATCGTTTGCTATTAAAAATGGTTTGGAACAGTCAAGCCGTTCCGAAGTAATGGCCATTTTAGGGATCCAGCCAGACTAGCACCGGTGGAAGCTGCCATATGTAAAACAGAACTAAACCCCATCATGCGACTCACCAAATTGCGCCGGTTTTTGTTACCTTAAGCACAGTTGCCCAATTTTATGCGGAGCTCCCCAATGAAGACCAGAAAATCCACAACGTCGGCCTAAAATTCAAGATGGCGACCGAAAGGAGATATCGCAGTTCTGAGCACATTTTTGGCCTAAAATCAACGAATTTAGTAGAATGTTATGTTGTTGTGACTTCATGCAATTTTTGACAATTTTTTAACACCGTGGGGAACCACTTAGCCTTGACTTCAAATTTTGGCTTGATTTTTTGTAAGAAAAGGGATAGCCGTCTCCGTGTTGTCGAATCTCGAAATTAACGGTAGCGCTACGATTACGGATCCGCATAGTTTCCGTCTTCAAAGTGAAAATTCAGCATGCTAATAACTGTCTGACGATTGAGTCTATGTTTCGTGATTTATCCGCTAGGTGGCTGCTAGTGTCATAAAAAAAAACAAACACGTATAACTCAAAACGCTAATGAGCTAGAAGTGTGCCGTTTTCAGCAAAGTTGTGCAGCAAACGAAGAACTATCTGAAAACGACAACCTGGGTTCGAAATTTGCCCGCTAGGCGGCGCCAGTGTCAAAAATGTGCAAACCCCTATATCTCAGAATCCTGATAAGATAGAATGGTGCTGTCTACGGCAAAGATGTTCAGCAAGCCTAGAACTATTTGACAATTGAGCTGATTGTGGAAACGACCGCTGAATTGGCAGAGTTGGTTGGCTTTTCGGTCAGGTTAAGTTATAAGCAGGGATATAGTTCTCCTATAGTTCAATCTGACTGAAAAGCCAAGCATAGAGGAATAACTTTGACAATGGGGCACTTTCGGTGTAGAACTAGATATGTAGTAATGAGCTAAATTTTAGTATGGTGAGAAGGTCAATTATTCGTTTCTGCAATGAAATGGTGCAATGATTCCTTGCCTAATTGGATGCTGTTTGAGCAAAACTTTGGATAACTATGGTGCAAAAAATGGAGAAAACAACAACACTGTTGTCCAAAATTTTGCATCAAATCAAGCAAGGAATCATAATACCCACGCTTTTTGCCCCATTTCATTGCAGAAACGAAGAATTGACCTTCTCACCATACTAAAATTCAGCTCATTACTACAAATCTAGTATTTCACCGATCTGTCCTATTGTTGTCTTGTCTTAAATGTGATGTTGAGCAAATAAATGCATGTTTGTTTTTCAACAGAGATTCGTTTCAGAAACTTTTCCACGAATTCTTTCGAAAATTGTTCATAAATTTCTTCAGAAATTCCTCCAAAATTTTCTTCAAAATTCCTCCAGAATTTCCTTTAGTCCTTTTAAGGTACCTACAAAAACTTCACCAAGAATTCCTCTAGAAAACATTCTGTTGGCCTACCCCATTAGGCCAGCGCGCACATCTATCACCGCAGTATTCTCTGCCAAACGAACGGTGTGATGGATGACATAGGAGTGACAGGTATACGGCCTGTCACCGGGTGAGTGAAGGATATAGATAAATTGCATTGTCACTGCTTGATTATATCTAAACAAGTAAGCTTAATTCTAGTGTAATTTACATTGAAATCATTCCTTAAGCTAGTGAACTATAACAAAAATTATACTATTTGGTACATGCACCTAATACTGGTAAGATTATCTACCTAAAATTACTGAAATCGATCTAAAACTAAACTTATACTAGGAAACCTAAACTGCTATACTTCCATCCCGTGTCACCCAGAGCAATCTATGATCTACCGATTCGGTAAGAAATAAGGTAAAGAAAATCTTCGAAACTTTGCTAACTATATGGTTTACTAGGAACTACTGCTAAGCTCACCTTTGATCAAGAATTATACGACACATTAAGGGAAAACTAAACGTAAGTAAGCTCAAACCATACATTATGCATACACTGATCTACAGGGGTCTACCAACCCGCTGTCACGTAGCAGAAACACTATAGATGATTCATTGTAATTGTAAGCTGAATTTATATCTTTTCATAGGAAAATTATATTCTTATATGTTACTACCACTATCCGGATCGTGCGTATGTTATTACGTTTCCGGTAAAGAATTATAATTCCGGAAAATTCCCTCCCGTTGGACTAAATCCAACATCATATAATTTTCGTTTATACGAATCGAGCGTGATGCCTAGTCGCGGTGTTATTAAATCGGGTGGCAAAGGAGATAAAGGTGCGCGGCCGAAGGAAACTGGTGATCTTTGTGCTGGTGGTGATGATGGTGATAATCCAGAAGTGGTGTTTGTTGGAGAAACGTGCAAGACGTGTCGAGGACCGGACAACGAAGAGATGGTTCAGTGCGACAGATGCGATGGGTGGTACCATTTTTCCTGCGTGGGCGTATCAGAGGAAGTTGCCGACAAGAGCTGGAGTTGCACTAACTGCGTCACAGCGAAATGGGTCCAGCGAACTAGAACAGCTTCTGAAATAAATGTCATACAGGAGAAGGTAACACTCGATAGAACGTCAACTAGAAGCCAGCCCACTGAGAACATCGCAACAAGCACCCGCGCTAATATAGTGATCCCTCCAAAGTCTGTCCTTCAGAAGTCTACATCAGCGGGGCCAGTTCCAGTCAACAGTGGTGGCGGGCGGAAAGTTCCTCTGAATGCAGATCAAGGGAAGCAGCAATCACCATTGCTAGTCAGCGATGGTAACACAGGCACAGGTGTTCAAATTCGAGAAGTGGAGAAGGCCCTGTCACAGGTTTCGGTTTCTTCGTCGCAAAAATCAGCGGTGCAGCGTGCAAAACTGCAACTGATGCGACTGGAAGAAGAACGGCAATTTCAGCAGCAGCAAGAAGAGCGCCGACAAGCTGCAGAACAACGGGCAGCGCAGGAGCATCGTGAGTACTTGGAGCGAAAGTACCGTCTGTTGGAAGAAGTCGTCAGCGAAAAGAGCTCTGGGAGTCGCAGCGAGGCGTCAAGTCGTATCAACGATTGGGTACGAGATGCCAAACAACATCAGCAGACAAACGCACCAGAAATTGATGATTTTGACGTAGAGCACCTTCAAGTTCCTACAGGCAACGTGGAGCAAGGCCACGCCGCTGGTCAGCTCGGGGAAGCTCGTATCCGATTCGAGCCAAATGGCCAGATTAGATCGGCTAATGTGCACACCGGTCAACGACTCCACTGTTGTCCTCCTATTCAACAGCAGCACTCCACATCGCGTCCTGAATTTGCCAGCCACTTGCGACAGTCAGGACTAACGATGCAGATGCACCCTGCCAGTCAGCAAGTTGGACTATCAGACAGGTATCCGTCATCTCGGCAAGTTTTGCCAACGATGTTAAACGCCAATAAACGAACAACGTCGCAACAACCTGCGAGCTCAATTCTCAGACCGCCTTTCAACTCTACCACCTTCGACGGGCAAGTCGTAGTACCTCCGGCGTGCTCTACCGGTATTCACCCGCGCATTCCTCGGGAAAATATCGGTGTCTCCCAAGCATCAGACCACGGAACGTATGATGACGAGTTCCAGCTCTCTCGTTCGCAAGTAGCAGCCAGACAAGCGGTTCCGAAAGAACTCCCTCAGTTCAATGGAGATCCGGAGGACTGGCCAGTATTCTTGTCGATGTACAACCGTACGACAGCGATGTGTGGGTTTTCTGACGAAGAGAATATAGTACGACTGCAGAAGAGTCTGAAAGGCAAAGCCTACGAAGCCGTCAAGAGCCGTTTGATCCACCCTGGGAATGTTTCAGGCATCCTGTCAACATTGAAAATGCTGTTCGGCCAACCAGAGGTCATCATTCAGTCGCTGATTGAAAAAGTGAGTACGCTACCAGCAATTCGGGAGGAAAGGCTAGACACACTGGTAGAATTCGCTGTGCACGTACAAAACTTCTGCGCAACAGTGGATGCCTGTGGACTGCAGGAGTATATGTACAACGTTTCTCTACTCCATCAGTTGGTCAGCAAGCTGCCACCCTCGCTTAAACTTAATTGGGCACAGCATCGACTAGTAGCTCCTACGGTCAACTTGGCGACCTTCAGCTCGTGGATCTATTCTCTAGCGGAGGCAGCAAGCGTTGTCACCTTTCCATTGTCGACACAACAGGAGAAGTCCGCCCGAAATGAAACTCGAGGGCCAAAAAAGGGAAATGCGTACCTCAACGCCCACTCTGAGGCGTCTTCTGAAGAAAACAAGGAAAGTGCATCGAAGGAACACACTGCGACAAAGCCAACTCCGGTGAAACACACCTGCCCTATCTGTAACGAGTATTGCAAGTCCGCAGACAAATGCAAGCGCTTCTTGGAGCTCACTAGAGACTCACGGTGGGCTGCAGTCAGAGAGTTCGGCCTCTGCCGCACTTGTCTACGAATGCACAAAGGAAGCTGCAACGCCAAGCCATGCGGGAAAAACGGATGTGCCTTTCGGCATCACGAGTTGTTGCACAATGACTCGAAGCAGAAATCGCAGAATACTGAAACTACGATCGACAGCGGAAGTTCACCATCTGCACCACCGTATTCTGGTCCGTCGGGTTGCAACAGCCATAGAACAACTGCAAGCTCGGTACTGTTTCGTTACATTCCTGTCATTTTATTCGGCAAAACGGGAACAATGCAAACCTTCGCTTTCTTGGATGAAGGCTCAGAGCTCACTTTACTAGATCAAGAGCTCGCCGATATACTACAGTTGGACGGAACCGAGCGTCCGTTGTGTCTCCGATGGACTGGTGGAACTGAACGATGTGAACCGAATTCTCGAGCGTACAACCTCCAAATTTCCGGAGTTAAAGATGGCAGTAAGCGGTTCGAGATAAATGACGTGAGGACTGTGAAGGACTTGATGTTACCGCAACAATCACTGGATATGGCCAAACTATCAGAACAGTTTCCACATCTTCGAGATCTTCCGATCGATTCATACCGTGATATACGCCCACGTATTCTGATAGGAACGAAGCATGCACATCTCGGTCTTGTGCTGAGAAACCGTGAAGGAGAATTTGGACAGCCTATTGCAGTCAAGTCACGGCTTGGATGGACAGTATGTGGCGGATCAGGAACAACCCGTGGAGCGAACCTACACCACTACTGTTTCCACATCTGTCCTTGTAACAATACAGCTGACGACGATCTGCACCACGCGATGAAGGAGTACTTCTCGCTTGACAGTCTAGGGGTAACTAAGCCAAATAATCCGCCTCTGTCTATCGAAGATCAGCGTGCACTCTCTTTGCTGCAGCTGCTTACTCGGCGTAAAGAAGGTCGCTATGAATCCGGCCTACTCTGGCGGTACGACGATATCCGCCTGCCAGATAATCGGTGTATGGCTATGCGCCGATTCCAATGTTTGAAAAAACGAATGGAGAAAGAACCGGAACTGCAGGCAATCTTGCATGCCAAGATTGCAGAGTATACGGAAAAGGGGTACGTTCGAAAGCTCAGCGAGGAGGAAATCAACCAAAAAATCTCCCGACGGTGGTACCTACCAGTCTTTCCAGTAATCAACCCAAATAAACCTGGCAAGATACGGATAGTGTGGGATGCAGCGGCCAGCGCTCACGGTACATCGTTGAACTCAGTTCTCTTAAAAGGACCGGATTTATTGTGCTCTCTCTTGGCAATCCTTCTACAGTTTCGAGAGCGTCGTATCGGGCTAACCGGTGACATTCGCGAAATGTTTCACCAGGTGTTGATTAGAGAAGAAGACCAACGCTGTCAGTGTTTCTTCTGGATGAACGATCGTGGTGATACAGAAGTGTACGCTATGCAAGTAATGACGTTCGGAGCATGCTGCTCTCCGACTACAGCGCAGTTCGTGAAGAACTCCAACGCCGATAGGTTCATCAGCAAATACCCAACAGCACATCAAGCCATCACGAAGTCCCACTACGTCGACGACATGCTTTCCAGCGTCGATACTGACGAGCAAGCTATTCAGTTGGCCAAGGACGTGAAGCACGTCCACGAGCAGGGTGGATTTGAAATACGTAACTGGATTAGCAACTCTAAAACCGTTCTCGCTGCTTTGCAAGGGGAGGATATCAACGAGAAATGCCTTGATATGTCAACAGAGCTCGCCACTGAAAAGGTACTAGGCATGTGGTGGAACACAAACGACGATGTCTTCCTTTACAAAGTCGGATGGAATCGCTATGATTCGGCACTCCTAGGTGGTCAACGACGACCAACGAAGCGAGAAGTTCTACGCGTCCTGATGACCATCTTTGATCCTCTAGGATTGATATGCCACTTTCTCTCATATCTGAAGATCCTGCTTCAAGACATATGGCGATCCAGCGTACAGTGGGACGACGAGATAGCCGACGGAGAATACGAGAAGTGGCTCACTTGGTTGAAAGTTCTTCCTCGCATTGAACATGTGAGGATTCCCCGGTGCTATAATTCGGACTACCTCGTGAGTGAAACCGACGACCTCCAGCTCCATACGATGGTAGATGCTAGCGAAAAAAGCACAGCAGCTGTTTGCTATTTACGTTTCGTCAAAGACGATGTTATCCGCTGCTCAATTGTTGCAGCAAAGAGCCGAGTAGCGCCGATCAAGTTCACCTCTATACCCAGACTGGAACTTATTGCCGCAGTCATCGGTGCTCGCTTAGCGCGCACGGTCGAAGAATCACTGTCGTTGCAGATTAACAAGAAGTTCTATTGGTCTGATTCCAGAGATGTCCTGTGCTGGATACACTCGGATCATCGTCGATACAATCAGTTCGTCGGTCATAGGGTCAGCGAGATTCTCGAAACCTCCGAAACAAACGAATGGCGATGGGTACCTGGGAAGCAGAATCCTGCCGACGACGCCACGAAATGGAGTGGCACTCCGGAGTTATCATCCGACGATAGGTGGTTTAAAGGTGCCGATTTCCTTTGGCGCACTGAAGAAGAATGGCCGGAATCATCGAATAGCAATTACTTGACGGACGCCGAACTCCGCCCATCGCTACTGGCACATCACACTCCATTAGCTATCATCAACATTAATGAATTCTCGAGTTGGGAGAAATTACGCAGGGTAGTCGCATACGTTCGTCGGTTCGTCACTAACTGCCGACAAACCCGCTCTGGAAACCCGACTGTCAATGGGCCGCTTTTGACTCACGAGCTTCAAACCGCTGAACGTACGCTCATTTGTCTCGCGCAGTTCGAATCCTATCCCGACGAAGTCACGATCCTTAAAAAATCATCACAAAGCGAAGATGCTGCAACGAAAACCGTTCCGAAGACCAGCTCACTGTTCCAATTGACACCATGGCTGGACAGTTTCGGGATTATGCGAATGCGAAGCCGCATCGCGGCATGCCACTACGTCACCAATGATGCCAAACATCCCATAATACTTGCTCAAAAACACCACACCACCAGCCTGATCATTGGATATTATCACCGGAAATATCATCACCTAAACCACGAAACGGTGATCAATGAGATCAGGCAGAAGTTCCGCATCCCACATTTGCGCGCATGTTACCAGCACGTGCGTAAAGGTTGCCAGACATGCAAGAACAACCGCGCAGTACCAACTCCACCGTACATGGCCGACCTCCCACCCGCTCGTCTTGAAGCCTTTTCCCGACCCTTCACCCACACTGGGGTCGATTACTTCGGTCCAATCGAAGTCACCGTGGGAAGAAGAGTCGAGAAACGCTGGGGAATGTTGGCCACATGTCTGACCGTCCGAGCGATCCATATAGAGGTTGTGCATTCCCTTAGCGCGAGCTCGTGTATTATGGCGCTCCGAAACTTCATGGCACGTCGAGGCATCCCTAAGAAAATCTATAGCGACCGAGGCACGAACTTCGTGGGAGCGAATCGTGAACTATTGCAATTGCACGAAGCAATCAACCAGGACGCGCTCATGGAAGAATTTGCAGATTCGGAAATCGAATGGATCTTCAATCCACCTCTCTCACCGCATATGGGCGGCAGCTGGGAGAGGCTAATACGTACCGTTAAGAACAACCTCACAGCGGTATGTTCGTCAGCAAGGCAGTCCGACGAGGTATTGAGAAATTTATTCACGGAAATAGAAAATACCGTCAACTCCAGACCACTATCCCACGTACCGATAGACGATGACTCAGCTCCAGCTTTGACGCCAAACCATTTTCTTATCGGATCATCAAACGGCTGCAAGCCACTTACCAATCTCGACGACAGCGGAGCAGCACTTCGTCAAAACTGGCTAACGTCACAAATTCTGGCAAACCGATACTGGAGGCGGTGGGTATCCGACTATTTGCCGGAAATCACCCGGAGAACCAAGTGGTTTGAACGACCGAAGCCGCTAACCATCGGAGATGTAGTGGTCATTACAGACCCAAATATGCCACGCAACTGTTGGCCGAAGGGGAAAATTATCGGGACCAGAGTCAGCGCAGATGGCCAAGTTCGATCAGCGACTGTGAGGACAACCAGAGGAGTCTACGAACGACCAGCGACCAAATTGGCAGTCCTAGATGTTCAACGCGTCGATCAGTAAGCCCACCGGCAGTTGGATTACCGTGGGGGAGTGTTGGCCTACCCCATTAGGCCAGCGCGCACATCTATCACCGCAGTATTCTCTGCCAAACGACCGGTGTGATGGATGACATAGGAGTGACAGGTATACGGCCTGTCACCGGGTGAGTGAAGGATATAGATAAATTGCATTGTCACTGCTTGATTATATCTAAACAAGTAAGCTTAATTCTAGTGTAATTTACATTGAAATCATTCCTTAAGCTAGTGAACTATAACAAAAATTATACTATTTGGTACATGCACCTAATACTGGTAAGATTATCTACCTAAAATTACTGAAATCGATCTAAAACTAAACTTATACTAGGAAACCTAAACTGCTGTACTTCCATCCCGTGTCACCCAGAGCAATCTATGATCTACCGATTCGGTAAGAAATAAGGTAAAGAAAATCTTCGAAACTTTGCTAACTATATGGTTTACTAGGAACTACTGCTAAGCTCACCTTTGATCAAGAATTATACGACACATTAAGGGAAAACTAAACGTAAGTAAGCTCAAACCATACATTATGCATACACTGATCTACAGGGGTCTACCAACCCGCTGTCACGTAGCAGAAACACTACAGATGATTCATTGTAATTGTAAGCTGAATTTATATCTTTTCATAGGAAAATTATATTCTTATATGTTACTACCACTATCCGGATCGTGCGTATGTTATTACGTTTCCGGTAAAGAATTATAATTCCGGAAAATTCCCTCCCGTTGGACTAAATCCAACACATTCCATGTTTGAGAAATTCTCCCGTGGATTATTTCAGAATTTATTTTTAAAGACAACTCACACCATCTTCAGCCAGAGACTGCACAAATTTCTCCTGGGATTCTCAGAAAAAAAAACAATCCACGGGTCCCAGACATTCTTACAGCGTTTTTTTTTTTCAGAAAATCAATAGTTCTTAATTGTTGCTCTATGAATTTCTTCCAAAAAAATGTTGTAAATATACCTTCAAACATATTTTGTAGGGATTGATCAGTTCCTCCATAAATTTTCCAAATATTTTCTATGCAGAACCTCCTAAAATGGCTCCATTGTTTCCATAGAAAACCCATAAATTAGGTTAACCAAAAATAGTCAAATTGCAACCCCCTCCCTCCTAATGACACATTTTTTTGCATGAGGCTTCTGAAATTTGTTTATAGGTTATTACAGTTATCTGAAGCCCCCGGAAGGAATTTGTGGTAGTAGGGGTTTGGTTTAGGAGGATTTTTTGAAGCATTTCAGGATGCTTCAGAGCAGACTCTGAAATACCTTAAAACGGCCCTCAAACCTTTTGCAACGCCCCTTAAAGGCTCCTGAGATCCCTTGAATTGACCCTAAAGCCCCTTGGGACGCCCCGTAAACCCACTTAATACTATTTGAATACCCCAGAATTTCCCGTAATAGGGTGACGAAGGGTATTATCGGCAGGTTTGTTCTCTTCGTCAAGGGGGTTTTTTGTCGGCCAAATTTCCTGAAACTTTGTCGTATAACTCAGCTTGGTTGGGAAGGATTTGAGACCAACTCTGAGCTCAGCAGCTTTCAAGAAACCCCCCATGACGAAGAGAACAAAACTGCCGAAAATACACAATTTCCCCTATCATGAAAACACCAAAAAAATCTTAAAAGAACACCCTTAAAAGGCTCCTCAAATCCCCCGAAACAACCCCTTAACCTTGCTTAACTCGCGCGGTTGACTACCTGCGTCAGCACCACGCTAATGCTGAGTACAAAAAGCGAGATTTTTTCAACATGTTGTACAAAATACAACAGCGCGATCGCTCGTGGGTTAAAATGCCCCTGAAGCCCCTTGCATCCCCCTTTTTGGGCTCTCTGGGAACTTTATGGAAACCCCCTTAGCCCCGCCTCAACTGCCCAGGAGCATACCTGTTCACGCGAACTAGATTCTCTAATTAAAGCCCAAACTTAATTTATGCATAAATTTCCCTCTTTTTATGCCTTTTCTAATTTATGCACATTTTTAATTTATGCAGTCCCTGCCATGTGCATAAAAAGATGTTTCAGTGTATTTCTTTTATATATAATACCTTTTATATAATACATAATCAGAGGATTTCTTTTCAGAAATGTCTCCTTCGGTTTCTTGAAAAAACCTTTTTTCAATATTTTTTTCAATAAATATCTACAGAGGATGGCCAAAATGTTTAGGATAGGCTTCTTTTTTCTCCCACAAAAAAAAATCAACATGCTGTAACTTTTCATATAGTGCATCAAAAAATCTCAAATTTTGACTGTTTGTCAACCTATTATGTGTGCATCATTGGTACAATTTTGGGCTCGATTGATTAATTTTTCGCGAAGTTAGAACCGTTCGCGTAAGACACTATTTTTTAGACAACTATTTTTTGAACTGTCATATCTCGGAAACCAGTGAACCGAATTGAATGAATTTTTTAACGTTTATCAACAATATATTGATATTTAATACGACGTTATAAAATGTAATATTTTCTCACGGCGAATGAAGTTATATCGGGTTGAAATGTTTACCCATATAGAGGAAAATAAGTAAAATTTACAATACCACACAAAAATTATTAAATGTGTTCTTCCTTCAATCTAAATAGGCTCTAATATATCTGATTAGAAATTATTTGAGAACAGAAGTGGAAAATCTTTGAATATCAACACTAAAATTTATTGACATTGACGTAAAAAAATACATTTTTTCGAGAAAAGTCCAAAAAGTGTCAATCCATGATAACTTTTTTCAACGTTTAAAAAGTATCTATGTTGAGAAACTTTCGGAGAAATTGAAGGAACAATTTATGTAGTAGTTTCTGAGAAAATCTCTGAAAGAATTTCCAAAGGACACCCTTGAGCAATTTCTGAATTGAACCTCGGAGCAATTAAGGAATTCTAGAAACAAATTCTGCGGTAATTGCAGAGGTAATGGAGGAATTCTTGAATAAATCTCTAAATTAATTCCTGAAGGGATCCCAGGAGTATGTTCTTAAGTAAATCTTGGATGAACTCCAGGAGATACTTCTGAAGAATTCTTGAAATAAATTCTCGCTCAATGTTTGGAAGGTGCACATAAATGGACAAAAATCCCTGAAGTAATCCCCAAATATTTTTTTTTAAGAATATTAATAGAACAATTACACCGTCTTCGACCTTGCGGCCTCTACAGACTGAGCATTACTAACATTCAACAACGGACAACACATATAACAACCAGTGGCCCAGTGGAGAACTTTCCGTTTTATGAAAAGTTTTCCCCGACTGGAGCGGAAATTCAAGGACCCACTGTTACTAGAATTAGTAACAATATGTTGCTTCCGGAAATTTAACACTCGTTTTATTGGTTGTTGAGAGAGAGTTATAATTTCCCTAAAAAATTCAATAGTATTAGATGGATACATAGTAGATTTGTTGAGGTTATCTTACGTTTAGTATTTTCCATAGTAGGTTTAAATTCAGCCTGTCGAATTCAATTGAACAGCCTCTACACAATCTAGGATAATAAATAGAATTTAGTAACTTGTAACTAGATGTTCATAACTATTTTACCTCAATCAATGCAATTTTAGTTTTTTTTTAAAGAATAATCGCGCTAGCTATCACCGCACTAATAATTTTGTAATACCTACAAAAAACAGATTGAATTCACCTTTTTTATAATTCACATATTGAAATCTCACCTTAGATAGGAAAATAAATTCAATTATTAAGCAAAAATATAACTTATAACTCTAAAAATACTATAACTTTATGACTTGCACGTTCTAGGTAGTTCACTTCATTTGCATATCAATGTTCTCGATCTATCAAATTGACTCGTAGGTGACGGACCGCTTTGATAAACCCCTTTCGAAACTGGGTGTTTCTGTGTTGACGGAAGTGTTGCCATGAGATGGCGTAACACTCCCCCCAGTAAGCTGGACTCCTGCTCCTGCTTACTTCCGTTGCTTCCGACATCCAAAACAGCCAGTTTGACTGCTGGTCTTTGGTACACTCCATGCGATGTTTGCACTGTTGCGCTTCGGACTTGTCCACAACTTGCATTCACACTTATAACCCGTCCTTTAGGCCAAAAGTTCCGAGGGAGTTCGTCATCTACAATTACCACGATATCACCAACTTGTATCGGCTTCACCGGTTGATGCCATTTTGTTCGACGACAGATGGTGGGTAAATATTCTTGGATCCATCTTTTCCAAAAATGATTCGCATATTTGTCGGAGGTTCTCCAACTATTCTTAAGCGTTGCTGGATGGTCGTAAAAGGGAATTAGTGGTTTGGCCCCGCTTGATGTTCCAATCAAAAAATGGTTAGGTGTCAAGGCAGGCTCAGATTCGTTGTCGATAGGGAGATAAGTCAGTGGTCTTGAATTGACGATATTTTCAATTTCTAGTAAGGTAGTTCGTAGGACCTCATCAGAAGGATTTCGTGGGAACTGCATGTGTCTTAATACCTTCTTCACTGATTGTATTAAACGCTCCCAGCTTCCGCCCATGTGTGGGGAGCTAGGAGGGTTGAATGACCATTGCACGTGGTTTGCAACGAACACATTACCTAACTTCTCTTGGTCGATACCCTTAATCGCGTCTTTGAGCTCCCTGTTGGCACCTATAAAATTTGTGCCTCTATCACTATAGATGCACACAGGAGTTCCACGTCTTGCCATAAAGTTTCTCAAAGCCATTATGCAAGAACTGGTATTAAGAGTATGGGCTATCTCTATATGAATTGCTCGCACCACCAAGCATGTCAGCAAAACGCCCCATCTTTTTTCGACACGACGCCCAACGACTACTTGCAGGGGACCGAAATAGTCAATTCCCACATGTGAGAAAGGAGGAGAATATGCTTCCAGTCTTGCAACTGGTAGATCAGCCATGGCTGGAGGCCTGGGCAATGCGCTTCTATTTTTACATGTTTGACAGTCCTTGCGAACCTTGCTGCACATTCTGCGAAGTCTTGAAATCACAAACCGTTGGCGTAGTTCATTAACTACTGTTTCACTATTACAGTGGTGGTATTTCTCGTGCTCATACTTTACCACAAGTTGTGTGACGTAATGCTCTCTGGGCAGAATAATCGAACTTGATGCATACGGCCCAATGTACTTACATGTTCTCGTCCGTCCGCTCATTCTGATGATTCCGTTCTCGTCAACATATGGCGACAAGCTGTACAAACTGCTACTTTTTGGCAGTGTGTATTCACCGATTCTGTCTGATTGCGAGGCCAATTCCAGGATTCGAATTTCATTTGCATAATAAGCAAGTTGAGCACGCCGAAAGATGTATCCCTCCGCCGCAAGTAGTTCATCTTGAGTTATTGCACCCGTCAACCTTGCTAGCCCCTTTTGCTTTCTTCGGATATTAGTTGGAAAACGTTGAATGAAAACGATGCGCCGCACAAGTCGCCACCAGCCGGAAAAGTCCTCAAAGTTGACCACGTTCTCTACTACGGAGTGATGGTTCATCGTCCGTTGAAGTTCCTGTTCAGTCACGTATGGATCAGATGGCTTCCCAGGCCACTCCTGAATTGGCTTCCACAAGAAATCAGGTCCACAGAACCAGCGACTGGAAGGTGCGAGGTCTGGCGCTTTTTGCCATTTGGTACCCTCATCCGCTACATTTTCACGTGATCTCAGCCAGTTCCACTCTGAAACGTCGGTTGTTTCTAATATCTCACCAACGCGAAATCCAACAAATTGAGTAAATCTACGATGATCCGATGCCAACCAAAACAGAACATCCCTAGAATCTGTCCAGAAATACCGTTCCTTGATTTGTAGCTTATGGGTTTCTGCAATACTTCTAGCCAACCGAGCACCGATGACTGCTGCTTGCAGTTCCAACCGAGGGATGGAAACAAATTTTAACGGAGCCACACGAGTCTTCGAAGTTATTAGGGAGCATTCAATGTTGCCTTTTTCTTCGAATCGAAAGTACGCTACTGCTGCATATCCATCAATACTGGCATCAACGAAAATATGAAGTTGGATCGTGTTGGTGGCGTCCGGTGAGGTCAGCAGTCGGTAACATCTTGGTATAGAAACCGATTCAACCTTTGAAAGTTCCTTCAGCCACCTTCGCCATTTTTCGAACTGCTCGTCGCCAATCTGTTGGTCCCACTGAACACCACTTCGCCATATCTCTTGAAGAAGAATCTTGAGGAACATCAGAAGATTTCCGAGGAATCCCAACGGATCGAACACGGTCATCAGCGTTCTTAATACTTCTCTTTTTGTGGGTACTTTTGTTCCAGACAAAAGTTCTTGGTCGTGCTTGATCGATAACCGAAATGTGAACATATCTGAAGCCGTATCCCACCACAACCCTAGTACCTTTTCTGTTGCTAGTTTTGCTTCCACGTTGAGGTTTTTATCGATGGCAGGGCTATCTTTGAGCGCTACGGTGACTACAGTTGAGTTTGACATCCAACCCCGTATCTCGAATCCAGCTTGCCCATGAATGAACCGAATCTGTCGGATCAAATCCAGTGCTTCTTCTTCTGTTTCTACGCTGCAGAGTAGATCATCCACATAATGGTCTTCGACGATCACTTCCACGGCCTTCGGAAACTGATCTACAAATCGTTGGGCATTTGAGTTTTTTACAAATTGCGCGCTACTAGGTGAGCAGGTTGCACCGAAAGTCATGACCTGAACAACGAAGACAGATGGTTCATCCTTACGCAACCCGGTTTTCCAGAAAAACCTCTGACATTGTTGGTCCTCTTGATTCATCGCTACTTGGAGAAACATTTCTCGTAAGTCGGCAGAAATGCCAACACGGAATTCACGGAAACATTGTAATACAGCAACCAACGAAGCTACTTGATCTGGACCCTTTAAGAGAAATGAATTCAAGGATGACCCGCGTGCTACAGCAGCTGCATCCCATACGATACGGAGCGAAACTTAATCGGTTTAGACGGCGACGAGCTGGTAGCGGTGCTCTCACGTGCGTGTGATGCGACCATGCCTAGGAGAGTCCACCCTAGAAATGGGAGGCCACCGGCTTACTGGTGAACCGACGCGATTGCGGACCTGCGCCGCGCCTGCCTACGGGCTAGGCGGCGGATGCAGCGAGCACGATCAGAGGAAGAGCGAAACGAACGGCGGGTGGTGTTCGCCGCTGCAAAAGCCGCGCTTAAGACCGAGATAAGAGCAAGCAAAAAGGCCTGCTTTGAGGGTCTCTGTCAGAGTGCCAATACGAACCCGTGGGGTGACGCCTACAGGATCGTTATGGCCAAGACGAGAGGTGTGATGGCTCCTACAGAGCAATCTCCAGAGATGTTGGAGGGGATCATTGGAGGACTTTTTCCGCGTCATGATCCTAGTCCTTGGCCTCCTTTCGTAGGACAGCCGGGGACTGGGGCTGGCGATGAGGAGAGGGTCACCGATGTGGAACTTGCGGGGATAGCTAAGTCCCTTAGCGTAGGTAAGGCCCCAGGTCCGGACGGAGTTCCGAACCTGGCCTTAAAAGTAGCTATTGCAGAGGCTCCCGAGATGTTCAGGTCTGCTATGCAGAAATGCCTGGACGAGGGAGTTTTCCCAGAAGCTTGGAAGAGGCAGAGCCTGGTACTATTGCCAAAGGCGGGGAAACCACCCGGAGACCCGTCGGCATATAGACCAATATGCTTGATTGACACGGCGGGGAAGGTGCTCGAAAAGATCATCCTCAATAGAATGTTGCGGTTCACCGAGGGCGAAAATGGTCTTTCGAGTAACCAGTACGGCTTCCGGAAGGGGAGGTCCACCGTAGACGCTATCTTGTCGGTTACAAAAACTGCCGAGAAAGCACTCGAGCCTAAGAGGAGGGGAATTCGCTTTTGCGCGGTAGTGACTCTGGATGTAAGGAATGCGTTTAATAGCGCCAGCTGGTCTGCTATTGCCGATGCGCTCTTGCGTCTGGGGATACCGGAGTACCTGTACAAGATTCTCGGAAGTTATTTTCAGAATCGTGTACTAGTCTACGACACGGAGGTGGGTCGGAAGTGCTTTCACATAACCTCAGGAGTCCCGCAAGGTTCCATCCTGGGTCCGGTGTTATGGAATGTCATGAACGACGAGGTGTTGAGGTTAAAGTATCCAGTGGGAGTGGTGATTGTCGGATTTGCCGACGACATTACGCTCGAAGTCTACGGTGAAACGATCGAGGAGGTAAAGTTGACTACCAACCACTCGATCAAAGTTGTGGAGGCGTGGATGCGGTCCAGGAAACTGGAGCTGGCTCACCACAAGACAGAGGTGACGGTTGTTAACAACCTGAAGTCGGAGCAGCAGACGGAGATCAGTATAGGAGACTGTACTATCCTGTCAAAGCGCTCCGTCAAACACTTGGGCGTGATGATCGACGATAAGCTTACCTTCGGTAGCCACGTCGATTATGCCTGTAAAAGAGCCTCCACAGCTATTGCGGCACTGTCCCGGATGATGTCCAATAGCTCTGCGGTGTACGCCAGTAAGCGCAAGCTTCTGGCTAGTGTTGCTACATCCATACTTAGGTATGGCGGCCCGGCGTGGGGCACCGCGCTAAGTACTAAATGCTACCGACGGAAGCTGGAAAGTACTTACAGGCTTATGTGCCTGAGGGTTGCGAGCGCGTACCGTACCGTGTCACACGACGCTCTCTGCGTCATTACTGGTATGGTGCCTATCAGCATTCTTATCAGTGAGGACATGGAGTGCTTCGAAATGCGCGGCACAAGAGGCATACGCAGGACTGTCAGGATGGCCTCTATGGTCAAATGGCAGCGCGCGTGGGACAGTTCCACCAAAGGAAGGTGGACCTATAGGTTGATACCGAGGGTAGATAGTTGGATTAATAGGCGCCATGGGGAAGTCACATTCCACCTGACACAGGTCCTTACAGGTCATGGTTGCTTCCGACAGTATCTACACCGTTTCGGGCATGCGGATTCTCCCGAATGCCCAGTGTGCAATGGTTTAGAGGAAACGGCGGAACACGTTTTGTTCGTGTGCCCGCGTTTTCGCACAATGCGTGACCGCATGCTTGCCACATGCGGGGAGGACACAACTCCGGACAACTTGGTCCAGAGGATGTGTAGGGATGAGTTTGGCTGGAACGCCGTTTCAACGGCTATTACCCATATCGTCTGGGAGCTACAGAGGAGGTGGCGCGTGGACTCGGAGAATGGCTAGTCCAGATGCAGTACAAGAGGTGGTCCAGGGGTTCGGAGTCGGCTTCGTAGGTCATACCGGTGCCCTGCGGTCGAGATCGACCCTTACAGCGATTAAGTGGCCGCGGAGAGGAAGTCCCGGTAGCGGTGCTGTCGTGGCGTCGGTCTACTGGGTTGGATCCAAGCCCGCGGTTGGAAAGGGGTCCCCGGCAAGGGTCGGGGCAGGTGGAGACCCTGCCGTCAGCAACCTACGGATGCATCTGATAGGGCCTGAAGGGTAGTGATACCCTTCCTTTGCGGGCAGGTCAGATCGGGTTGCATGTGGGCATCAGTTCTTGATGTCCGCTCAGCAGTAGGGCGCGGGCGGGGTTGACCCTGCCCGCCTTCCGAGGACAAAGGGAGTGGCGAGGACCACTCGGGAAACTGGCTAAGCGCCAGCATGCTACCGTGATGGACTCTCCAAAGCGAGTCATCGATGTTCGTTGCTGCAGGCTACGCAGCTAACCTTGTGGGTGCGATGTGCACTAGCCCCTCTCTGAAGCAATACCTTCTTGGTGGTTCCGGAGAGACGTAGGGTTTGGCGACCATAGGAATGGTTTAGTGGGTACGAGAAGAGAGTAGTCCTGGATTTTACTTTTGTTGTAGAAGACGGCCTGTCAGACCTACACTACCCTAACCTTCTGTTAGGGTGTCTGTTGAGCAGATTATCCCCCTATGGTTTAGAAGGAAAAAAAAAATACGATACGGAGCTTTCCTGGCTTATTGGCGTTATAGACTGGAAATATGGGTAGATACCATACTCGAGAATAGGTGGCTCTCTCTTCTGCTTCTGTTAACTCGCGAATGTACCCTTTTTCTACATAATCGCGAAGTTTGGCATCCATAGCGGCTGCAAGTTCCGGTTCACGCGTCATACGCCTTTCCAGACATTCATAACGCTTGAGTGCCATTGGCCGACTGTCTGGCAGTGTGAAGTCGTCATATTTCCACAATAAACTAGTTTCGTATTTATTGTCCCTCAGTTTGGTGTTTGTTCGAAGTAATTCCAAAGCTCGATCGTCCGCCTTCGATAGCAATGGCTTTGTAGCTTGTATTCCAATGCTATTAAACGAAAAATAGTCTTTCACTACGTTATGGAGTGTTTCACATTCGCAGATGTGGAAACTGTGCTCGACTTTCGCTGCCTTCCTTTCATCTGTAGAACATGGACCATACACCACCCATCCTAGCGGAGTTTCAGCGGCAACTGGCTGATACTTTCCTCCTTCTCTGCAGTCCATGAGTCGCACCAAATGTATGTTGTCCATACCGATCAGTATTCGTGGTCTAACGTTACGGTATGAATCGATCGGTACACCGACCAAATGTTTGTAATGCTCAGTCAAATCAGCAGTGTAGACCGACTGCATCGGAAGTTGCAGACTTTTTACGGTATGAACTTCCTTCATAACACTTCTCGTCTTTGTCTGCCCTTGAACACCGGATATTTCCACAGCGCAGATTATAGAATCTTTTTCGTATCTGTTATGGCCTCCGGTCCAGCTGATACATAACGGATGTGCTGTTCCTGTCATGCGGAGCTCTTCCCATAAACCGTGCTCTATCAATGTACATGAAGATCCTTCATCGATAAAGTCGAATGTTTCGATGGTTACTCCTCGCCCGTATAATGTCACCCTCACGTATTTTAGTAACACAGTTCCCAGGCAGCAGTAATGTGAGTTGCTGTGCTCAACATTATTCGATGAGCCGACTCCAGTATGCATGATCGTCGTAGGTTGGTTCGAGACCTGTCTTGCCGAACGGTGTCTGGATTCATCATGCAGGAGTGGATGGTGTAGATACGTACATCCATTTTTGTTGCAAACTTTGTTCACTTCGCAGGCAGAAAAGTGCCTATTTAAGCATTTTCGGTTATTTTGTTGAGCTTAATTAGTGTCCAGCGGCTTTGAAGATCCATTCCCAGAAATTCTTTACACTCTGCAATCGAAATACATGGTCCACCACAAACGACACAAGGTTTGCTCTCATGCTCAGGCGATGGATCTGCGTGAGTGTGAACATAGGCTTCTTCCTTATACCGGCGTTTTTCCTGTGAGGAGTGTCTACTGCTCTCTGCCGGTCCGGTGACTTTACTCAATGCCTCAACAAGATTTCCGACCCAACTACTGAAGTCCTTCAGGGTTACTGACTGCATAGTTTGCCGGTGTAGCGCCCAATTCATCTTCATAGCAGCCGGAAGCAGTCCGGTAAACTCGTGCAGCAACGCAACATTATACAGGTATTCCTTCATTTGGCACGCCTCAATGGTTGAACATAAGTTTTGCACTGCGACCCCGAAATCGATGATGCTCCCCATCCTATCTGTTTTCGGAGGCGGCATGGCACGGATACGCTTGATCATTGTCTCGACGATGACCTCAGGATTCCCAAATAGTACTCGTAGTCGGGACATTATGGTTGGCACGTTTTCTGGATGCAGCAACAAACTTTTAACTGCGGCGAGGGCACGGTCATGCAAGCTTCTTTCTAATCTGTCCAACAACTCATCGTTACTGAACGCACACATTCTGGTAGTGCGATTGTAGGCGGCAATAAATCGCGGCCAATCTTCTGGATCACCGCCAAATCGGGGCAGATCTTTCACCGTTTGGCGGGCTGCTAAATGCATATTCGTCAGTGTCACTGTTGTTGTAGAATTAGCTGCAGACTCGGCTATGTTGTTTTGTTGAGAATACAACTCGTACCTGGGTAGCGATGTCTCGTCCAAGGCGGCAACCGTGGGATCACTTCGTCCAATATCTTCCGTTTTCTCGAGCCATTGATTTATTTTCAGCACAGCATCCGCTTCGTTGACATCTTCCTCCGAATCGAATTCGCTCGCTGCCAGAATGGATTTCTCCAGCTGTTGACGTTCTTCCAATTGACGCCTTTCCAAACTTTGTTTCGCCTCTAACGCTTTCAGCTGATACTCGTGCAACTTGATTGATTGTTTTGATGACTGACTTCTCTTATCACAATGTGATTTACTGCGTTGTGTCGCCGGGGGCAGACCGACCGCTCCTTCGATGTTCACGCTTTTCTTGATGGTACCGGTATATCGCTGTGCCGCCTGTTCTGGGGCCATGGATTGTGTCGTTTGAACTTTCAGCTCAAGCCTTTGCATAAGCTGTTGCATCTGATTCATCTGCTTTCGATGCTCATCCCTCTCGGCAGCCAGACGTTGCTCCATTTCATTCAACTGTGTAGCAAGGTCACGGTTCAATCTGATCATATCGTCTTGAGTTGGTGTTGAAGTGACGGGGGTTTGCCTTGTTTGTGTATGCTGCTGTTGTGACAGTTGATGCTGCTGCAGCTGCGACGATGCATTCTGCTGCTGCTGTGACAAGTACTGCAGCTGCTGTGACATATATTATCGCTCCTGCTGCTGCTGTGACAACCGTCTGTGTTGCACGTCATCACAATGTTTGCAACTCCAAGACACATTCGCAATACCATCAGTGACATTCACACAATCAAAATGATACCATGCGTCACAGTCATCGCACTGGACCATGGGATTGTCATCAAGCTTGTGACATTCTCCACAGCTCATACCTGTCGTTAGATGCAAGTCACGGTTGTCGGTGATATTCTTTTTGTCGCCAGTGGAGGTCTCCTTAGACGACATGGTTATGTTTGGCTTTTAAACGGAAATTATAATTTGTTACTAGAATTAGTAACAATATGTTGCTTCCGGAAATTTAACACTCGTTTTATTGGTTGTTGAGAGAGAGTTATAATTTCCCTAAAAAATTCAATAGTATTAGATGGATACATAGTAAATTTTTTGAGGTTATCTTACGTTTAGTATTTTCCATAGTAGGTTTAAATTCAGCCTGTCGAATTCAATTGAACAGCCTCTACACAATCTAGGATAATAAATAGAATTTAGTAACTTGTAACTAGATGTTCATAACTATTTTACCTCAATCAATGCAATTTTAGTTTTTTTTAAAGAATAATCGCGCTAGCTATCACCGCACTAATAATTTTGTAATACCTACAAAAAATAGATTGAATTCTCCTTTTTTATAATTCACATATTGAAATCTCACCTTAGATAGGAAAATAAATTCAATTATTAAGCAAAAATATAACTTATAACTCTAAAAATACTATAACTTTATGACTTGCACGTTCTAGGTAGTTCACTTCATTTGCATATCAATGTTCTCGATCTATCAAATTGACTCGTAGGTGACGGACCGCTTTGATAAACCCCTTTCGAAACTGGGTGTTTCTGTGTTGACGGAAGTGTTGCCATGAGATGGCGTAACACCCACACTCCAAGGCTTACGAGACACCAAAACGACTGACGCCGCTAACCGCTCGGCCACGAAGCCCACAAGCAGCAACAATTTAAAACAAATCTAGAAGAATTCTTGAAGCAATCAGCGACAGAAGTTTGAATTGAAGCGAATTGAATTTTTAAAGGAATCTCTGAAGGAATGCCTGGAAAATTGAAAAATGATGTGCAGTAATTCCAGGAAGAATTTCTTGAGATATTGCTGAAAAAACACCAAAAATCCAATCCTGAAGTGATTTCTAATAGAATTTCTTAAAATAATCTCTGAAGGGATTCCTGAAGAAAGATCTTAATATATCCCCCATGGAGGTATAGCTTAGGATCTTCTGGGAAACCCTCTGGATAAACTTCAAGAAGAATCTCTTGAGAACTTTCTAGAAAAATTACTTAAGAAATGCCTGAGAGAATCCCCGGAGAAGTTCTTGAAAGAGAACTGTAGGATTATATCGAGAATTTTCCTTGAAATTTCCTGAAGTGGAACTCAAACAAAAGCTTCAGAAATCACAGCTGCAAATTTTTTTGAAGAAATCGGTAGAGAATTTTCGAGATGAACTGGAGAATTTCTTGCCAGAATTTATCCGGGAATTACTGAAAAAATAACTGGTTGAAGCTTCGATGAAACTTGAAAAAAAAAACGCCATCTGTTGAGGAATGTGTGCATGAATTGATCTTTTTTAAGGAATGGCTGGAGGACGCCGGTGTTTCCGTCGCCACTGCCTTAAATTACTATATACGCTGCCGCCGGTGAAATGTGCTTCGGTACATTGGAGGGAAGGGCTGAGATCATTAAAACTTGGTCAACGTGGTTTAGGAACGGCCCCAAATAAAAAAAAATATTTAAAAAATGTGTCATGACAAAGAAGCCACTATAAAAAAACATAATGTTTGTTCTTGATTTGTTTTTCCCGAAAAACAATCTTTTAAATAGAGGAATTCCCTTAAATATATTCGCCCTCCGATATTCAGTGCCACCAGCTTTCCAGTAATTCTCTCGAAAATGTTTCCATACACACTTAATTCTGAATACCGAGATCTTTTGCCGAGGTTATAACAGCTGAACACCAACCTCGTACAGCAAAAATGGGTCATTAACTATTACCGCTCGATTTTGATAGTTTTTGTGCTTAACCTCTGTAAAATCGTTTACCGAAACTACCGAAATAGTTCTGATGTTCTTATTTAACCAAAACGCACAGTTAATTCAGTAAGGACTGTGTATGTCGCCACGTGAATATTCATCATTAAATTGTGATCGAAATTCATTCAAACAAATTGCAACCAATCATTGATGGTAATAAAAAATGGTAACATCGTGGTTTTTCGCAAGAAAAGCTATCAAAGATTCCTTATTTCCACTGTGCAATGCACCATAGACCAGACACCATCCATACACCGACACAATCTGTTTCAACCAAAATAAAACCGATCTATACTCACATGGTCCACGTCTTGGGAACACCGGACAAACAATGGGCCGCCGTCAACACGTATCGCTCACTGATCAACGATCCCCCACAGTGGAACGCATGCTTATCTAATCCGAGTTAGAAACAACAAGAACGACAATATAATTAGTACCTATCTAAGCCGCGTGATCAATGTTTACTCACTGCTTCGCTGATCGAAGTGTTCGATTCGGGCAATCCATGGATAGGCCGTAATACCGGCACGTTCTCCACCGACAATTCGATCATCGTACTGTACGCCACATTGCGGTGCTTGCGGAAGCAATTTTAGCCGGTCGTTCAACGTTAAACCGGAGCTGAAGCGATTGTCTACATTGTCATTGGCGCTGATAACAGGTGAACTCGGTGCAGGACTGGACGTCGGTATGGTAGGACGAGCACAGCAGACGAGTGCCTTTCTCTCGTAAGACCCACATCGACTGGCCTCGATGTAGCGAATGTCGTTCTTTTCCAAGATCGGCTTGGCCAAAACCCGCCGAATGAAGTCACACTCCGCTACCAGAACGCAGGTCCCCGGCTCCTTCACCGGTGTATTACACGCTCCTCGATCTGTTATTGTGATAATAAAACTGTTTTGTTTACTATGCGTGGATATCATAATACAGAAGCAACTTACACTCGGTTTGCGCAGCGGCATCACCCCAAAGCCCGATCAAAGCCAACACCGTCCAAAGCAACATCTCAAGAAAATGTTTACAAAACTCAGTCAATGCACCGTAATATCCAATTAGCAACTGATTGAGTTCACAAAGCCGTTGCAGTTATTCCCGTACACCACGAATTAAAGCTACCGTCAGTTCACGATCTGAAGACCGGTAGCGGTCGACTGATGGCCGTCGTCCGTCCGTTCGTCTGACCGGTTTGCGGTCGTCGTTGGGATTATCCGAAGTGGTTATGTGCGAAGCAAAGCGTGTCAACTAACTACACAGACACGCGAGACATTTTAAAAGCTCCTCTATTGCGGCGGGAGAATCCCCGAGAACACGATATCAACAACGATGAATCAACCACCCAGGTTGGATAGAAACCTGTTTCTCCGCTCCGCTTCTCTCTCACGGGTGGAGTTAGATTGTTGTGCAGGTAGCGAGTTATCGTGCTTCCACTGTTTACCTATAGGTATACCGACTTGCACTTTGCTTACGGTTTCTCATTAAAATTTGCGGTAAATGTGGGGAATATCTGGTAAAGAAATGGGGAAATTTCTACCGATAAATTGATGTGGTTTTGCACATTCATTGGTTAATTTGTAGAAGGGACAAATCATTATTTATTGTTTTAGTCTCATACAGACGTTACTGCAGTGATCGATTTACCATAATCGTTTTTTTGTTAGTGGGTTATTTCGAGGCAAATAAAACGATTTCGTATGAATACTCTATTTATGCAATCCGGTGGATGGCGATTAGATCTAACATCTAAATTTCCAAAACCCAAGCGTCGAACATTTTTTTTGCAAGCATCATGCTGATTTACTTACATACTTGGGTACTTACTTACATTCAGTCCGGAGCACCCACGGTGGTGCAAAGGGTCGAATTGGAATACTTCCATCCTGGGCGATTGCTAGCCATCGCCTTGACCTGTAACCAGGTCAAATTTTTGACGACTTGCTTGATTTCGTTGTTTAGACTGCTCCGCCATTAGCCTCTGTGTCTGCCTCTGCTGCGATGTCCTGATGGGTTCCAACCTAACGCTTCAATGTGGCCGAAGCTTTTCTCAGGGACATCCATCCACTTGAGGGCTCCCCACATGTTTTCGGGATTGAGACGGTCGAAAGCTTTTTCGTAATCAATCCCGGGTAGAGGCTAATGGCAAACAAAGGACAAAATAATAACTGGTTTTGCCATCACATCTCGTTTTGCCATTCTTCTGTTATTATGAAAAACTTAAAATGGCAAATCAATAGCAAAATATACAATCATAGCAAATTTTGTCATTGATATGTTATTCATGAATAATGCTAAATAACACATCAATAACAAAAATTACTATCATGGTAAAACTTGCAATTTAGCACCTTTTATAATGAATTGTATAAAATATCAAAACAATAACATAATTTACATTCCTAGCTAAATTTGCCATTATTTTGATATTGTTAGAAATTATTTATTAGCATTAGGCCCCATAACATATTTTACTCTTAATATACCATTAACTATTATATTGTTTATTTCAAGCATAACTTTTCAATTCGACGTATCTCGCAAAAGTAAACAAATCCGGATTCTCAGCTGTGTGTTTAATTCGAAATGGATTCTATTTGATGCACATCAATTTATGTTAATTTAGAACTCAAACAATTAAAGAGTATAATTTGTAAAACGACGTATCTATCTACTCTAACAACCCTACGCTGTGCAAACGTTCCTAAATAGGAGAAGCCAGAGTAGATCGCGGGGCAACGGTGACTATGTTCATCAAAGTGAATTTGATTTTTAAGTTCGTTTCGTTTTGAGTTTTTAATTTCCACAAAATAAAACTGTTTTTACATTGATAGATGAACTTAAATTTTATTGAAGAAAAAAAAAGAAATAGCTCATTTTACCTTCCTTCTGCTACTTTGAAATAATAACTCAATCTACCATTATTTTAAAATTGAATTTGAACAACTAAACCTACCATTATTTTGATCGCCACATAAACAGCTAAATTTGTTCTTATTCTGTTATCAATAACTCAAGAATGTCATATTTTGTTATTTACCGATAACAGTTAATTTGGGTCTTATTTTGTTATCAATATCTCAATAATAACTTATTTTGTTCTTCAATTTTATCCGCATGCTTTACCATTACTTTGTTATTACAATGGCAAAATAAGTTATTTTTAAGTTTTTCTGCTACCAAAATTTTGTTATTATTTTTGTTATTTTAACTCTTATTTCAAACAAACAAATAACAGATTTTGCCATTCAAACATTCTGTTTTAATGGTAAAATTTGCCATTCTGTTGCCATTAAGCTCTACCCGGGATGAGCACCAGACTCTTGAAATTCACTGATTTGCTCCAAGACAATACGGAGCGTGTCAATTTGGTCTACACAGGATCGTTTAGCATGGAATCCTGCTTACAGCCACCGGAGAGTTGCGTCAATATTCTCCTGTATCCGATTAAGGATCACTTTGCAGAAGTCTCTGAGAACGATGTACAGCAACATGATACAATTAGGTCGCCCGTTTTGGGTACCTTCACTAAGACGCCTGGCACCCAGTCGGAAATGTCGCGGTTTCCAAAACCTATGTTACACAATTGATGCAGCAGTTGTGCAGATACTACATGGTCAGTTTTGAGCATTTCGGCAGATATGCGATCGACCCCGGGGACCCTATTCGAGTTCATGCTACGGATGGCTGTTCTGCAATGATGGAACTTCGGTGTTGGCACGCGTAATGCGTCGAACCCTTGGCGAATCATGCTGAGGTGTTGGAGGCGTGGCCGATACTTGAAAAAGATTTCCAAAGTGCTTTAACCAGTGTTTCAGCTGGTCAGGCGGGTTGATCAATAGCTGTCCAGATCTGTCTTTCACGGGCATCGTAGCATTCATCTTAGTCCCACTAAAGCGACGTGAGACATCGTAAAGGAGACAAATATCGCTGGAATTTGCGCTGGAGACAAATATCGCTGCCTTCGTCGGCTAGAGAGTCCTCCCACGCTCTTTTGCCTCGCCTAAATGAACGCTTCACGTCCATCTCGAGAGCCGAAAAGTGTTGACGGTACGGCTTTGGCTCCTCGTGTTTTCACTCCCTCTATCGCGACTTTGGCGTTCCTTCGCTCCTCTATCTTCTTTCTGGTGTCATCTGTAATTCACTGCTTTCTCTGGGTGCGTAGCTCACCCAAATTATTCTGGCCGGTGGCAATGAAGGCGTTCTCCAGCTCCTCAACGAAGGACCCTTCCACCGCAGTGTCTTTCAGTCGTCGTGTGTTGAACCGGCGTCCGATTTTCTTCTCTTGTCGATGGATCCTCGCTATGCGCAGCCGGATCTCGCCGATTAGGATGCAATGTTGGCGCTACGTTTGTTCCCCACTTCAAGAAGGCTCCGTCTCCTTTTCCGGCTGATGCAGATGTGGTCGATTTTATTTTCCGTGACCATTACCAAGAACTCATGTCACTTTATGTACTAGTCGATGGTGAAAGAGCGATCCCCTAATCACCATGTCATTGTTGCCACAAAACTCTCACACAGCACACCGTTCTTGCTCATTTCTCCGATACCATGGCGTGCCATAACCTGCTCATAGTCCGAGTTGTCGGAACCAACCTTCGCGTTGATGTCGCCCATTGCCGATTGGATCATGGTAAGGTGTTGAACCCGTGCTCTAAATCTGGCCTCAATTACCCTCTCATTGATAGGATCCCACTTCATTAGCGCAGCATGGGCGTGAGCGCTGAACAGAAAACCAACTCCATGCTGGCGAGGAGCGTGTTCATCTCGTAGGCCAGAGTATAGCAGAATTTGACCCGACGCCAACCTGTGTTCTGCAAAGTTCGGCCAACGGGACTTCGTTCAGTCCTAGGATCTCATGCTTCATACGATATGCCTTATTGGCTAGTTGTACCAGTTTACCATGCTGGGCTAGGGTTAATACATTCCAAGTTCCTATTCATATCCGTTGTTTCGCGCTAAAAGTCTTTGTCGTTGAATCAGTTCGAAATCTTTCATTTTCGGTTTCTGTAACGTTTTTTGGGTTTCGGGAACAGTAGGCAGCAATTTTATAACTCGAGTCGATTAAATCGGGTCGCCTGCTGCTATCACTGTCGAGTCGCGTAGAAAAGCTATCACAGAAATCGACTCGATTCGCGATTCTTGTAACATGCCCTGCCCACCGTAGCCGTCCAACTTCGACCACTTTCAGGATGCTTAATTCACCGTAAGGTACACCGGGGCAAGTTGAAACGGGTGGGGCAAGATGAAACGCAGAGTTTTGAAATAGATTTCAATACAATTTGGAAATTTATCCTTCGCTAGAAGATTGTTTGAATCAAAAACTATGTGTTATAGCAATCAAATTGTTTATCATAATTAGAAAACTTCACGTTAACCCGCTGTTTCATCTTGCCCCACCCGTTTCAACTTGCCCCGGTGTACCTTATAGTGCAGCGACCTCGTGATACATCCTTCACCATCACATACCAATCTTTTGCACACCGCGCCACCAAAGATCGTCCTTACAATGCGTCGCTTGAAATCTCTGAGTGCCTGCAGGTTCTTCTCGAGCATGGTACATGTCTTGTTTCCGTAGAGGACCACTGGTCCTCTTAGCGTATTGTAAATGGTACATTTGGTGCGTGCCACCAAAACTAGGCATGGGACAGCTCACTTCATGATCTTTTGTATCCATCATCTTGGTCACCGTAAAAACGTTCAATGGACTGCATGGCCAATTACTGATCAACCCGTAGCCACCGGAATGTGTCCTGGAGTCTTCTTCGAGGACGTTTTGACTATGGTGCCAAAACTAGGTATGCGAAGGCTCCTTCTTCATGATTTTTTCATATCCATCTCCTTGGAGTTTCTCCAGAAGTTACTCCAGACATTTCTTCGATAGTTCCTCCCCAAGTAACATGTTGATGACCAATTAGTCTTGTAGAGGTTTTGAAAACCGCCATAAAACCTTATACCTTTTATTTTTGTTTTATGATGGTTCTAAAACCTCATTTAGTCAATTAGACTGAACAATGTTACTTGGGCCCGGGAGTGCTTCCAGGGGTTTCTCAGAGAGATCCTCCATGTATTCCTCCGGAAATTCCTCCGAAAGTTCCTCCGGAAGTTCCTCCGGAAGTTGTTTTAGGAGTTGCTCTGGAAGTTCCTCTGGAAGTTTCTCCAGGAGTTCCTTCCGTAAGTTCCCCCAGGAATTTCTCCATGAGTTCCTCCGGAAGTTCCTCCAGGAGTACCTCCCAGAAACTATCGGAAGAACATCCTGGAAGAATCAGCGGTTTAACTCCCGGAGGTACTCCTACAGGAACTCCTTGAAGAAAGAATTCTCGGAGGAATTCCTATGGGAAATTTTGGAGAAATGCCCGAAGATTTCCTGAAGGAATTCCCGGAGAAATTTCCGTAGGAGCTCCTGGAGGAAGCTTTGGAGGAATTTACGGAGGAGCTTCTGCAGAAACATTCGGAGGAGTTCCCGGAGAAACTTCCTGGGAATATTTCTGTAGGAACTTCTAAAAGGATTCCTGGAAGAAATCCTGGAGGAACTCCCTGAGAAATTCTCGGTTGAACTCCAGCCTAGAGGAACTTACTGAGAGAATTCCTGAAGACATTTCTGAAGGAACTTCCAGCGGAATATTCGAAGGAACTCCTGGAGGAAGTTTTGCAGGATTTTCCTGGAAAAATTCCTATAGGAAGGAAGTCTCGGAAGAATTCCCGGAGAAACTCCTGCAGGAACTGTTGGAGGAACTTCAGGGGGAACTTCCTGGTAATATTCCTGGAGAAATTATTGGAGGAACTCTCGGAGGAATTCTCGGAGGATTTCACGGAGGAATTTCCGGATGAATCCATGGAGAATCTCCTGAAGGAATATCTGACGGAATTTCTGGAGAAATTCTTTTGGGGATATCTTTTTATTTTTTTTTTCGGAAAACGAATCTAGAGGAACCTCCTCTCCTTTTGGAAGTAACTTGTGTAAGAGCGCTCGGAAACATTTTACGCGGAATCACCCGAAACGAATTTCTGAGAAATTCTCTGTAATTATTTTCTGATGGTACCCCACAACATCCACGAAGCATGTTTAAAGGGAATTCTTGGAGGAATCCCCGGAAGCAAATCCCAGTAAGAAACTCCTGGAGGAATCCCTAAAAGGAATTCCTGTGAGACTTTTTGGTGTAATCTCCTAGAAGAATCCTCGGAATGAGTTTTTGGTGAACTCGCTGGATTGAATTACTGGAAGAACATCCTACAGCAGCAATCTCCTGGAAAATTTCGGAGGTGATACTTTGGAGAAGTTGCGGAATTTCTTGAGGAATCTCCGGAAGGCATTCCTGTATGCATTCTCAGAATGAATTCCCAACAGTGGCAGTTTCTGGTTCAAAGTATAAATATACGGCTGTTGATTTGAAATTCTAGTATAAATTTCCTTGTCGTTTTTCTGGAGGCATGATCCTGTCGGAATGTAATCGATTCGTTTCGACGTTATTCCTTCACAGATCGAAAAAAGAGTGTAAAATTCTGTGACAGGATGTTCATGATTGGAGCGTGGGCTATCACAGAAGTTTACATGACATATCATGCAAAAATCATGAAATATCATGTAAACATACATTATATGTCATGTAATACAGCATGACTCTGTGTGTTTACATGGCATACACTGTGGTGCATAATTGATCGGACAAACGCCGATTTTCATACAAAATGGCCAAGTTTGAGATGCTGTAACTATGGTTTGCTTTGATGGATTGAGCTCAATTTTTGACACGGAACTACAAATATGCTGAATTTTGTGTATACAAAGTATAACATGTTTTCGTTCACAGGTCTGGGCGTGGCAAGGCGTTGAAAAAATTGCAAAAGTGATCGGACAGCGGCACGCGTGTAAATCAAAGGGGTACCGCTACGGAAGCTAACGATCCCTCCGCATCTGGTGGCAGGAATGAGAACCCTATGAAAAACGTGACTCCGCCAAAATTCCCCATGGCGCAGCATAGGCAAAGTGCATTTTTTTTTTTTTTCATTTTTTCGTATCGAATTTCGCATCGTAGAGAAACAAACGAGCACTTTTTGGAAAGAAAATGTAATTCTTTTTCAGATGCCCTTAGATCCGGTAGATACTTACGAATAGAGGTTCCATTTCCCGACCATTTTGGTTGTCCCGGGATTCGGGATAAAATTTGTTGCTTGTCCCGGGAAATCCCGGGATCCCGGGAAATTTTTCAATGTGCTTAAAAACGCATTTTTGCGATCAGGAATATGTTTTATTTGTCAATTTAAAAAATCAATGGTTCAAATCAAGTAACTGGTCTTATCAATTTGAATTCGTTCTTTGAAAATACGACTGCAAGAAGCAAATGTTAAATGATATCATCGGGCAGCCAGGGTTGCTTTTTAGTTAGAACAGATATTTCCGGAGTTCGATTTTCAGATTCGGACTCAACTTACCATGTAGCTCAAAAAGTAACAGCTACTTCGCAATTATTTTGAAAAAATCAATCATTGCCGAATCAGTTTAAGACGGGTTGGCATATTACTTTATAGCCGATTCCAGTTCTTCACGCATGCTCGATGGTGTTATGCGCAAAGACAAACAGACGTCTCACTCTACTCACTTCTAATCGTTACCCTTTTTAACGATTAGTTAAAATATTTTGTAGTTCGCAAATCCCTCGGTCGTGGCGCCCGCATCGTTTTCGCTCCTGCTTGACGTTTGCTCACTACCGCCACCTACTGAGTGGTTTGCGTAACACAGCCTGGTTAGCATTGGGGGTTAAGTTTTCATGACGATGATTTTTATCGCAATCTGTTAAAAGTGATACGTCTGTTTGTCTGTGTTATGCATACAGGACAGTCCAGCAATCAATTCGGCAGCATCATCATCGGTCTGTCTCTGGCAGTCTCGCAACAATCGTACTCCCAGTTCCTCGATGAACTTAATCATATGCGTTTTCGATGAACTTTCCAGTTCTGCTGGCACTTGCGTTGACGACGGAAGACCTTGAAGGAACTTTAGCGCTGTTATTATTTCATATGGCGCCGTTTGATGATTCTTTTCATGATTGCATGGAAGAGGTCGTTTCCAACTTTGAAGTTACTTTTCGAAAACTTCGAATACAAGAAACTCACGCTGCATTCCGCAGACAGTAATATAGTATCTCGTCTTGTCAATGCTTCCGAAGCGAATCTGATAGTCTGAAGAGCTTCCTAAAGGTTTTTTTTTACAACCTCAAAATCATTGTCCAACATAAGTCTAGAAAGCACTATTTCGAAAAAATTTTTTTGATGCAATCATAATCGTGAATGAAGTGCTCCAGCATCGTTTCAGCCGTGTTCCAACGAGTTTTGATGTCCACACACAGTTGAAGTTGTTTATGTAACTTTTTCGTATTTTTTTGTTGAAGGCGATTTTCGAAAAAAAAAATCACGACTCTTCGAGTACGTTTCAGAGACTCTCCAAATTCAAATCAAAGCGAAAAAAATGTGCAAGAAATGTGTGTCCCGGGAATCCCGGGATTTTCGGGACGGAGAAAAAAATTATCCCGGGATTCGGGAAATCCCGAATTTTTCAAGATCCCGGGATTTTTTGTCCCGGGATATCCCGGGTTGGAACCTCTAGTACGCAGCACAATCCGTTCGAAAACTCCAAGGGCGCTTTGGTCCTCTGCACTTAGGGTCCACGTTTCGTGCCCATAGAGGACGACCGGTCTAATCAGCGTTTTGTAGGTGGTAAACTTCGTGTTACGGCGAACTTTATTCGATCGTAGAGTTCTGCGGAGTCCAAAGTAAGAATGATTTCCTGCCACAATGCGCCTCTGAATTTCACTGCTGGTGTCGTTGTCGGCGTTCACCAGTGAGCCCAAGTACACGAATTCTTCAACCGCCTCAATTTCATCACCGTCGATATAAATTCGGGGTGGCGGGCGCGCTGATTCCTCCCTGGAGCCCTTTGCCATCATGTACTTTGTCTTCGGCACATCAATAACTAGTCTGATTCGCCTGGCTTCACTTTTAAGTCAGATGTACGTTTCCGCCATCGTCTCAAATTTACGAGCAATAATATCAATATCATCCGCGAAACCAAGCAGCTGAACGGACTTCGTGAAAATCGTTCCACTCATGTTTGTCCCCGCTCTCCTAATTACACCCTCTAAAGCAATGTTGAACAGCAAGCACGAAAGACCATCACCTTGCCGTAACCCTCTGCGAGATTCGAAGGACCTCGAGAGTGTCCCTCATACTCGAACTACGCACATCACTCGATCCATCGTCGCCCTAATCAATCGTGTCAGTTTATTCAGGAATTCCTTATTTGTGCATAATCTGCAATAGCTGTTCTCGATCGATTGTATCATACGCCGATTTAAAATCGATGAACAATTGATGTGTGAGCGGGCACGTTGTATTCGTGGCCTTTCTGTAACACCTGGTGGATGGCGAACATCTGGTCCGTTGTAGCGCGTTCACCCATGAATCCAGCCTGATATTGCCCCACGAACTGTCTTGCAATCGGTGATAGACGGTGGCATAAAATTTGAGAGAGTATCTTGTAGGCAGCGATCAGTAGTGTGATCGCGCGATAGTTTCCGCAAACCAACCTGTCGCCCATTTTGAAGATGGGACACACGATAACTTCCTTCCATTTTGGTAAACTTCCTCCTCCCAAACCTTGGTAATGACCCAGTGTAGTGCTCTCACCAGTGCTTCTTTGTTGTTTTTTAATCTCCTTCTCAATCTCTTAGAGGCTAGGGGCTGGAAATCTTTCGTACTGCGCACGTACTTCTAGATGTGTTACCACCAGTGCTGAAAAATTCATTTCGTCATATCTAAATTCAATCACCTACAGCTCATTTTGGAGGCTGAACCTGAGAATATGGTATATGAAAGACTTGTGCAGCTAGACCGGTTCTGCTAGAAAGTCACGAAAAAACGCTATTTTTCGAATATTTAACGTAAATGTCACGGGCTTCCTTTGACAAATGCCAAATGATATTCACGGTGAATATCATTTATCATTTTTCAAAGGTGGTCTGTGACATTTACCTTAAATATTCGAAAAATATCGGTTTTTCCGTGACTTTCTAGCAGAACTGGTCTAGTCGCACAAGTTTTTCATATACCATATTCTCAGGTTCAGCTTCTAAAATTAGCAGTAGGCGATTGAATTTAGATATGACGAAATGAAATTTTCAACACTGGTTACCACACCACCTTCGGTGCTTGCAACGTCGCCATTGAGGTGCTCATCGTAATGCTGCTGCCACCTCTCGGCCACCTCTCGCTCACTCGTGAGAATGTTCCCGTGATTATCTCGGCACATGTCGGCGTGGGGCACAAAGCCTCTGCGCGAGTGGTTCAGCATCTCGTAGAACTTCCGTGTGCCCTTAGCGCGGTACAGCTCTTCCATTCGCTCTCGTACGGTGTTGCAGCATTCTCGCCCATGCTGCATTCTACTCGTTTTTCAACTGTTCACATTCGCCGTCGTACCAGTCGTTTCTGTGATTCGGAGTCGCGAAGCCTAGTGCTGTAGCCGAGGTACTACCTATGGCGGATCGGATGTTCCTCTTTTTTTTTTTTTTTTTTTCCTTCTAAACCATAGGGGGATAAATCTGCTCATCAGACACCCTAACAGGAAGGTTAGGGTAGTGTGGGGATGAGGCCGTCTTCTACAATGCCGGTAGAAGCCAGGACTACTCTCTCCTCGACCCACTAAAACACATTCCTATGGTCGCCAAACCCTACGTCTCTCCGGAACCACCAAAAAGGTATTGCTTCAGAGAGGGGCTAGTGCATATCGCACCCTCAAGGTTAGCTGCCGTAGACTGACGCCACGACAGCACCGCTACCGGGACTTCCTCTCCGCGGCCACTTAATCGCTGTAAGGGTCGATCTCGACCGCAGGGCACCGGTATGACCTACGAAGCCGACTCCGAACCCCTGGACCACCTCTTGTACTGCATCTGGACTAGCCATTCTCCGAGTCCACGCGCCACCTCCTCTGTAGCTCCCAGACGATGTGGGTAATAGCCGTTGAAACGGCGTTCCAGCCAAACTCATCCCTACACATCCTCTGGACCAAGTTGTCCGGAGTTGTGTCCTCCCCGCATGTGGCAAGCATGCGGTCACGCATTGTGCGAAAACGCGGGCACACGAACAAAACGTGTTCCGCCGTTTCCTCTAAACCATTGCACACTGGGCATTCGGGAGAATCCGCATGCCCGAAACGGTGTAGATACTGTCGGAAGCAACCATGACCTGTAAGGACCTGTGTCAGGTGGAATGAAACTTCCCCATGGCGCCTATTAATCCAACTATCTACCCTCGGTATCAACCTATGGGTCCACCTTCCTTTGGTGGAACTGTCCCACGCGCGCTGCCATTTGACCATAGAGGCCATCCTGACAGTCTTGCGTATGCCTCTTGTGCCGCGCATTTCGAAGCACTCCATATCCTCACTGATAAGAATGCTGATGGGCACCATACCAGTAATGACACAGAGAGCGTCGTGTGACACGGTACGGTACGCGCTTGCAACCCTCAGACACATAAGCCTGTAAGTACTTTCCAGCTTCCGTCGGTAGCATTCAGTACTTAGCGCGGTACCCCACGCCGGGCCGCCATACCTAAGTATGGACGTAGCAACACTAGCCAGAAGCTTGCGCTTACTGGCGTACACCGCTGAGCTATTGGACATCATCCGGGACAGTGCCGCAATAGCTGTGGAGGCTCTTTTACAGGCATAATCGACGTGGCTACCGAAGGTAAGCTTATCGTCGATCATCACGCCCAAGTGCTTGACAGAGCGCTTCGACAGGATAGTGCATTCTCCTACACTGATCTCCGTCTGCTGCGCCGACTGCATGTTGTTAACAACCGTCACCTCTGTCTTGTGGTGAGCCAGTTCCAGTTTTCTGGACCGCATCCACGCCTCCACAACCTTGATCGAGTGGTCGGTAGTCAACTTCACCTCCTCGATCGTTTCACCGTAGACTTCGAGCGAAATATCGTCGGCAAATCCGACAATCACCACTCCCACTGGGTACTCTAACCTCAACACCTCGTCGTACATGACATTCCATAACACCGGACCCAGGATGGAACCTTGCGGGACTCCTGAGGTTATGTGAAAGCACTTCCGACCCACCTCTGTGTCGTATACTAGTACGCGATTCTGGAAGTAGCTTCCGAGAATCTTGTACAAGTACTCCGGTATCCCCAGACGCAAGAGCGCATCAGCAATAGCAGCCCAACTGGCGCTATTAAATGCATTCCTTACATCCAGAGTCACTACCCCGCAAAAGCGAATTCCCCTCCTCTTAGGCTCGAGTGCTTTCTCGGCGGTTTTTGTAACCGACAAGATAGCGTCTACGGTGGACCTCCCCTTCCGGAAGCCATACTGGTTGCTCGAAAGACCATTTACGCCCTCAGTGAACTTCAACATTCTATTGAGGATGATCTTTTCGAGCACCTTCCCCGCCGTGTCAATCAAGCATATTGGTCTATATGCCGACGGGTCTCCGGGTGGTTTCCCCGCCTTTGGCAATAGTACCAGGCTCTGCCTCTTCCAAGCTTCTGGGAAAATTCCCTCGTCCAGGCATTTCTGCATAGCAGACCTGAACATCTCGGGAGCTTCTGCAATAGCTACTTTTAAGGCCAGGTTCGGAACTCCGTCCGGACCTGGGGCCTTACCTACGCTAAGGGACTTAGCTATCCCCGCAAGTTCCACATCGGTGACCCTCTCCTCATCGCCAGCCCCAGTCCCCGGCTGTCCTACGAAAGGAGGCCAAGGACTAGGATCATGACGCGGAAAAAGTCCTCCAATGATCCCCTCCAACATCTCTGGAGATTGCTCTGTAGGAGCCATCACACCTCTCGTCTTGGCCATAACGATCCTGTAGGCATCACCCCACGGGTTCGTATTGGCACTCTGACAGAGACCCTCAAAGCAGGCCTTTTTGCTTGCTCTTATCTCGATCTTGAGCGCGGCTTTTGCAGCGGCGAACACCACCCGCCGTTCGTTTCGCTCTTCCTCTGATCGTGCTCGCTGCATCCGCCGCCTAGCCCGTAGGCAGGCGCGGCGCAGGTCCGCAATCGCGTCGGTCCACCAGTAAGCCGGTGGCCTCCCATTTCTAGGGTGGACTCTCCTAGGCATGGTCGCATCACACGCACGTGAGAGCACCGCTACCAGCTCGTCGCCGTCTAAACCGAGTAAGTTTCGCTCACGGCGGAGCGCTTCCCTAAATACCTCTTCGTCGAAGTATGATGTCTTCCACCTACGAGGGCTTGGCCTTGGCCTAGCCGCCTCTTCTTCTATCCGCTGTCTGCTGTTGTTGTAGTCGATACTGTAGCGAACCGCCAGGTGGTCGCTGTGAGTGTAGCCATCATCTACTCTCCAGTTCGAACTACTTGTTAGGCCAGGACTACAAAAGGTCACGTCAATAATTGACTCCGCTCCGTTTCGACTATAGGTACTCTTGGTACCGACGTTAGCCAAGTCGACATCTAAGATGGCCAGTGTTTCTAGCAGGATCTGACCCCGCTGGTTCGTGAAACGGCTTCCCCATTCCACAGCCCAGGCATTAAAGTCACCCGCTATTACCACCGGCCTTCGCCCTGTTAGCACGGTCGTTAAGCGGTCCAGCATTTGCGTGAACCGCTCGATCGGCCACCGCGGAGGCGCATAACAGCTACAGAAGAAGACCCCGTTTACTTTGGCGACCACGAAGCCCTCATAGGTAGTAGACACCAACTCCTGCGCGGGGTATTTACCCGTCGTCCATATCGCCGCCATTTTCCTGGTCCCATCCGAGGCCCAGTTGCCGTTGCCGGCGGGTACTCGGTATGGGTCCGAAATGATGGCGATATCCGTCTCCCACTCAGAAACCGCCTGACAAAGCAGTTGCTGAGCCGCATCACAGTGGTTCAGGTTCAGCTGCGTTACCTGCACTGTGATTTGTTGTTCACTGCGGCTTTCTTAAAGGCCGGGCACCCTGAAGCACCCATCGCATGTCTGTTTTTCGAGGTTTTCCCGGTACAGATCATGCAGATGGGCGGACTCGTGCAGCTTTGGGCCTTATGACCTTCAGCGCCGCATCGCCTACACAGTTTGCGCCTGTCGGGGCCTTTGCAGTCCCACGACTTGTGTCCTGGTTCCAGACACCTGAAGCAAACCTCAGGTGGCTCGTGGAATGTCAGGTGACAAACACACCAGCCCACCTTAATACTCCCTACTTTAACGGACTTTTTAACATCCGCCACAGGTAGCTGAACCAGAGCTATCTGTGTCCCTGCTGGCCCCTTCCGCAGCCTGACGGCTGTGGCGGCCACCTGAACATCGCACTGTTGCCGCAGTGCCGTGACGAGCTCTTCCGCTTCGGTGATCTCGTCTAGGTCTTTGACCTTCAGAGTCGCCTCATGCGTAAGAGCCCTCACCTCCACTCCATCTCCAAGGACCTCTTCTGCCAGCCTCTTGTAGGCGGCGCCCTTGTGATCCTTCTGGCGCTTAAGCTCCAGGATCATTTCGCCCGTACGAGTACGTCTGATACTGCGTACGTCGGCTCCAAGACCCTCGAGCTTGGCGTCGCACCTCATCGCCTTCAAGACGTCCGAGTATTTCGACTGCTCGGTCTTGATGACGATAGCGTCGCCTTTCTCACGCCTGGCACCTGCCTTCTTACGCCTTGGCTTGGCGTCCTTCACTTCTACCTGCGGATTCACCTTCTTCTTCCTCTTCCGCTCTACCTTTGTCCAAGGAGGGTCTTCTCCTTGGATCGCCCTGCTCTGTGGCTGCTGAGGGCCCACCATTGGTCGCAACCCCTTGTTCCCATCAGTCCGGGACGGGCCGGCCTTTTCAGGCCCACCCTTCCCAGCTTTCCGGGAACCCTGGCTGGGGTCCGACTTTCCAGCGTTAACACCGGCTTTCGGGGTTATTATACGCCTGGCCTTGCGGGCGCCGCCAGACAGCTCCTCACCTGACGGCTGCCTCGCCCGCTTCTGCGAATGCTTGTCGCTTTTGTCGCGAGCATTCGCTTCCACTCTCTTCGGACTACCCGCGAAGGAGAAGGCCTCCGTTTGCGTAAACTTAGACGCTTTCTCCTTTGCGGGTTCCGCCGCTGCTGCAGCCAGCAACGCAACCGCGTGCTCCTGCTTGGCATTATCGACAGACGCCCTAAGCCGAAGCAAGGCCGTTTTCAGGTCCTTGCTTATATTCGACTTGGTTGTCGCAAAGTCGATAATTTTGCCGAGCTGCTGCTCAGCCACCTCAAATGCGGGCCGTCCTTTTTCTGCAGCTTGGCTGATGGCCCTCAGCAACCATGCTCCGTCCATGACCTCCGCCGGCTGGCTTGCCGTGGAGTGGACAGAAGCTCCCACGCTTGAGCTGCGTAAGCAGCTTCCAGCACCTGACTCCTCGCTTCTCCTTGTAGGAGACCTCATCAACCCGCTTCTTGCGAAGGGGTTGATCGCACCGCTACTTCCACCTGTATTTGGATTTTTAAGATTTTTACTCATATTTGATTCCCACGAGTTGCACGAGAAATAATGTCCGCCACGCCAGAGCTCTGCATTAACGCGGTAAGGGACAGCATACTGTGGGGGGTGCCCAGGTACCCCACAGGCTCCGTTAAAGATCGAGCATCTTTTTCACCCCCTCGATCACTCATTCCTCGGCACGGGTCGCTTGACACCTTGAATTGGGGTTAGTAGTCCTATTCTTAGCCGGCAACTACGCGGCTGACTCGCAAGCGGGGGGGTGCGTCAGGCCCCAGGACATCCGTCCCTGCTGCCCCTCGGATGTTCCTCTAGCCATCTTCAAGTGTAGATGCGCCAAGCTGCTCTTTCGTTGGTAGGGCCATTGCTAACTGCTGCGCGTAGTCTTGAGCCACTTCTACGTTACGCAGATGCTCGATGTTGAGCCGCGTTAGACTTCGACGCGTGGTAATAACTGTCGAAAGTTTTGAGCGCATGCATACAGCGATTAGGTAGTGATCCAAATCTATATTCGCACTTCGATAAATGAGGACATTGGTTATATTCGAGAAGAATTTACCGTGGATTAGAACGTGATCAATTTGGTTTTATGTTTCATGGTCGGGTGATCTCCAGGTGGCTTTGTGGATATCTTTGAGGGGAAAGAAAGTGTTAAACAAAGCGGGCAGGTACGCAGCGGATAGTGCGTGGAAACGCGAAAACCCCACCGGGAAACTCGGAAAATACCGCGGGAGGAAGAACGCAAGTGTTCCGTCGTCAAGCGATAAACTTTTTTTTATTGTAAACATACATTCAATATCTTTGGTATACAACTAGGGTATGTGTGCCATCAGTAATCTTACGCTCCCATATTCATCCTATTCGGAAACAAGCGATTACGGCACCGATTGATTCCGTTCTTTGTGTTTTCATAGGTGCTCACTTCTAACAAAAAATACAAAAATAAGAAACAAAACAAACAGCGCTTCAATCCTTTGTTTTTCGTAGGATGAAAATGGGAGCCACATGCTTAATAAGGGAATCAGTACCCTATTGTCGTTGTCTTGGTAACGTGCACAAAACGAACTGTCAAAAACATACACAACAGGGGTGTCGGCAATTAGGTCGAATACCGGACTACCGTTGCATTTTCTCCAACAGAAAGTGCTTCGGACTACCATGCCAAAGTTTACGCATCGCTGGTTGTTCGATTAGGCAAGCAGGCTGTTTCGTCCGATTACGGGTCAGTACATATCTTGCCTTCCTACTGGCGCGTTCAAGTCGCCTATGTTGTTGGCTTATTGGGCCTACGCCAACACTCCTGTTTTGCGGGAGGGCCATCGTGCCAGTTCTGCTTAACGTCCCAACAAACACTGGGACGACCACGCTGATGGGGCTAGCACCTTGGATCTAGCTGGGCGTGGTGCAGCGTTTCTTACTCAGCCGCTGGATGCCAGAACAGACGCTGTTTGAGCCGCACCTCCTTGGTGAACAGATGCACGGGCCGTACCTTCTCAATCTAGCTTAAGTCAGAAGGACAACAGTGTCCGCCCAGGCTGCACTACCAGCTAAGCATACAACTCTTAGTTGGTGGTCTTTTTAATCACCTGTGGAAGCATGAAGAAGGAACTTGTGAGGACCAGAGCAATGTTGGACACTCTCCTTATCGACTCACCGTTTTGCAGGTCAAAATACCGTTGGTCCAAATGCCGCCCATAATTTATTTTGGAAATGTTACTCAACTGACGGTACCATTCCTAAATGTCCCTACACTTATGTCCACATTGCCAAAATTTTCACTAAAATTTTCATTTTCAACTTGGCGACCATCATTTTTTGTCTGTCTAGGTTGTTTTTATTAAATTTCTCTTCCTCATTAATCAATGCCCTGCCCTGCGTCGATACGCTTGAAAATGATAAAAAAGAAAAAAAATCCTGAATAATTTATCAATGATTAACGACTGACAGCTCGTGAAACGGCCAACGAAGGCGCATTCATCTTTTTATTTCCTGCTGACTCATTACTCGGCCCATTCTCTCCGCACACTACCCCCTCATTCGTTTGATGACTGTGTGTTCATTTTCTGTTGCTTGGCCCGAGAAAAAAAAAGAAGGAAAACGCCCCTTCATCTGTTCAGAAATTTTTATTCCTCCAATTTCCCCACAATCCACTCCAAGTACTGCCCAACGCTGGCAAACACCCCAACCGGTCGGCTCTCGTGGCACTCCACCATGTGGTTCAGCAATCCGGCCACCTCGTGCACGATGCCCACCCCGTCGACCTGTCGCGTCCTCGTCACGGCGCCACCCGAATCGGCATGACACTTTTCGCCGGCGTTGACCGGGGCCGTGCACAGGTACTCGTTGACACGCCGGAAGCCCGGCGGGAGGTAACCCCGGCACTGGTCCTGCTTGAGGGCGTTCAGCCGGGAACGGATTTTGTAGCGACTGTTGTAACCTGATTGGGAGGAGGAATTTATAGAATATGGATGGATATCTTTACTGGTTTTCATTTTTTTGTTTGTTCTTGATTTTGATTAATATGTTTTGAAATGTGTATGGTAATGAAATATGCCAAACTTTGGTTTAAAAAAAAAATAATGTCACGTTCAAAGCTAGAGTTTTTTTGTGTGGTCATTGCCTACATATTTATTAGAAATTAAACTAGTTATTTAGCATTCTGAAGTGGTCAGACGTCCTAGATACTGTGCATGTGTCTAAACTCACGGACAGCTCGTTCTATTCAGGGCAATCTTCCAAAATTTAAGATGGCTGCGTCCAATGACACTCATCTCAATACTGATTCTTTTTTAAAAAGCCAAATAAAATTGAATAGGGGTTCTAAATTCCAGAAATTTGACAGCGAAGAGGATTTAAAAAAAATGAAATCCAAAGAGATTTCAGGGGGCTTCAAGGTGCTTCAGCAGAAAACTTTATTTGGGGCTTTAGAAAAAAAAATGAATCAATTCTAAGGTTTTTGAAAAAAAAACAAGGAGACTCAGGAGGCCTTCAGAGAAGTTTCAGGGATGTAAAGGTACTTGGAGGAAATCTCAAGATGATACAATGAGACATACAGGAGTTCAGGAACAGTAGAGCTTATAGTTTATAGGAATTTCAGGAGGCCTCGAAATGGGTCAAGCGTAATCCGTCTAAAACGCGTTGAAGCCCATGAAACGCCTCGTATACGCATTTAAACGCCTTTGTAACTACATTGAAACCCTTCTGAAAGCCCGTACCACCTAAAACTCTGAAAGCCCATCTACGCCAAGAACATCTTAAAGCGCCTTTGAAATCCTACCTGCAGCTCACCTGAAAGCCTGCGAAGCACCCTAAAACTCCCAGGAACCCCTCTGAAACCCTCTAAAAAGCCCTCAATCATCTTGAAATGTTGAGAAACGCCTCTGTGACCCTTGTTCCCACCTGAAATGCATCAAGACGCCTCTAAAGCCTCCCTGAAACACCCTTGAAGGATACCGGAGAGCCTGTGAAGCAACAAAATTCTATCTGAAACCACCTAAAATGCCTAGGAATGCTCTGAAAGGCCCTGAGATGCCTTGAATACTCTCCTGAATATAGAAGCCACCGAAGGTGGCGTGGTAACGGATCTAGGAGTACGTGCGTAGGACGAAAGACTTCCTGTATGTCTCATTGTAACATCTTGAGATTCCCTCTAAGTACCTGTACAATGTACAATGTACAGTGTACATCACCGAAACTTCCCTGAAAGTCTCTGAAGACCTCCTGAGGATCCTTGCTACTTTTTTCAAAACACCTTAGAAATGATTCAATTATTTTCTAAAGCACCCTTAAATCCCCAAATGAAGTTCTCTGCTGTAGCGCCTTGAAACCCCCTGAAATCTCTTTGGATTTCATTTTTCCAAATCCTTTTCACTGTCAAATTTCTGGAATTGAGAGCCCCTTTTTAACTTTATTTGGTTTTTCAAGAAATTCGGTATAGAGATAAGTGTCATTGGACGCAGCTCCTGAATAGAGAGTGAGGTGGAGATTGGCAGGTTGAAAAACAACGAAACCGCTGGAACATAATGAGCAACCAAGCGAGCTTCTAAAATACAGTTGAGAATCACTGGTGAGAGCACTACATTGGGTCATTACCAAGATTTGGGAGGAGAAAGTATTACCGGACGAGTGCATGGAAGGTATCGTGTGTCCCATCTACAAAAAGGGCGACCAGCTGGATTGCGGGAAATACATATCGCGCGATCACAGTACTGAGCGTAGCCTACAAGATACTCTCTCAAATCCGAATTATTCCTTCTAGAATTTCTGCAGGGATTCCATCAGAAATTCTTCCAGGGTTCACTCGGGACTTCCATATGGGATGCTTTCAGGAACAGCTACAGGGGTTATATAACAAATGCCTCGAAGAATTCTTCCAAGCACTCTTTTTGGTATTCCTTCAGAAACTCCTCCAGATTTCATCCAGGAATTATTCAGAGATTCCCTTAGGAATTCCTCTTGGGATTACTTCTGGGATTCCTCCTGGCAATTTTCTGGAATTCCTTCGGGGATTCCTTCAGGAATTGCCACAGGTATTCCTCCAGAAGTTAACCCACGAACTCTGCTTAGAATTTCTTAAAGATTTTTCAGAAATTTCTTCGGGAACTCCTCTTGGGATTTCTTTATGATTTCCTCCGATTTTCTGTCAAGGTAAGCACTTTTTTGCGCACTGTGCCGCACATTTCAATCGAAATTACAAGAAATCGATAAGAGATAGAAGTTTGATGTCAAAAAAGGAATTGTAGAGTGGAACCGGAGCCACAACTTTGCCTAAGAAAGAATTTAAATTTATTACGCATTTTCCAAAGATAATTGGCAAAAACAAATTAAAACACACTACTTTTGAGCTATTTGCTCTAGAAAACTTAGTTATTTGACTAAACCAATCGATTCAAAGATGCCATTTGATATAAAGTTCAATAATCTTTCCAATAAGGTTAAAAAACTGCGAAAAGTTTGACCATTTTAAAGTTATTGCCAGTTAAGGCAATAATAATCAAAAACATGGCAAGTTCAATAACTACGTAACGGTTGAGATTAGACCACATGCGTAGAACAATTTTTTTCACCATTTATGGCCCTCTATCACCCTTTAAAAGGTTTGCACTCAGGAACCTAACATCCTGTATTTACATACCATTTATAAAAAAAAAAAACACTTTAAACGCTTGTTATTTTTTTAAATATTTTCAAAATATATTTCATGATTTATAAGGAAATTAGAAACAATATATACTGTTGGTTGATGAAATAAGGAAATGAAACTAAAATAGTAATAAAAAAATCCTTCAGATATTCCGCCAGGGTATAGGGATCCACCAGGAATTCTTTCAAGAAATCGTCCTGGAATTCTTCAAGAAATTCCTCCAGGATTTTTTCAGGGATACCTTCTGGAATTGCTCCAGTATTTCTTCAAGGTATTATCACAGTAATTCCTACAGGGAGTCCTTCAGGGATTCCTCCTAGAATTCCTCTAGGACGTCCTCCTGGTATTCTTCCATGCTTTCCTTCAGAGATTTCTCTTGGAATTTCTCTAGGGATTCCGTCTGGGGTTCCTCTAGGGGTTCCTACTGGAATTTCTCCAGGCATTTAATTAGGTATTCCACCAATAATTCTTCCAGGAGTTTCTCAAGGGATTTCTCCAGGGATGTCTACAGAGATTCTTCCAGGAATTTCTCGAGGCTTTCCTCCAAGAATACATCCGGGAATTCCTCTTAGATTACATCCAGGAATTCATCCAATGACTCCTTCAGGAACTCCGCCAAAAATTTCTTCAGGATTTTTTCACGGAATTTCTCCAAGGATTTCTTCTAGAATTCCACCATGGATTTTTCACGAATTCCTCCAAGAATTTCTCTATGGATTGCTGCGGAAATTCCTCTAGGAAATTCCCCAAGGATGCCTTCAGAATTTCTTTCAGGAGTACTTCCATTAATTACTCCGAGAATTCGTCCTGCAGAATTCCTGCAGACATTCCCTCAAGAATTTCTTCAGGCATTCTTCCGGTAACTTCCCCTGAAATTCTTCCAGGAATTCTTTCATCAGTTCCTGCAGGGATTCTACAGCGATTTCTTCAGATATTTCTCCAGGGATTCTCCTTGGAATTCCAACCCGGATTTATTCAGAAGTTTCTCCAGGGATTCACTCAAAAAATTTTTTTTAGAATTCTTCAAAGAATTTTATCCAGGAATTCCTCCAATCATTTCTCTAGAGTCTAGAAATTCCCCTAGACATTCCTCCAGGCATTACTCTAGGAACTTCTCCCAACATTCATCCAGGAATTCTTCCAAGAGTTCTTCTAGCAATTCCTGTGGAAATATTTTCCATAGGTTCCTTCAGGCATTTCTCAACGGTTATCTCCAGGAGTTCCTCCTAGGTTTCCTCCAAAAAAAATTCTAGAAATTCACTCCTAATACTCAAATGATTTCTTAAGAAAATTCCCCAGAGATTTTTTACCAAAATTCCTTTAGGGATTTTTTTTACGAATTCATGCAGGCATTCTTCCAGGATTTTTTCCAGGGATGCTTCCAGGATTTCCACCACGGATTGCTTCATGAATCCCTAAAGGGATTCATCCAAGAATTTCTTTTGGGATTCTTCAACAAATTCCTCTAGGGATTTATCCAGGATTTCCTCCAGGAATTCTTCCAGGGATTCCTCCAGGGATGCCCTCAGAAGTTCCTCCAGGCATTTCTCCAGGATTTTTTGCAGGAGTTTCTCCAGGGATTCCAACACGGATTTCTTCAGAAATTTCTCCAAGTGTTTGACTGTTTATTTTAGAATTCCACTAGGGATTTCTGCAGGAATACATTTCTCTAGGAATTCTTCTGGAGGTGCCTCCAAGAATTTCTCCAGGATTCAGGAATGCTTCCTGGAGTTCCTCCAGGAATTTTTCCAGGAGTTCCTCCTAGAATTCTTCCAGATTTTTTTTTCAGAGATTCATCCAGGTATTTCTCCATATATTTCTCCAGGAAATGCTCCAGAGATTCATCCAGGGAATTCCTCCACAGAATCCTCCATGATCTCCCCCCAAGGTTTTCAGCAGAAATTTCTCCAGGCATTCTTCCAAGTATTCATCCAGCAATTCCTGCAGGTATAAATCCAGGAATTCTCCAAGACATTTTTTCGGTTTTTTTTTTCAGTAATCCCTCCAGGAATTCCTTCAGGAATTCAAGGATTCCTTTATAAATACCTCCAGGTATTCCCCCAGGAATTCATCCAGACATTGCTCCAGGTATTACTCGGGAAATTTAAAAAAGAAACTACACCGTTTTCAACCAAAGGTTGTACAGACTGAACGAGCACTTACATTAGACAACGGACAACACACATAACATCCAGTGGCCCAGAGGAGAATTTTTCGTTCGACGAAAAGTTTTCCTCAACTGGAGCGGGAATTGAACCCACACTCCGAAGCTTACGAAACGCCTAGATGACTGACGCCTCTAGTCGCATGGCCACGAAGCCAAGGATTCCTCCAGGATATCCTCTAGGAATTCTTCCAGGAGTTCCTCCAGGGATTCATCCCAGAATACCTCTGAGGATTTCTACAAGAATTCTTCCAGAGATTCCTTCAAGAATTTATCCTGGAACTCCCTCCAGAAATTCCTCTTGAGATTCTACCACGGATTTCTTCAGAAATTACTTCAGGCATTCTTCCTGGAATTCAGGGATTCGTCAAGAAAATCCTCCAGGCATTCCTCCAGGAATTCGTCCAGGAATGCTTACTAGAGCTCATTCGAGAAAGGAATTCTTCAAAGAAAGCCTCCAGAAATTTTTCCAGGAATTCTTCCAGAGATTTCTCAAATAATTCTTCCAGGAACTCTTCCCAGGATTCCTTCAGGAATTTTGCCAGGCATTCTTGCAAGTATTCCTCAAAAAATTCTTGCGCGTATCCCAGGTTTTCTTCCAGGAATTCCTTAAGGCATTCCTAGCCGGTTGAAAAACAACAAAGCCACTGAAGCAGATCAACTACCAAGCGAGCTTCTAAAATACGGCGGAGAAGCACTGGTGAGAGCACTACACCGGGTTATTACCAAGATCTGGGAGGAGGAAGTATTACCGGAGGAGTGGATGGAAGGTATCGTGTGTCTCATCTACAAAAAGGGCGATAAGTTGGATTGCGGGAACTACCGCGCGATCACACTACTGAGCGCTGCCTACAAGGTGCTCTCTCAAATTTTATGCCGCCGTCTATCATCGATTGCAAGAGAGTTCGTGGGGCAATATCAGGCTGGATTCATGGGTGAACGCGCTACAACGGACCAGATGTTCGCCATCCGCCAGGTGTTGCAGAAATGCCGCGAATACAACGTGCCCACACATCACTTGTTCATCGATTTCAAATCGGCGTATGATAAAATCGATCGAGAACAGCTATGGCAGATTATGCACGAATACGGATTCCCGTATAAATTGATACTATTGATCAAGGCGACGATGGATCGAGTGATGTGCGTAGTTCGAGTATCAGGGACACTCTCGAGTCCCTTCGAATCTCGCAGAGGGTTACGGCAAGGTGATGGTCTTTCGTGCTTGCTGTTCAAAATTGCTTTAGAGAGTGTAATTAGGAGAGCGAGATAAATACGAGTGGAACTACGAATGAGTGTAATCAGTTTCGTACCTTTTAATTCCGCCCTAATTGCTTATCCTTTGACAGATACGCGTATTTCGACTACCACTTGTAATCTTCCTCAGTGTCAGTTATCCACTGAAGAAGCCATCGCATGGACGATCTGGGGACCCTACGCAGAGTGCGGAACTGGAGACAAACAGCCATGGACCGAGTGGAATGGAGACGGCTACTATGTACAGCAGAGGCCGCCCCGGCCTTAGCCTGATCGGTAAGGTAAGTCAGGCCACCCTGTAAATTCCTAAATTCACTGGGATTGTGTAACTTTCAACTGAAAAATGAGAAAAAGTTCAATGGCATCCTTAATCAAAATAAACAATTTCTTTGATATTTTTTCATAAACTTTTAGGGGCCGGCAGGCTAGTGTACAGAAGAAGTGGCAAAGGAGGTTTTGACGTAGGACTACGTCTCTGTTTTCTATACCCGGTGTCATTTCAAAATTTATGAACCCAAGAGCGTTACGTTTGAGTGAAAGATTTTAAACGCTCACTGTATCTTTCCCACTGAACGAAATGATAAACAAATCCCGTTATCCGAGAGATGAAACTCCCGCGTTCAATTTGTAATATTCGGTGAACCTAAAAACTAGGGGTGGGTAATGTCTGAGACATAACCGCATTGTTGACGTAGGACAAAGGCTGGAATGAGGTTCCGACTTTTATATATTGAAATGGGCCCTTTAATTTGAAGTCTTAAATCAGCTGATTTTTCGTGTCATTGTTGTCCGACCTTCGTAAATAAATGCATAACGAATTTATCACATAACGTCGGTTTCCTGCAATAGGGGCACAACTCAAAATATGTCATTTTTGAGATTTTGATGGCAAATGATGAAAAACTATGTAAAATTTCATCTCACAAAGACCCGTTCCAAAATTCGATGAGAAACGCGAGATTTGGGCATTTTCACCAATTTTCCGCAGTAAGGGCACAACTCAAAATCAGTCAATTTTTTCAATAGTCGTTGAAAAATAGTTGTCAAAAATTCATGAAACAGATAGTCCTTCAGCCCCTTTCAATGATACAACAATCAAAATTTGTTTACTTTTGTCAAATGATGAGAGAAATAAGTGAATTTGCAGGAGGTGCTTCATGATTGCCAATTTTCAAACGCTTATTCTGAAAATTCACATTTTTTGAGTTGTGCCCCTATTGCAGGAAACCGACGATAAAAGGCCTACACAATGTATGCTGGCAAAATTCAAATCGGCGGAGTGATGTGTTGATTAAAGTTGTTACCTATGTGATCCATTTCACTGAACGCATTCATAAGATGTTAATTAGTTAAACCTTCCGTAACTCGCGCGGTTGGCCATCACTTGAGGGTTGAGTATTATTTTATTTTGAAGATAAATGTTCAACCGTAGTTTGAAAGAATTTTCGTCGAAAGGAAAGAATGATTATAATATTGAAAGGCGTTAAGCCATAGCTTCCCAAACATCATATTGCGATCGCAACAATAATTAAAATAACTAAAATTGCCGCTATGAAATTAACAGATGGAGCCACCGTAGCCATGTGTATTTGACACAACTCAATTGCTAGATTCAACAATACGTTGTATAGTTACGCGAACAACAATTAGAGGCCGGCTATGCTGTTGCTAAGTTTTCAGTCTGTCGCTTTTAATTATCCGATTCATAACTCTGGAGGAATAATTTTCACTGGTCCTGAAAAGAACCTTTTAAATAACAAGAGATTTCGGCAAGACAATTGAAAATTATCCGCACTGAATGCTGGAAGCCATCGAAAACTGCCATCGCTTACTGCCGTGGATGAGATTCCTGGTTCTTCTTCTTCTTCTTCTTGGCGTAACGTCCTCACTGGGACAAAGCCTGCTTCTCAGCTTAGTGTTCTATGAGCACTTCCAAAGTAATTAACTGAGAGCTTCCTCTGCCAATGACCATTTTGCATGTGCATATCGTATGGCAGGCACGAAGATACTCTATGCCCAAGGAAGTCAAGGAAATTTCCTTTACAAAAAGATCCTGGACCGACCGGGAATCGAACCCGTTACCCTCAGCATGGTCATGCTGAATACCCGTGTGTTTACCGCCTCGGCTATATCGTCGGTTTCCTGCAATAGGGGCACAACTCAAAATTGGTCGTTTTTGAGATTTTGATGGCAAATGATGAAAAACTATGCAAACTTTCATCTCACAAAGACCCGTTCCAAAATTTGTTGAGAAACGCGAGATTTTTTAATTTTCACCAATTTTCCGCAATAAAGGCACAACTCAAAATCAGTCAACTTTTTCAATAGTCGATGAAAAATAGTAATCCAAAAATCATGAAACAGATAGTCCTTCAGCCCCTTTCTATGATACAACAATCAAAATTCGTTTACTTTTGTCGAATAATGAGAGAAATAAGTGAACTTGTAGGAAGTGCTTCAAGTTTGCCAATTTTCAAACGCTCATTCTGAAAATTCACATTTTTTGAGTTGTGCCCCTATTGCAGGAAACCGACGATATGGGCCCTGTTCCATATAGCCTGAGATTCCTGGTTCCAGATTCTAGAGATTCCTGGTTCTATCAGCTAAATAGCCGAGAGTCATCGCAGGATTGGTGCGCAGCTGCGGAGGTGACATCCATTCCCTTTGACTGATTCAACGAAAATGACGGAAGAAAACAGAGGTCACTGCTTTTATTCCCCTTGATTAGTAGATTAGGCTCCTCCCATTTGGCTGGCTTTCCAGTTTATTTCGTTTGCATGACCCGCCCCGAATGCTCCAGACGCATCAAGCAACTAACCAACCGAGAAATGAGCAAACCACCAGCGGGTAACCAAACGATCAACTTTTAAGCGCAAACCGACATTCGGTTCTTCAGATGTGTGCTCTAGAAAATTCTAGGTGTGGCTTCGTCATATATTCACCTTCGAACATTTTCGAAAAATGTTTAAACTTAATTTTAATTAAACAATGTTTCACGCAATATAGTTCGGATAGAATAATGCGTTGTTAAATTCCGGGTGGAACCATTAGGCCATTAGTGACCGGTTTCATCATTATTGCTGGGCCACCAAGTATTCAATCTTTCACTTCTCAATTGCACCACACTTTTCTCGTTCGATGGAATGAAATTAGCTGATTCACAAACTCTTAAGGAATAATTAACGGAGGTCCTGAACAAGACCGTTTGATTAATTGACGATTTTAGGAACGAAATGGCATGAATTCACCATGTCACGCAATGCGTGTTGGTTTTCTCCGTGCTGAATGATAAACGCCACCGAAAACTGGACCGCCGTGGATTACAATAATGACCAGTTTCACTATTGCTGGCAACGATGCTCTGTCTTTTGCTTTTTGGTTGCACTACATCTCGATCGATGTTGGAAATTATCCAATTAACTCTTGAGGAATCATTTTCGATGGTCCTGAAAAGGACCGGTTTGAATAATGGACGATTTTGATGCATTCACCATGCCATGCAATGCATGTTGGTTTTCGCTGCGGAGTGCGGAGAATGCTGGACGCCGTCGAAAATTGGCCCACCGCCGCTGCCATGGATGCGATTCCAAGTGCTATCATCAGCACGATATCCGAGAAGTGTCGCTGGGTTGTTGTGCTGCTGCCTTGCTGGAGGTGACATCCACCTCCAACCTCCTTGACTGATCCAACGAAAATGACGAAAGAAAACAGAGAACACTGCTTTTATACCCCTAGATTGGCAGATGAAGCTCCTCCCATTCGGCTGGCTTTTCAGTTAATTTCGTTTGCATGACCCGCCCCTTATGCTCCAGATGCATCAAACGATAAATCAACCGAGAAATGAGAAAATTTCCATTGAACGGATAATGTAACCAAAATATTAGATGATTTAGATCATTTTAATTTGGAAAATGTTAGAATTGAAACATTTTTCACGCAAAATGGTCCGGATATGATAATGCGTTGCCAAAGTCCGGGTGGAACAATTAGACGTCATAATTGTTGCTGACTGAGTCACCAAGCATTCAAAATCATTCACTTTTCGGTTGTACTACACTTTTCCCGTTCGTTGGAATGGAATTATCCGATTCACAGCTCTTGAAAAATCATTTTCGATGGTCCTTAAATTAGGAGGAAAATTAAATGAATTCACTATGCCACTATGCGTGTTTGTTTTCTCCGCACTAAATGCTGAACGCCACCGAAAACTGGCCCGCCGCTTGCTGCCGTGCATGCGATTAATGACCGGCTTTGCTTTTGCTGAGAAACGCCGCTCTGTCCTTGCTTTGCACTAGGTTCACCTTTCTCGATCGAGGGTGGAAATTCATCCAATTAACTCTTGAGAAATCTTTTTCGATGGTCCTGAAAAGAACCGTTTGAATAATGGACGATTTTGATGAATTTACAATGCCACGCAATTCGTGTTGATTTTCTCCGCGCTCAACGCTAGACGCAGTCGAAAACTGGCCCGCCGCTTGCTGTTGTGAATGAGATTCCTGGTGCTATCAGTACGATAGCCAAGTGTCGTCGCTGAGTCGATGTGCCGCTGCCCAGCTCGAGGTGTCACCTCGACGGTGGTCGAAATGGAACTGACGATCAGCTCTCGCATGATCGCATTCCTTCCTGCATCGTAGTTGCCCCCACGATGCGCACCAATCAGAGAGCGTTGGTATACTGAACGAGAAAATTTGTCCGCTACCCATATTTATAGATTTCAGCGATTTCAATGTCTAACTTTAAAACAACTTTTCAACTATTTATCAATGATTTTCAGGTTCACCGAATATTACAAATTGAACGCGGGAGTTTCATCTCTCGGATAACGGGATTTGTTTATCATTTCGTTCAGTGGGAAAGGTACTGTGAGCGTTTAAAATCTTTCACTCAAACGTAACGCTCTTGGTTTCATAAATTTTGAAATGACACCGGGTATAGAAAACAGAGACGTAGTCCTACGGTATGAACTTCCTTCATAACACTTCTCGTCTTTGTCTGCCCTTGAACACCGGATATTTCCACAGCGCAGATTATAGAATCTTTTTCGTATCTGTTATGGCCTCCGGTCCAGCTGATACATAACGGATGTGCTGTTCCTGTCATGCGGAGCTCTTCCCATAAACCGTGCTCTATCAATGTACATGAAGATCCTTCATCGATAAAGTCGAATGTTTCGATGGTTACTCCTCGCCCGTATAATGTCACCCTCACGTATTTTAGTAACACAGTTCCCAGGCAGCAGTAATGTGAGTTGCTGTGCTCAACATTATTCGATGAGCCGACTCCAGTATGCATGATCGTCGTAGGTTGGTTCGAGACCTGTCTTGCCGAACGGTGTCTGGATTCATCATGCAGGAGTGGATGGTGTAGATACGTACATCCATTTTTGTTGCAAACTTTGTTCACTTCGCAGGCAGAAAAGTGCCTATTTAAGCATTTTCGGTTATTTTGTTGAGCTTAATTAGTGTCCAGCGGCTTTGAAGATCCATTCCCAGAAATTCTTTACACTCTGCAATCGAAATACATGGTCCACCACAAACGACACAAGGTTTGCTCTCATGCTCAGGCGATGGATCTGCGTGAGTGTGAACATAGGCTTCTTCCTTATACCGGCGTTTTTCCTGTGAGGAGTGTCTACTGCTCTCTGCCGGTCCGGTGACTTTACTCAATGCCTCAACAAGATTTCCGACCCAACTACTGAAGTCCTTCAGGGTTACTGACTGCATAGTTTGCCGGTGTAGCGCCCAATTCATCTTCATAGCAGCCGGAAGCAGTCCGGTAAACTCGTGCAGCAACGCAACATTATACAGGTATTCCTTCATTTGGCACGCCTCAATGGTTGAACATAAGTTTTGCACTGCGACCCCGAAATCGATGATGCTCCCCATCCTATCTGTTTTCGGAGGCGGCATGGCACGGATACGCTTGATCATTGTCTCGACGATGACCTCAGGATTCCCAAATAGTACTCGTAGTCGGGACATTATGGTTGGCACGTTTTCTGGATGCAGCAACAAACTTTTAACTGCGGCGAGGGCACGGTCATGCAAGCTTCTTTCTAATCTGTCCAACAACTCATCGTTACTGAACGCACACATTCTGGTAGTGCGATTGTAGGCGGCAATAAATCGCGGCCAATCTTCTGGATCACCGCCAAATCGGGGCAGATCTTTCACCGTTTGGCGGGCTGCTAAATGCATATTCGTCAGTGTCACTGTTGTTGTAGAATTAGCTGCAGACTCGGCTATGTTGTTTTGTTGAGAATACAACTCGTACCTGGGTAGCGATGTCTCGTCCAAGGCGGCAACCGTGGGATCACTTCGTCCAATATCTTCCGTTTTCTCGAGCCATTGATTTATTTTCAGCACAGCATCCGCTTCGTTGACATCTTCCTCCGAATCGAATTCGCTCGCTGCCAGAATGGATTTCTCCAGCTGTTGACGTTCTTCCAATTGACGCCTTTCCAAACTTTGTTTCGCCTCTAACGCTTTCAGCTGATACTCGTGCAACTTGATTGATTGTTTTGATGACTGACTTCTCTTATCACAATGTGATTTACTGCGTTGTGTCGCCGGGGGCAGACCGACCGCTCCTTCGATGTTCACGCTTTTCTTGATGGTACCGGTATATCGCTGTGCCGCCTGTTCTGGGGCCATGGATTGTGTCGTTTGAACTTTCAGCTCAAGCCTTTGCATAAGCTGTTGCATCTGATTCATCTGCTTTCGATGCTCATCCCTCTCGGCAGCCAGACGTTGCTCCATTTCATTCAACTGTGTAGCAAGGTCACGGTTCAATCTGATCATATCGTCTTGAGTTGGTGTTGAAGTGACGGGGGTTTGCCTTGTTTGTGTATGCTGCTGTTGTGACAGTTGATGCTGCTGCAGCTGCGACGATGCATTCTGCTGCTGCTGTGACAAGTACTGCAGCTGCTGTGACATATATTATCGCTCCTGCTGCTGCTGTGACAACCGTCTGTGTTGCACGTCATCACAATGTTTGCAACTCCAAGACACATTCGCAATACCATCAGTGACATTCACACAATCAAAATGATACCATGCGTCACAGTCATCGCACTGGACCATGGGATTGTCATCAAGCTTGTGACATTCTCCACAGCTCATACCTGTCGTTAGATGCAAGTCACGGTTGTCGGTGATATTCTTTTTGTCGCCAGTGGAGGTCTCCTTAGACGACATGGTTATGTTTGGCTTTTAAACGGAAATTATAATTTGTTACTAGAATTAGTAACAATATGTTGCTTCCGGAAATTTAACACTCGTTTTATTGGTTGTTGAGAGAGAGTTATAATTTCCCTAAAAAATTCAATAGTATTAGATGGATACATAGTAAATTTTTTGAGGTTATCTTACGTTTAGTATTTTCCATAGTAGGTTTAAATTCAGCCTGTCGAATTCAATTGAACAGCCTCTACACAATCTAGGATAATAAATAGAATTTAGTAACTTGTAACTAGATGTTCATAACTATTTTACCTCAATCAATGCAATTTTAGTTTTTTTTAAAGAATAATCGCGCTAGCTATCACCGCACTAATAATTTTGTAATACCTACAAAAAATAGATTGAATTCTCCTTTTTTATAATTCACATATTGAAATCTCACCTTAGATAGGAAAATAAATTCAATTATTAAGCAAAAATATAACTTATAACTCTAAAAATACTATAACTTTATGACTTGCACGTTCTAGGTAGTTCACTTCATTTGCATATCAATGTTCTCGATCTATCAAATTGACTCGTAGGTGACGGACCGCTTTGATAAACCCCTTTCGAAACTGGGTGTTTCTGTGTTGACGGAAGTGTTGCCATGAGATGGCGTAACACCCACACTCCAAGGCTTACGAGACACCAAAACGACTGACGCCGCTAACCGCTCGGCCACGAAGCCCACAAGCAGCAACAATTTAAAACAAATCTAGAAGAATTCTTGAAGCAATCAGCGACAGAAGTTTGAATTGAAGCGAATTGAATTTTTAAAGGAATCTCTGAAGGAATGCCTGGAAAATTGAAAAATGATGTGCAGTAATTCCAGGAAGAATTTCTTGAGATATTGCTGAAAAAACACCAAAAATCCAATCCTGAAGTGATTTCTAATAGAATTTCTTAAAATAATCTCTGAAGGGATTCCTGAAGAAAGATCTTAATATATCCCCCATGGAGGTATAGCTTAGGATCTTCTGGGAAACCCTCTGGATAAACTTCAAGAAGAATCTCTTGAGAACTTTCTAGAAAAATTACTTAAGAAATGCCTGAGAGAATCCCCGGAGAAGTTCTTGAAAGAGAACTGTAGGATTATATCGAGAATTTTCCTTGAAATTTCCTGAAGTGGAACTCAAACAAAAGCTTCAGAAATCACAGCTGCAAATTTTTTTGAAGAAATCGGTAGAGAATTTTCGAGATGAACTGGAGAATTTCTTGCCAGAATTTATCCGGGAATTACTGAAAAAATAACTGGTTGAAGCTTCGATGAAACTTGAAAAAAAAAACGCCATCTGTTGAGGAATGTGTGCATGAATTGATCTTTTTTAAGGAATGGCTGGAGGACGCCGGTGTTTCCGTCGCCACTGCCTTAAATTACTATATACGCTGCCGCCGGTGAAATGTGCTTCGGTACATTGGAGGGAAGGGCTGAGATCATTAAAACTTGGTCAACGTGGTTTAGGAACGGCCCCAAATAAAAAAAAATATTTAAAAAATGTGTCATGACAAAGAAGCCACTATAAAAAAACATAATGTTTGTTCTTGATTTGTTTTTCCCGAAAAACAATCTTTTAAATAGAGGAATTCCCTTAAATATATTCGCCCTCCGATATTCAGTGCCACCAGCTTTCCAGTAATTCTCTCGAAAATGTTTCCATACACACTTAATTCTGAATACCGAGATCTTTTGCCGAGGTTATAACAGCTGAACACCAACCTCGTACAGCAAAAATGGGTCATTAACTATTACCGCTCGATTTTGATAGTTTTTGTGCTTAACCTCTGTAAAATCGTTTACCGAAACTACCGAAATAGTTCTGATGTTCTTATTTAACCAAAACGCACAGTTAATTCAGTAAGGACTGTGTATGTCGCCACGTGAATATTCATCATTAAATTGTGATCGAAATTCATTCAAACAAATTGCAACCAATCATTGATGGTAATAAAAAATGGTAACATCGTGGTTTTTCGCAAGAAAAGCTATCAAAGATTCCTTATTTCCACTGTGCAATGCACCATAGACCAGACACCATCCATACACCGACACAATCTGTTTCAACCAAAATAAAACCGATCTATACTCACATGGTCCACGTCTTGGGAACACCGGACAAACAATGGGCCGCCGTCAACACGTATCGCTCACTGATCAACGATCCCCCACAGTGGAACGCATGCTTATCTAATCCGAGTTAGAAACAACAAGAACGACAATATAATTAGTACCTATCTAAGCCGCGTGATCAATGTTTACTCACTGCTTCGCTGATCGAAGTGTTCGATTCGGGCAATCCATGGATAGGCCGTAATACCGGCACGTTCTCCACCGACAATTCGATCATCGTACTGTACGCCACATTGCGGTGCTTGCGGAAGCAATTTTAGCCGGTCGTTCAACGTTAAACCGGAGCTGAAGCGATTGTCTACATTGTCATTGGCGCTGATAACAGGTGAACTCGGTGCAGGACTGGACGTCGGTATGGTAGGACGAGCACAGCAGACGAGTGCCTTTCTCTCGTAAGACCCACATCGACTGGCCTCGATGTAGCGAATGTCGTTCTTTTCCAAGATCGGCTTGGCCAAAACCCGCCGAATGAAGTCACACTCCGCTACCAGAACGCAGGTCCCCGGCTCCTTCACCGGTGTATTACACGCTCCTCGATCTGTTATTGTGATAATAAAACTGTTTTGTTTACTATGCGTGGATATCATAATACAGAAGCAACTTACACTCGGTTTGCGCAGCGGCATCACCCCAAAGCCCGATCAAAGCCAACACCGTCCAAAGCAACATCTCAAGAAAATGTTTACAAAACTCAGTCAATGCACCGTAATATCCAATTAGCAACTGATTGAGTTCACAAAGCCGTTGCAGTTATTCCCGTACACCACGAATTAAAGCTACCGTCAGTTCACGATCTGAAGACCGGTAGCGGTCGACTGATGGCCGTCGTCCGTCCGTTCGTCTGACCGGTTTGCGGTCGTCGTTGGGATTATCCGAAGTGGTTATGTGCGAAGCAAAGCGTGTCAACTAACTACACAGACACGCGAGACATTTTAAAAGCTCCTCTATTGCGGCGGGAGAATCCCCGAGAACACGATATCAACAACGATGAATCAACCACCCAGGTTGGATAGAAACCTGTTTCTCCGCTCCGCTTCTCTCTCACGGGTGGAGTTAGATTGTTGTGCAGGTAGCGAGTTATCGTGCTTCCACTGTTTACCTATAGGTATACCGACTTGCACTTTGCTTACGGTTTCTCATTAAAATTTGCGGTAAATGTGGGGAATATCTGGTAAAGAAATGGGGAAATTTCTACCGATAAATTGATGTGGTTTTGCACATTCATTGGTTAATTTGTAGAAGGGACAAATCATTATTTATTGTTTTAGTCTCATACAGACGTTACTGCAGTGATCGATTTACCATAATCGTTTTTTTGTTAGTGGGTTATTTCGAGGCAAATAAAACGATTTCGTATGAATACTCTATTTATGCAATCCGGTGGATGGCGATTAGATCTAACATCTAAATTTCCAAAACCCAAGCGTCGAACATTTTTTTTGCAAGCATCATGCTGATTTACTTACATACTTGGGTACTTACTTACATTCAGTCCGGAGCACCCACGGTGGTGCAAAGGGTCGAATTGGAATACTTCCATCCTGGGCGATTGCTAGCCATCGCCTTGACCTGTAACCAGGTCAAATTTTTGACGACTTGCTTGATTTCGTTGTTTAGACTGCTCCGCCATTAGCCTCTGTGTCTGCCTCTGCTGCGATGTCCTGATGGGTTCCAACCTAACGCTTCAATGTGGCCGAAGCTTTTCTCAGGGACATCCATCCACTTGAGGGCTCCCCACATGTTTTCGGGATTGAGACGGTCGAAAGCTTTTTCGTAATCAATCCCGGGTAGAGGCTAATGGCAAACAAAGGACAAAATAATAACTGGTTTTGCCATCACATCTCGTTTTGCCATTCTTCTGTTATTATGAAAAACTTAAAATGGCAAATCAATAGCAAAATATACAATCATAGCAAATTTTGTCATTGATATGTTATTCATGAATAATGCTAAATAACACATCAATAACAAAAATTACTATCATGGTAAAACTTGCAATTTAGCACCTTTTATAATGAATTGTATAAAATATCAAAACAATAACATAATTTACATTCCTAGCTAAATTTGCCATTATTTTGATATTGTTAGAAATTATTTATTAGCATTAGGCCCCATAACATATTTTACTCTTAATATACCATTAACTATTATATTGTTTATTTCAAGCATAACTTTTCAATTCGACGTATCTCGCAAAAGTAAACAAATCCGGATTCTCAGCTGTGTGTTTAATTCGAAATGGATTCTATTTGATGCACATCAATTTATGTTAATTTAGAACTCAAACAATTAAAGAGTATAATTTGTAAAACGACGTATCTATCTACTCTAACAACCCTACGCTGTGCAAACGTTCCTAAATAGGAGAAGCCAGAGTAGATCGCGGGGCAACGGTGACTATGTTCATCAAAGTGAATTTGATTTTTAAGTTCGTTTCGTTTTGAGTTTTTAATTTCCACAAAATAAAACTGTTTTTACATTGATAGATGAACTTAAATTTTATTGAAGAAAAAAAAAGAAATAGCTCATTTTACCTTCCTTCTGCTACTTTGAAATAATAACTCAATCTACCATTATTTTAAAATTGAATTTGAACAACTAAACCTACCATTATTTTGATCGCCACATAAACAGCTAAATTTGTTCTTATTCTGTTATCAATAACTCAAGAATGTCATATTTTGTTATTTACCGATAACAGTTAATTTGGGTCTTATTTTGTTATCAATATCTCAATAATAACTTATTTTGTTCTTCAATTTTATCCGCATGCTTTACCATTACTTTGTTATTACAATGGCAAAATAAGTTATTTTTAAGTTTTTCTGCTACCAAAATTTTGTTATTATTTTTGTTATTTTAACTCTTATTTCAAACAAACAAATAACAGATTTTGCCATTCAAACATTCTGTTTTAATGGTAAAATTTGCCATTCTGTTGCCATTAAGCTCTACCCGGGATGAGCACCAGACTCTTGAAATTCACTGATTTGCTCCAAGACAATACGGAGCGTGTCAATTTGGTCTACACAGGATCGTTTAGCATGGAATCCTGCTTACAGCCACCGGAGAGTTGCGTCAATATTCTCCTGTATCCGATTAAGGATCACTTTGCAGAAGTCTCTGAGAACGATGTACAGCAACATGATACAATTAGGTCGCCCGTTTTGGGTACCTTCACTAAGACGCCTGGCACCCAGTCGGAAATGTCGCGGTTTCCAAAACCTATGTTACACAATTGATGCAGCAGTTGTGCAGATACTACATGGTCAGTTTTGAGCATTTCGGCAGATATGCGATCGACCCCGGGGACCCTATTCGAGTTCATGCTACGGATGGCTGTTCTGCAATGATGGAACTTCGGTGTTGGCACGCGTAATGCGTCGAACCCTTGGCGAATCATGCTGAGGTGTTGGAGGCGTGGCCGATACTTGAAAAAGATTTCCAAAGTGCTTTAACCAGTGTTTCAGCTGGTCAGGCGGGTTGATCAATAGCTGTCCAGATCTGTCTTTCACGGGCATCGTAGCATTCATCTTAGTCCCACTAAAGCGACGTGAGACATCGTAAAGGAGACAAATATCGCTGGAATTTGCGCTGGAGACAAATATCGCTGCCTTCGTCGGCTAGAGAGTCCTCCCACGCTCTTTTGCCTCGCCTAAATGAACGCTTCACGTCCATCTCGAGAGCCGAAAAGTGTTGACGGTACGGCTTTGGCTCCTCGTGTTTTCACTCCCTCTATCGCGACTTTGGCGTTCCTTCGCTCCTCTATCTTCTTTCTGGTGTCATCTGTAATTCACTGCTTTCTCTGGGTGCGTAGCTCACCCAAATTATTCTGGCCGGTGGCAATGAAGGCGTTCTCCAGCTCCTCAACGAAGGACCCTTCCACCGCAGTGTCTTTCAGTCGTCGTGTGTTGAACCGGCGTCCGATTTTCTTCTCTTGTCGATGGATCCTCGCTATGCGCAGCCGGATCTCGCCGATTAGGATGCAATGTTGGCGCTACGTTTGTTCCCCACTTCAAGAAGGCTCCGTCTCCTTTTCCGGCTGATGCAGATGTGGTCGATTTTATTTTCCGTGACCATTACCAAGAACTCATGTCACTTTATGTACTAGTCGATGGTGAAAGAGCGATCCCCTAATCACCATGTCATTGTTGCCACAAAACTCTCACACAGCACACCGTTCTTGCTCATTTCTCCGATACCATGGCGTGCCATAACCTGCTCATAGTCCGAGTTGTCGGAACCAACCTTCGCGTTGATGTCGCCCATTGCCGATTGGATCATGGTAAGGTGTTGAACCCGTGCTCTAAATCTGGCCTCAATTACCCTCTCATTGATAGGATCCCACTTCATTAGCGCAGCATGGGCGTGAGCGCTGAACAGAAAACCAACTCCATGCTGGCGAGGAGCGTGTTCATCTCGTAGGCCAGAGTATAGCAGAATTTGACCCGACGCCAACCTGTGTTCTGCAAAGTTCGGCCAACGGGACTTCGTTCAGTCCTAGGATCTCATGCTTCATACGATATGCCTTATTGGCTAGTTGTACCAGTTTACCATGCTGGGCTAGGGTTAATACATTCCAAGTTCCTATTCATATCCGTTGTTTCGCGCTAAAAGTCTTTGTCGTTGAATCAGTTCGAAATCTTTCATTTTCGGTTTCTGTAACGTTTTTTGGGTTTCGGGAACAGTAGGCAGCAATTTTATAACTCGAGTCGATTAAATCGGGTCGCCTGCTGCTATCACTGTCGAGTCGCGTAGAAAAGCTATCACAGAAATCGACTCGATTCGCGATTCTTGTAACATGCCCTGCCCACCGTAGCCGTCCAACTTCGACCACTTTCAGGATGCTTAATTCACCGTAAGGTACACCGGGGCAAGTTGAAACGGGTGGGGCAAGATGAAACGCAGAGTTTTGAAATAGATTTCAATACAATTTGGAAATTTATCCTTCGCTAGAAGATTGTTTGAATCAAAAACTATGTGTTATAGCAATCAAATTGTTTATCATAATTAGAAAACTTCACGTTAACCCGCTGTTTCATCTTGCCCCACCCGTTTCAACTTGCCCCGGTGTACCTTATAGTGCAGCGACCTCGTGATACATCCTTCACCATCACATACCAATCTTTTGCACACCGCGCCACCAAAGATCGTCCTTACAATGCGTCGCTTGAAATCTCTGAGTGCCTGCAGGTTCTTCTCGAGCATGGTACATGTCTTGTTTCCGTAGAGGACCACTGGTCCTCTTAGCGTATTGTAAATGGTACATTTGGTGCGTGCCACCAAAACTAGGCATGGGACAGCTCACTTCATGATCTTTTGTATCCATCATCTTGGTCACCGTAAAAACGTTCAATGGACTGCATGGCCAATTACTGATCAACCCGTAGCCACCGGAATGTGTCCTGGAGTCTTCTTCGAGGACGTTTTGACTATGGTGCCAAAACTAGGTATGCGAAGGCTCCTTCTTCATGATTTTTTCATATCCATCTCCTTGGAGTTTCTCCAGAAGTTACTCCAGACATTTCTTCGATAGTTCCTCCCCAAGTAACATGTTGATGACCAATTAGTCTTGTAGAGGTTTTGAAAACCGCCATAAAACCTTATACCTTTTATTTTTGTTTTATGATGGTTCTAAAACCTCATTTAGTCAATTAGACTGAACAATGTTACTTGGGCCCGGGAGTGCTTCCAGGGGTTTCTCAGAGAGATCCTCCATGTATTCCTCCGGAAATTCCTCCGAAAGTTCCTCCGGAAGTTCCTCCGGAAGTTGTTTTAGGAGTTGCTCTGGAAGTTCCTCTGGAAGTTTCTCCAGGAGTTCCTTCCGTAAGTTCCCCCAGGAATTTCTCCATGAGTTCCTCCGGAAGTTCCTCCAGGAGTACCTCCCAGAAACTATCGGAAGAACATCCTGGAAGAATCAGCGGTTTAACTCCCGGAGGTACTCCTACAGGAACTCCTTGAAGAAAGAATTCTCGGAGGAATTCCTATGGGAAATTTTGGAGAAATGCCCGAAGATTTCCTGAAGGAATTCCCGGAGAAATTTCCGTAGGAGCTCCTGGAGGAAGCTTTGGAGGAATTTACGGAGGAGCTTCTGCAGAAACATTCGGAGGAGTTCCCGGAGAAACTTCCTGGGAATATTTCTGTAGGAACTTCTAAAAGGATTCCTGGAAGAAATCCTGGAGGAACTCCCTGAGAAATTCTCGGTTGAACTCCAGCCTAGAGGAACTTACTGAGAGAATTCCTGAAGACATTTCTGAAGGAACTTCCAGCGGAATATTCGAAGGAACTCCTGGAGGAAGTTTTGCAGGATTTTCCTGGAAAAATTCCTATAGGAAGGAAGTCTCGGAAGAATTCCCGGAGAAACTCCTGCAGGAACTGTTGGAGGAACTTCAGGGGGAACTTCCTGGTAATATTCCTGGAGAAATTATTGGAGGAACTCTCGGAGGAATTCTCGGAGGATTTCACGGAGGAATTTCCGGATGAATCCATGGAGAATCTCCTGAAGGAATATCTGACGGAATTTCTGGAGAAATTCTTTTGGGGATATCTTTTTATTTTTTTTTTCGGAAAACGAATCTAGAGGAACCTCCTCTCCTTTTGGAAGTAACTTGTGTAAGAGCGCTCGGAAACATTTTACGCGGAATCACCCGAAACGAATTTCTGAGAAATTCTCTGTAATTATTTTCTGATGGTACCCCACAACATCCACGAAGCATGTTTAAAGGGAATTCTTGGAGGAATCCCCGGAAGCAAATCCCAGTAAGAAACTCCTGGAGGAATCCCTAAAAGGAATTCCTGTGAGACTTTTTGGTGTAATCTCCTAGAAGAATCCTCGGAATGAGTTTTTGGTGAACTCGCTGGATTGAATTACTGGAAGAACATCCTACAGCAGCAATCTCCTGGAAAATTTCGGAGGTGATACTTTGGAGAAGTTGCGGAATTTCTTGAGGAATCTCCGGAAGGCATTCCTGTATGCATTCTCAGAATGAATTCCCAACAGTGGCAGTTTCTGGTTCAAAGTATAAATATACGGCTGTTGATTTGAAATTCTAGTATAAATTTCCTTGTCGTTTTTCTGGAGGCATGATCCTGTCGGAATGTAATCGATTCGTTTCGACGTTATTCCTTCACAGATCGAAAAAAGAGTGTAAAATTCTGTGACAGGATGTTCATGATTGGAGCGTGGGCTATCACAGAAGTTTACATGACATATCATGCAAAAATCATGAAATATCATGTAAACATACATTATATGTCATGTAATACAGCATGACTCTGTGTGTTTACATGGCATACACTGTGGTGCATAATTGATCGGACAAACGCCGATTTTCATACAAAATGGCCAAGTTTGAGATGCTGTAACTATGGTTTGCTTTGATGGATTGAGCTCAATTTTTGACACGGAACTACAAATATGCTGAATTTTGTGTATACAAAGTATAACATGTTTTCGTTCACAGGTCTGGGCGTGGCAAGGCGTTGAAAAAATTGCAAAAGTGATCGGACAGCGGCACGCGTGTAAATCAAAGGGGTACCGCTACGGAAGCTAACGATCCCTCCGCATCTGGTGGCAGGAATGAGAACCCTATGAAAAACGTGACTCCGCCAAAATTCCCCATGGCGCAGCATAGGCAAAGTGCATTTTTTTTTTTTTCATTTTTTCGTATCGAATTTCGCATCGTAGAGAAACAAACGAGCACTTTTTGGAAAGAAAATGTAATTCTTTTTCAGATGCCCTTAGATCCGGTAGATACTTACGAATAGAGGTTCCATTTCCCGACCATTTTGGTTGTCCCGGGATTCGGGATAAAATTTGTTGCTTGTCCCGGGAAATCCCGGGATCCCGGGAAATTTTTCAATGTGCTTAAAAACGCATTTTTGCGATCAGGAATATGTTTTATTTGTCAATTTAAAAAATCAATGGTTCAAATCAAGTAACTGGTCTTATCAATTTGAATTCGTTCTTTGAAAATACGACTGCAAGAAGCAAATGTTAAATGATATCATCGGGCAGCCAGGGTTGCTTTTTAGTTAGAACAGATATTTCCGGAGTTCGATTTTCAGATTCGGACTCAACTTACCATGTAGCTCAAAAAGTAACAGCTACTTCGCAATTATTTTGAAAAAATCAATCATTGCCGAATCAGTTTAAGACGGGTTGGCATATTACTTTATAGCCGATTCCAGTTCTTCACGCATGCTCGATGGTGTTATGCGCAAAGACAAACAGACGTCTCACTCTACTCACTTCTAATCGTTACCCTTTTTAACGATTAGTTAAAATATTTTGTAGTTCGCAAATCCCTCGGTCGTGGCGCCCGCATCGTTTTCGCTCCTGCTTGACGTTTGCTCACTACCGCCACCTACTGAGTGGTTTGCGTAACACAGCCTGGTTAGCATTGGGGGTTAAGTTTTCATGACGATGATTTTTATCGCAATCTGTTAAAAGTGATACGTCTGTTTGTCTGTGTTATGCATACAGGACAGTCCAGCAATCAATTCGGCAGCATCATCATCGGTCTGTCTCTGGCAGTCTCGCAACAATCGTACTCCCAGTTCCTCGATGAACTTAATCATATGCGTTTTCGATGAACTTTCCAGTTCTGCTGGCACTTGCGTTGACGACGGAAGACCTTGAAGGAACTTTAGCGCTGTTATTATTTCATATGGCGCCGTTTGATGATTCTTTTCATGATTGCATGGAAGAGGTCGTTTCCAACTTTGAAGTTACTTTTCGAAAACTTCGAATACAAGAAACTCACGCTGCATTCCGCAGACAGTAATATAGTATCTCGTCTTGTCAATGCTTCCGAAGCGAATCTGATAGTCTGAAGAGCTTCCTAAAGGTTTTTTTTTACAACCTCAAAATCATTGTCCAACATAAGTCTAGAAAGCACTATTTCGAAAAAATTTTTTTGATGCAATCATAATCGTGAATGAAGTGCTCCAGCATCGTTTCAGCCGTGTTCCAACGAGTTTTGATGTCCACACACAGTTGAAGTTGTTTATGTAACTTTTTCGTATTTTTTTGTTGAAGGCGATTTTCGAAAAAAAAAATCACGACTCTTCGAGTACGTTTCAGAGACTCTCCAAATTCAAATCAAAGCGAAAAAAATGTGCAAGAAATGTGTGTCCCGGGAATCCCGGGATTTTCGGGACGGAGAAAAAAATTATCCTGGGATTCGGGAAATCCCGAATTTTTCAAGATCCCGGGATTTTTTGTCCCGGGATATCCCGGGTTGGAACCTCTAGTACGCAGCACAATCCGTTCGAAAACTCCAAGGGCGCTTTGGTCCTCTGCACTTAGGGTCCACGTTTCGTGCCCATAGAGGACGACCGGTCTAATCAGCGTTTTGTAGGTGGTAAACTTCGTGTTACGGCGAACTTTATTCGATCGTAGAGTTCTGCGGAGTCCAAAGTAAGAATGATTTCCTGCCACAATGCGCCTCTGAATTTCACTGCTGGTGTCGTTGTCGGCGTTCACCAGTGAGCCCAAGTACACGAATTCTTCAACCGCCTCAATTTCATCACCGTCGATATAAATTCGGGGTGGCGGGCGCGCTGATTCCTCCCTGGAGCCCTTTGCCATCATGTACTTTGTCTTCGGCACATCAATAACTAGTCTGATTCGCCTGGCTTCACTTTTAAGTCAGATGTACGTTTCCGCCATCGTCTCAAATTTACGAGCAATAATATCAATATCATCCGCGAAACCAAGCAGCTGAACGGACTTCGTGAAAATCGTTCCACTCATGTTTGTCCCCGCTCTCCTAATTACACCCTCTAAAGCAATGTTGAACAGCAAGCACGAAAGACCATCACCTTGCCGTAACCCTCTGCGAGATTCGAAGGACCTCGAGAGTGTCCCTCATACTCGAACTACGCACATCACTCGATCCATCGTCGCCCTAATCAATCGTGTCAGTTTATTCAGGAATTCCTTATTTGTGCATAATCTGCAATAGCTGTTCTCGATCGATTGTATCATACGCCGATTTAAAATCGATGAACAATTGATGTGTGAGCGGGCACGTTGTATTCGTGGCCTTTCTGTAACACCTGGTGGATGGCGAACATCTGGTCCGTTGTAGCGCGTTCACCCATGAATCCAGCCTGATATTGCCCCACGAACTGTCTTGCAATCGGTGATAGACGGTGGCATAAAATTTGAGAGAGTATCTTGTAGGCAGCGATCAGTAGTGTGATCGCGCGATAGTTTCCGCAAACCAACCTGTCGCCCATTTTGAAGATGGGACACACGATAACTTCCTTCCATTTTGGTAAACTTCCTCCTCCCAAACCTTGGTAATGACCCAGTGTAGTGCTCTCACCAGTGCTTCTTTGTTGTTTTTTAATCTCCTTCTCAATCTCTTAGAGGCTAGGGGCTGGAAATCTTTCGTACTGCGCACGTACTTCTAGATGTGTTACCACCAGTGCTGAAAAATTCATTTCGTCATATCTAAATTCAATCACCTACAGCTCATTTTGGAGGCTGAACCTGAGAATATGGTATATGAAAGACTTGTGCAGCTAGACCGGTTCTGCTAGAAAGTCACGAAAAAACGCTATTTTTCGAATATTTAACGTAAATGTCACGGGCTTCCTTTGACAAATGCCAAATGATATTCACGGTGAATATCATTTATCATTTTTCAAAGGTGGTCTGTGACATTTACCTTAAATATTCGAAAAATATCGGTTTTTCCGTGACTTTCTAGCAGAACTGGTCTAGTCGCACAAGTTTTTCATATACCATATTCTCAGGTTCAGCTTCTAAAATTAGCAGTAGGCGATTGAATTTAGATATGACGAAATGAAATTTTCAACACTGGTTACCACACCACCTTCGGTGCTTGCAACGTCGCCATTGAGGTGCTCATCGTAATGCTGCTGCCACCTCTCGGCCACCTCTCGCTCACTCGTGAGAATGTTCCCGTGATTATCTCGGCACATGTCGGCGTGGGGCACAAAGCCTCTGCGCGAGTGGTTCAGCATCTCGTAGAACTTCCGTGTGCCCTTAGCGCGGTACAGCTCTTCCATTCGCTCTCGTACGGTGTTGCAGCATTCTCGCCCATGCTGCATTCTACTCGTTTTTCAACTGTTCACATTCGCCGTCGTACCAGTCGTTTCTGTGATTCGGAGTCGCGAAGCCTAGTGCTGTAGCCGAGGTACTACCTATGGCGGATCGGATGTTCCTCTTTTTTTTTTTTTTTTTTTCCTTCTAAACCATAGGGGGATAAATCTGCTCATCAGACACCCTAACAGGAAGGTTAGGGTAGTGTGGGGATGAGGCCGTCTTCTACAATGCCGGTAGAAGCCAGGACTACTCTCTCCTCGACCCACTAAAACACATTCCTATGGTCGCCAAACCCTACGTCTCTCCGGAACCACCAAAAAGGTATTGCTTCAGAGAGGGGCTAGTGCATATCGCACCCTCAAGGTTAGCTGCCGTAGACTGACGCCACGACAGCACCGCTACCGGGACTTCCTCTCCGCGGCCACTTAATCGCTGTAAGGGTCGATCTCGACCGCAGGGCACCGGTATGACCTACGAAGCCGACTCCGAACCCCTGGACCACCTCTTGTACTGCATCTGGACTAGCCATTCTCCGAGTCCACGCGCCACCTCCTCTGTAGCTCCCAGACGATGTGGGTAATAGCCGTTGAAACGGCGTTCCAGCCAAACTCATCCCTACACATCCTCTGGACCAAGTTGTCCGGAGTTGTGTCCTCCCCGCATGTGGCAAGCATGCGGTCACGCATTGTGCGAAAACGCGGGCACACGAACAAAACGTGTTCCGCCGTTTCCTCTAAACCATTGCACACTGGGCATTCGGGAGAATCCGCATGCCCGAAACGGTGTAGATACTGTCGGAAGCAACCATGACCTGTAAGGACCTGTGTCAGGTGGAATGAAACTTCCCCATGGCGCCTATTAATCCAACTATCTACCCTCGGTATCAACCTATGGGTCCACCTTCCTTTGGTGGAACTGTCCCACGCGCGCTGCCATTTGACCATAGAGGCCATCCTGACAGTCTTGCGTATGCCTCTTGTGCCGCGCATTTCGAAGCACTCCATATCCTCACTGATAAGAATGCTGATGGGCACCATACCAGTAATGACACAGAGAGCGTCGTGTGACACGGTACGGTACGCGCTTGCAACCCTCAGACACATAAGCCTGTAAGTACTTTCCAGCTTCCGTCGGTAGCATTCAGTACTTAGCGCGGTACCCCACGCCGGGCCGCCATACCTAAGTATGGACGTAGCAACACTAGCCAGAAGCTTGCGCTTACTGGCGTACACCGCTGAGCTATTGGACATCATCCGGGACAGTGCCGCAATAGCTGTGGAGGCTCTTTTACAGGCATAATCGACGTGGCTACCGAAGGTAAGCTTATCGTCGATCATCACGCCCAAGTGCTTGACAGAGCGCTTCGACAGGATAGTGCATTCTCCTACACTGATCTCCGTCTGCTGCGCCGACTGCATGTTGTTAACAACCGTCACCTCTGTCTTGTGGTGAGCCAGTTCCAGTTTTCTGGACCGCATCCACGCCTCCACAACCTTGATCGAGTGGTCGGTAGTCAACTTCACCTCCTCGATCGTTTCACCGTAGACTTCGAGCGAAATATCGTCGGCAAATCCGACAATCACCACTCCCACTGGGTACTCTAACCTCAACACCTCGTCGTACATGACATTCCATAACACCGGACCCAGGATGGAACCTTGCGGGACTCCTGAGGTTATGTGAAAGCACTTCCGACCCACCTCTGTGTCGTATACTAGTACGCGATTCTGGAAGTAGCTTCCGAGAATCTTGTACAAGTACTCCGGTATCCCCAGACGCAAGAGCGCATCAGCAATAGCAGCCCAACTGGCGCTATTAAATGCATTCCTTACATCCAGAGTCACTACCCCGCAAAAGCGAATTCCCCTCCTCTTAGGCTCGAGTGCTTTCTCGGCGGTTTTTGTAACCGACAAGATAGCGTCTACGGTGGACCTCCCCTTCCGGAAGCCATACTGGTTGCTCGAAAGACCATTTACGCCCTCAGTGAACTTCAACATTCTATTGAGGATGATCTTTTCGAGCACCTTCCCCGCCGTGTCAATCAAGCATATTGGTCTATATGCCGACGGGTCTCCGGGTGGTTTCCCCGCCTTTGGCAATAGTACCAGGCTCTGCCTCTTCCAAGCTTCTGGGAAAATTCCCTCGTCCAGGCATTTCTGCATAGCAGACCTGAACATCTCGGGAGCTTCTGCAATAGCTACTTTTAAGGCCAGGTTCGGAACTCCGTCCGGACCTGGGGCCTTACCTACGCTAAGGGACTTAGCTATCCCCGCAAGTTCCACATCGGTGACCCTCTCCTCATCGCCAGCCCCAGTCCCCGGCTGTCCTACGAAAGGAGGCCAAGGACTAGGATCATGACGCGGAAAAAGTCCTCCAATGATCCCCTCCAACATCTCTGGAGATTGCTCTGTAGGAGCCATCACACCTCTCGTCTTGGCCATAACGATCCTGTAGGCATCACCCCACGGGTTCGTATTGGCACTCTGACAGAGACCCTCAAAGCAGGCCTTTTTGCTTGCTCTTATCTCGATCTTGAGCGCGGCTTTTGCAGCGGCGAACACCACCCGCCGTTCGTTTCGCTCTTCCTCTGATCGTGCTCGCTGCATCCGCCGCCTAGCCCGTAGGCAGGCGCGGCGCAGGTCCGCAATCGCGTCGGTCCACCAGTAAGCCGGTGGCCTCCCATTTCTAGGGTGGACTCTCCTAGGCATGGTCGCATCACACGCACGTGAGAGCACCGCTACCAGCTCGTCGCCGTCTAAACCGAGTAAGTTTCGCTCACGGCGGAGCGCTTCCCTAAATACCTCTTCGTCGAAGTATGATGTCTTCCACCTACGAGGGCTTGGCCTTGGCCTAGCCGCCTCTTCTTCTATCCGCTGTCTGCTGTTGTTGTAGTCGATACTGTAGCGAACCGCCAGGTGGTCGCTGTGAGTGTAGCCATCATCTACTCTCCAGTTCGAACTACTTGTTAGGCCAGGACTACAAAAGGTCACGTCAATAATTGACTCCGCTCCGTTTCGACTATAGGTACTCTTGGTACCGACGTTAGCCAAGTCGACATCTAAGATGGCCAGTGTTTCTAGCAGGATCTGACCCCGCTGGTTCGTGAAACGGCTTCCCCATTCCACAGCCCAGGCATTAAAGTCACCCGCTATTACCACCGGCCTTCGCCCTGTTAGCACGGTCGTTAAGCGGTCCAGCATTTGCGTGAACCGCTCGATCGGCCACCGCGGAGGCGCATAACAGCTACAGAAGAAGACCCCGTTTACTTTGGCGACCACGAAGCCCTCATAGGTAGTAGACACCAACTCCTGCGCGGGGTATTTACCCGTCGTCCATATCGCCGCCATTTTCCTGGTCCCATCCGAGGCCCAGTTGCCGTTGCCGGCGGGTACTCGGTATGGGTCCGAAATGATGGCGATATCCGTCTCCCACTCAGAAACCGCCTGACAAAGCAGTTGCTGAGCCGCATCACAGTGGTTCAGGTTCAGCTGCGTTACCTGCACTGTGATTTGTTGTTCACTGCGGCTTTCTTAAAGGCCGGGCACCCTGAAGCACCCATCGCATGTCTGTTTTTCGAGGTTTTCCCGGTACAGATCATGCAGATGGGCGGACTCGTGCAGCTTTGGGCCTTATGACCTTCAGCGCCGCATCGCCTACACAGTTTGCGCCTGTCGGGGCCTTTGCAGTCCCACGACTTGTGTCCTGGTTCCAGACACCTGAAGCAAACCTCAGGTGGCTCGTGGAATGTCAGGTGACAAACACACCAGCCCACCTTAATACTCCCTACTTTAACGGACTTTTTAACATCCGCCACAGGTAGCTGAACCAGAGCTATCTGTGTCCCTGCTGGCCCCTTCCGCAGCCTGACGGCTGTGGCGGCCACCTGAACATCGCACTGTTGCCGCAGTGCCGTGACGAGCTCTTCCGCTTCGGTGATCTCGTCTAGGTCTTTGACCTTCAGAGTCGCCTCATGCGTAAGAGCCCTCACCTCCACTCCATCTCCAAGGACCTCTTCTGCCAGCCTCTTGTAGGCGGCGCCCTTGTGATCCTTCTGGCGCTTAAGCTCCAGGATCATTTCGCCCGTACGAGTACGTCTGATACTGCGTACGTCGGCTCCAAGACCCTCGAGCTTGGCGTCGCACCTCATCGCCTTCAAGACGTCCGAGTATTTCGACTGCTCGGTCTTGATGACGATAGCGTCGCCTTTCTCACGCCTGGCACCTGCCTTCTTACGCCTTGGCTTGGCGTCCTTCACTTCTACCTGCGGATTCACCTTCTTCTTCCTCTTCCGCTCTACCTTTGTCCAAGGAGGGTCTTCTCCTTGGATCGCCCTGCTCTGTGGCTGCTGAGGGCCCACCATTGGTCGCAACCCCTTGTTCCCATCAGTCCGGGACGGGCCGGCCTTTTCAGGCCCACCCTTCCCAGCTTTCCGGGAACCCTGGCTGGGGTCCGACTTTCCAGCGTTAACACCGGCTTTCGGGGTTATTATACGCCTGGCCTTGCGGGCGCCGCCAGACAGCTCCTCACCTGACGGCTGCCTCGCCCGCTTCTGCGAATGCTTGTCGCTTTTGTCGCGAGCATTCGCTTCCACTCTCTTCGGACTACCCGCGAAGGAGAAGGCCTCCGTTTGCGTAAACTTAGACGCTTTCTCCTTTGCGGGTTCCGCCGCTGCTGCAGCCAGCAACGCAACCGCGTGCTCCTGCTTGGCATTATCGACAGACGCCCTAAGCCGAAGCAAGGCCGTTTTCAGGTCCTTGCTTATATTCGACTTGGTTGTCGCAAAGTCGATAATTTTGCCGAGCTGCTGCTCAGCCACCTCAAATGCGGGCCGTCCTTTTTCTGCAGCTTGGCTGATGGCCCTCAGCAACCATGCTCCGTCCATGACCTCCGCCGGCTGGCTTGCCGTGGAGTGGACAGAAGCTCCCACGCTTGAGCTGCGTAAGCAGCTTCCAGCACCTGACTCCTCGCTTCTCCTTGTAGGAGACCTCATCAACCCGCTTCTTGCGAAGGGGTTGATCGCACCGCTACTTCCACCTGTATTTGGATTTTTAAGATTTTTACTCATATTTGATTCCCACGAGTTGCACGAGAAATAATGTCCGCCACGCCAGAGCTCTGCATTAACGCGGTAAGGGACAGCATACTGTGGGGGGTGCCCAGGTACCCCACAGGCTCCGTTAAAGATCGAGCATCTTTTTCACCCCCTCGATCACTCATTCCTCGGCACGGGTCGCTTGACACCTTGAATTGGGGTTAGTAGTCCTATTCTTAGCCGGCAACTACGCGGCTGACTCGCAAGCGGGGGGGTGCGTCAGGCCCCAGGACATCCGTCCCTGCTGCCCCTCGGATGTTCCTCTAGCCATCTTCAAGTGTAGATGCGCCAAGCTGCTCTTTCGTTGGTAGGGCCATTGCTAACTGCTGCGCGTAGTCTTGAGCCACTTCTACGTTACGCAGATGCTCGATGTTGAGCCGCGTTAGACTTCGACGCGTGGTAATAACTGTCGAAAGTTTTGAGCGCATGCATACAGCGATTAGGTAGTGATCCAAATCTATATTCGCACTTCGATAAATGAGGACATTGGTTATATTCGAGAAGAATTTACCGTGGATTAGAACGTGATCAATTTGGTTTTATGTTTCATGGTCGGGTGATCTCCAGGTGGCTTTGTGGATATCTTTGAGGGGAAAGAAAGTGTTAAACAAAGCGGGCAGGTACGCAGCGGATAGTGCGTGGAAACGCGAAAACCCCACCGGGAAACTCGGAAAATACCGCGGGAGGAAGAACGCAAGTGTTCCGTCGTCAAGCGATAAACTTTTTTTTATTGTAAACATACATTCAATATCTTTGGTATACAACTAGGGTATGTGTGCCATCAGTAATCTTACGCTCCCATATTCATCCTATTCGGAAACAAGCGATTACGGCACCGATTGATTCCGTTCTTTGTGTTTTCATAGGTGCTCACTTCTAACAAAAAATACAAAAATAAGAAACAAAACAAACAGCGCTTCAATCCTTTGTTTTTCGTAGGATGAAAATGGGAGCCACATGCTTAATAAGGGAATCAGTACCCTATTGTCGTTGTCTTGGTAACGTGCACAAAACGAACTGTCAAAAACATACACAACAGGGGTGTCGGCAATTAGGTCGAATACCGGACTACCGTTGCATTTTCTCCAACAGAAAGTGCTTCGGACTACCATGCCAAAGTTTACGCATCGCTGGTTGTTCGATTAGGCAAGCAGGCTGTTTCGTCCGATTACGGGTCAGTACATATCTTGCCTTCCTACTGGCGCGTTCAAGTCGCCTATGTTGTTGGCTTATTGGGCCTACGCCAACACTCCTGTTTTGCGGGAGGGCCATCGTGCCAGTTCTGCTTAACGTCCCAACAAACACTGGGACGACCACGCTGATGGGGCTAGCACCTTGGATCTAGCTGGGCGTGGTGCAGCGTTTCTTACTCAGCCGCTGGATGCCAGAACAGACGCTGTTTGAGCCGCACCTCCTTGGTGAACAGATGCACGGGCCGTACCTTCTCAATCTAGCTTAAGTCAGAAGGACAACAGTGTCCGCCCAGGCTGCACTACCAGCTAAGCATACAACTCTTAGTTGGTGGTCTTTTTAATCACCTGTGGAAGCATGAAGAAGGAACTTGTGAGGACCAGAGCAATGTTGGACACTCTCCTTATCGACTCACCGTTTTGCAGGTCAAAATACCGTTGGTCCAAATGCCGCCCATAATTTATTTTGGAAATGTTACTCAACTGACGGTACCATTCCTAAATGTCCCTACACTTATGTCCACATTGCCAAAATTTTCACTAAAATTTTCATTTTCAACTTGGCGACCATCATTTTTTGTCTGTCTAGGTTGTTTTTATTAAATTTCTCTTCCTCATTAATCAATGCCCTGCCCTGCGTCGATACGCTTGAAAATGATAAAAAAGAAAAAAAATCCTGAATAATTTATCAATGATTAACGACTGACAGCTCGTGAAACGGCCAACGAAGGCGCATTCATCTTTTTATTTCCTGCTGACTCATTACTCGGCCCATTCTCTCCGCACACTACCCCCTCATTCGTTTGATGACTGTGTGTTCATTTTCTGTTGCTTGGCCCGAGAAAAAAAAAGAAGGAAAACGCCCCTTCATCTGTTCAGAAATTTTTATTCCTCCAATTTCCCCACAATCCACTCCAAGTACTGCCCAACGCTGGCAAACACCCCAACCGGTCGGCTCTCGTGGCACTCCACCATGTGGTTCAGCAATCCGGCCACCTCGTGCACGATGCCCACCCCGTCGACCTGTCGCGTCCTCGTCACGGCGCCACCCGAATCGGCATGACACTTTTCGCCGGCGTTGACCGGGGCCGTGCACAGGTACTCGTTGACACGCCGGAAGCCCGGCGGGAGGTAACCCCGGCACTGGTCCTGCTTGAGGGCGTTCAGCCGGGAACGGATTTTGTAGCGACTGTTGTAACCTGATTGGGAGGAGGAATTTATAGAATATGGATGGATATCTTTACTGGTTTTCATTTTTTTGTTTGTTCTTGATTTTGATTAATATGTTTTGAAATGTGTATGGTAATGAAATATGCCAAACTTTGGTTTAAAAAAAAAATAATGTCACGTTCAAAGCTAGAGTTTTTTTGTGTGGTCATTGCCTACATATTTATTAGAAATTAAACTAGTTATTTAGCATTCTGAAGTGGTCAGACGTCCTAGATACTGTGCATGTGTCTAAACTCACGGACAGCTCGTTCTATTCAGGGCAATCTTCCAAAATTTAAGATGGCTGCGTCCAATGACACTCATCTCAATACTGATTCTTTTTTAAAAAGCCAAATAAAATTGAATAGGGGTTCTAAATTCCAGAAATTTGACAGCGAAGAGGATTTAAAAAAAATGAAATCCAAAGAGATTTCAGGGGGCTTCAAGGTGCTTCAGCAGAAAACTTTATTTGGGGCTTTAGAAAAAAAAATGAATCAATTCTAAGGTTTTTGAAAAAAAAACAAGGAGACTCAGGAGGCCTTCAGAGAAGTTTCAGGGATGTAAAGGTACTTGGAGGAAATCTCAAGATGATACAATGAGACATACAGGAGTTCAGGAACAGTAGAGCTTATAGTTTATAGGAATTTCAGGAGGCCTCGAAATGGGTCAAGCGTAATCCGTCTAAAACGCGTTGAAGCCCATGAAACGCCTCGTATACGCATTTAAACGCCTTTGTAACTACATTGAAACCCTTCTGAAAGCCCGTACCACCTAAAACTCTGAAAGCCCATCTACGCCAAGAACATCTTAAAGCGCCTTTGAAATCCTACCTGCAGCTCACCTGAAAGCCTGCGAAGCACCCTAAAACTCCCAGGAACCCCTCTGAAACCCTCTAAAAAGCCCTCAATCATCTTGAAATGTTGAGAAACGCCTCTGTGACCCTTGTTCCCACCTGAAATGCATCAAGACGCCTCTAAAGCCTCCCTGAAACACCCTTGAAGGATACCGGAGAGCCTGTGAAGCAACAAAATTCTATCTGAAACCACCTAAAATGCCTAGGAATGCTCTGAAAGGCCCTGAGATGCCTTGAATACTCTCCTGAATATAGAAGCCACCGAAGGTGGCGTGGTAACGGATCTAGGAGTACGTGCGTAGGACGAAAGACTTCCTGTATGTCTCATTGTAACATCTTGAGATTCCCTCTAAGTACCTGTACAATGTACAATGTACAGTGTACATCACCGAAACTTCCCTGAAAGTCTCTGAAGACCTCCTGAGGATCCTTGCTACTTTTTTCAAAACACCTTAGAAATGATTCAATTATTTTCTAAAGCACCCTTAAATCCCCAAATGAAGTTCTCTGCTGTAGCGCCTTGAAACCCCCTGAAATCTCTTTGGATTTCATTTTTCCAAATCCTTTTCACTGTCAAATTTCTGGAATTGAGAGCCCCTTTTTAACTTTATTTGGTTTTTCAAGAAATTCGGTATAGAGATAAGTGTCATTGGACGCAGCTCCTGAATAGAGAGTGAGGTGGAGATTGGCAGGTTGAAAAACAACGAAACCGCTGGAACATAATGAGCAACCAAGCGAGCTTCTAAAATACAGTTGAGAATCACTGGTGAGAGCACTACATTGGGTCATTACCAAGATTTGGGAGGAGAAAGTATTACCGGACGAGTGCATGGAAGGTATCGTGTGTCCCATCTACAAAAAGGGCGACCAGCTGGATTGCGGGAAATACATATCGCGCGATCACAGTACTGAGCGTAGCCTACAAGATACTCTCTCAAATCCGAATTATTCCTTCTAGAATTTCTGCAGGGATTCCATCAGAAATTCTTCCAGGGTTCACTCGGGACTTCCATATGGGATGCTTTCAGGAACAGCTACAGGGGTTATATAACAAATGCCTCGAAGAATTCTTCCAAGCACTCTTTTTGGTATTCCTTCAGAAACTCCTCCAGATTTCATCCAGGAATTATTCAGAGATTCCCTTAGGAATTCCTCTTGGGATTACTTCTGGGATTCCTCCTGGCAATTTTCTGGAATTCCTTCGGGGATTCCTTCAGGAATTGCCACAGGTATTCCTCCAGAAGTTAACCCACGAACTCTGCTTAGAATTTCTTAAAGATTTTTCAGAAATTTCTTCGGGAACTCCTCTTGGGATTTCTTTATGATTTCCTCCGATTTTCTGTCAAGGTAAGCACTTTTTTGCGCACTGTGCCGCACATTTCAATCGAAATTACAAGAAATCGATAAGAGATAGAAGTTTGATGTCAAAAAAGGAATTGTAGAGTGGAACCGGAGCCACAACTTTGCCTAAGAAAGAATTTAAATTTATTACGCATTTTCCAAAGATAATTGGCAAAAACAAATTAAAACACACTACTTTTGAGCTATTTGCTCTAGAAAACTTAGTTATTTGACTAAACCAATCGATTCAAAGATGCCATTTGATATAAAGTTCAATAATCTTTCCAATAAGGTTAAAAAACTGCGAAAAGTTTGACCATTTTAAAGTTATTGCCAGTTAAGGCAATAATAATCAAAAACATGGCAAGTTCAATAACTACGTAACGGTTGAGATTAGACCACATGCGTAGAACAATTTTTTTCACCATTTATGGCCCTCTATCACCCTTTAAAAGGTTTGCACTCAGGAACCTAACATCCTGTATTTACATACCATTTATAAAAAAAAAAAACACTTTAAACGCTTGTTATTTTTTTAAATATTTTCAAAATATATTTCATGATTTATAAGGAAATTAGAAACAATATATACTGTTGGTTGATGAAATAAGGAAATGAAACTAAAATAGTAATAAAAAAATCCTTCAGATATTCCGCCAGGGTATAGGGATCCACCAGGAATTCTTTCAAGAAATCGTCCTGGAATTCTTCAAGAAATTCCTCCAGGATTTTTTCAGGGATACCTTCTGGAATTGCTCCAGTATTTCTTCAAGGTATTATCACAGTAATTCCTACAGGGAGTCCTTCAGGGATTCCTCCTAGAATTCCTCTAGGACGTCCTCCTGGTATTCTTCCATGCTTTCCTTCAGAGATTTCTCTTGGAATTTCTCTAGGGATTCCGTCTGGGGTTCCTCTAGGGGTTCCTACTGGAATTTCTCCAGGCATTTAATTAGGTATTCCACCAATAATTCTTCCAGGAGTTTCTCAAGGGATTTCTCCAGGGATGTCTACAGAGATTCTTCCAGGAATTTCTCGAGGCTTTCCTCCAAGAATACATCCGGGAATTCCTCTTAGATTACATCCAGGAATTCATCCAATGACTCCTTCAGGAACTCCGCCAAAAATTTCTTCAGGATTTTTTCACGGAATTTCTCCAAGGATTTCTTCTAGAATTCCACCATGGATTTTTCACGAATTCCTCCAAGAATTTCTCTATGGATTGCTGCGGAAATTCCTCTAGGAAATTCCCCAAGGATGCCTTCAGAATTTCTTTCAGGAGTACTTCCATTAATTACTCCGAGAATTCGTCCTGCAGAATTCCTGCAGACATTCCCTCAAGAATTTCTTCAGGCATTCTTCCGGTAACTTCCCCTGAAATTCTTCCAGGAATTCTTTCATCAGTTCCTGCAGGGATTCTACAGCGATTTCTTCAGATATTTCTCCAGGGATTCTCCTTGGAATTCCAACCCGGATTTATTCAGAAGTTTCTCCAGGGATTCACTCAAAAAATTTTTTTTAGAATTCTTCAAAGAATTTTATCCAGGAATTCCTCCAATCATTTCTCTAGAGTCTAGAAATTCCCCTAGACATTCCTCCAGGCATTACTCTAGGAACTTCTCCCAACATTCATCCAGGAATTCTTCCAAGAGTTCTTCTAGCAATTCCTGTGGAAATATTTTCCATAGGTTCCTTCAGGCATTTCTCAACGGTTATCTCCAGGAGTTCCTCCTAGGTTTCCTCCAAAAAAAATTCTAGAAATTCACTCCTAATACTCAAATGATTTCTTAAGAAAATTCCCCAGAGATTTTTTACCAAAATTCCTTTAGGGATTTTTTTTACGAATTCATGCAGGCATTCTTCCAGGATTTTTTCCAGGGATGCTTCCAGGATTTCCACCACGGATTGCTTCATGAATCCCTAAAGGGATTCATCCAAGAATTTCTTTTGGGATTCTTCAACAAATTCCTCTAGGGATTTATCCAGGATTTCCTCCAGGAATTCTTCCAGGGATTCCTCCAGGGATGCCCTCAGAAGTTCCTCCAGGCATTTCTCCAGGATTTTTTGCAGGAGTTTCTCCAGGGATTCCAACACGGATTTCTTCAGAAATTTCTCCAAGTGTTTGACTGTTTATTTTAGAATTCCACTAGGGATTTCTGCAGGAATACATTTCTCTAGGAATTCTTCTGGAGGTGCCTCCAAGAATTTCTCCAGGATTCAGGAATGCTTCCTGGAGTTCCTCCAGGAATTTTTCCAGGAGTTCCTCCTAGAATTCTTCCAGATTTTTTTTTCAGAGATTCATCCAGGTATTTCTCCATATATTTCTCCAGGAAATGCTCCAGAGATTCATCCAGGGAATTCCTCCACAGAATCCTCCATGATCTCCCCCCAAGGTTTTCAGCAGAAATTTCTCCAGGCATTCTTCCAAGTATTCATCCAGCAATTCCTGCAGGTATAAATCCAGGAATTCTCCAAGACATTTTTTCGGTTTTTTTTTTCAGTAATCCCTCCAGGAATTCCTTCAGGAATTCAAGGATTCCTTTATAAATACCTCCAGGTATTCCCCCAGGAATTCATCCAGACATTGCTCCAGGTATTACTCGGGAAATTTAAAAAAGAAACTACACCGTTTTCAACCAAAGGTTGTACAGACTGAACGAGCACTTACATTAGACAACGGACAACACACATAACATCCAGTGGCCCAGAGGAGAATTTTTCGTTCGACGAAAAGTTTTCCTCAACTGGAGCGGGAATTGAACCCACACTCCGAAGCTTACGAAACGCCTAGATGACTGACGCCTCTAGTCGCATGGCCACGAAGCCAAGGATTCCTCCAGGATATCCTCTAGGAATTCTTCCAGGAGTTCCTCCAGGGATTCATCCCAGAATACCTCTGAGGATTTCTACAAGAATTCTTCCAGAGATTCCTTCAAGAATTTATCCTGGAACTCCCTCCAGAAATTCCTCTTGAGATTCTACCACGGATTTCTTCAGAAATTACTTCAGGCATTCTTCCTGGAATTCAGGGATTCGTCAAGAAAATCCTCCAGGCATTCCTCCAGGAATTCGTCCAGGAATGCTTACTAGAGCTCATTCGAGAAAGGAATTCTTCAAAGAAAGCCTCCAGAAATTTTTCCAGGAATTCTTCCAGAGATTTCTCAAATAATTCTTCCAGGAACTCTTCCCAGGATTCCTTCAGGAATTTTGCCAGGCATTCTTGCAAGTATTCCTCAAAAAATTCTTGCGCGTATCCCAGGTTTTCTTCCAGGAATTCCTTAAGGCATTCCTAGCCGGTTGAAAAACAACAAAGCCACTGAAGCAGATCAACTACCAAGCGAGCTTCTAAAATACGGCGGAGAAGCACTGGTGAGAGCACTACACCGGGTTATTACCAAGATCTGGGAGGAGGAAGTATTACCGGAGGAGTGGATGGAAGGTATCGTGTGTCTCATCTACAAAAAGGGCGATAAGTTGGATTGCGGGAACTACCGCGCGATCACACTACTGAGCGCTGCCTACAAGGTGCTCTCTCAAATTTTATGCCGCCGTCTATCATCGATTGCAAGAGAGTTCGTGGGGCAATATCAGGCTGGATTCATGGGTGAACGCGCTACAACGGACCAGATGTTCGCCATCCGCCAGGTGTTGCAGAAATGCCGCGAATACAACGTGCCCACACATCACTTGTTCATCGATTTCAAATCGGCGTATGATAAAATCGATCGAGAACAGCTATGGCAGATTATGCACGAATACGGATTCCCGTATAAATTGATACTATTGATCAAGGCGACGATGGATCGAGTGATGTGCGTAGTTCGAGTATCAGGGACACTCTCGAGTCCCTTCGAATCTCGCAGAGGGTTACGGCAAGGTGATGGTCTTTCGTGCTTGCTGTTCAAAATTGCTTTAGAGAGTGTAATTAGGAGAGCGAGATAAATACGAGTGGAACTACGAATGAGTGTAATCAGTTTCGTACCTTTTAATTCCGCCCTAATTGCTTATCCTTTGACAGATACGCGTATTTCGACTACCACTTGTAATCTTCCTCAGTGTCAGTTATCCACTGAAGAAGCCATCGCATGGACGATCTGGGGACCCTACGCAGAGTGCGGAACTGGAGACAAACAGCCATGGACCGAGTGGAATGGAGACGGCTACTATGTACAGCAGAGGCCGCCCCGGCCTTAGCCTGATCGGTAAGGTAAGTCAGGCCACCCTGTAAATTCCTAAATTCACTGGGATTGTGTAACTTTCAACTGAAAAATGAGAAAAAGTTCAATGGCATCCTTAATCAAAATAAACAATTTCTTTGATATTTTTTCATAAACTTTTAGGGGCCGGCAGGCTAGTGTACAGAAGAAGTGGCAAAGGAGGTTTTGACGTAGGACTACGTCTCTGTTTTCTATACCCGGTGTCATTTCAAAATTTATGAACCCAAGAGCGTTACGTTTGAGTGAAAGATTTTAAACGCTCACTGTATCTTTCCCACTGAACGAAATGATAAACAAATCCCGTTATCCGAGAGATGAAACTCCCGCGTTCAATTTGTAATATTCGGTGAACCTAAAAACTAGGGGTGGGTAATGTCTGAGACATAACCGCATTGTTGACGTAGGACAAAGGCTGGAATGAGGTTCCGACTTTTATATATTGAAATGGGCCCTTTAATTTGAAGTCTTAAATCAGCTGATTTTTCGTGTCATTGTTGTCCGACCTTCGTAAATAAATGCATAACGAATTTATCACATAACGTCGGTTTCCTGCAATAGGGGCACAACTCAAAATATGTCATTTTTGAGATTTCGATGGCAAATGATGAAAAACTATGTAAAATTTCATCTCACAAAGACCCGTTCCAAAATTCGATGAGAAACGCGAGATTTGGGCATTTTCACCAATTTTCCGCAGTAAGAGCACAACTCAAAATCAGTCAATTTTTTCAATAGTCGTTGAAAAATAGTTGTCAAAAATTCATGAAACAGATAGTGCTTCAGCCCCTTTCAATGATACAACAATCAAAATTTGTTTACTTTTGTCAAATCATGAGAGAAATAAGTGAATTTGCAGGAGGTGCTTCATGATTGCCAATTTTTAAACGCTTATTCTGAAAATTCACATTTTTTGAGTTGTGCCCCTATTGCAGGAAACCGACGATAAAAGGCCTACACAATGTATGCTGGCAAAATTCAAATCGGCGGAGTGATGTGTTGATTAAAGTTGTTACCTATGTGATCCATTTCACTGAACGCATTCATAAGATGTTAATTAGTCAAACCTTCCGTAACTCGCGCGGTTGGCCATCACTTGAGGGTTGAGTATTATTTTATTTTGAAGATAAATGTTCAACCGTAGTTTGAAAGAATTTTCGTCGAAAGGAAAGAATGATTATAATATTGAAAGGCGTTAAGCCATAGCTTCCCAAACATCATATTGCGATCGCAACAATAATTAAAATAACTAAAATTGCCGCTATGAAATTAACAGATGGAGCCACCGTAGCCATGTGTATTTGACACAACTCAATTGCTAGATTCAACAATACGTTGTATAGTTACGCGAACAACAATTAGAGGCCGGCTATGCTGTTGCTAAGTTTTCAGTCTGTCGCTTTTAATTATCCGATTCATAACTCTGGAGGAATAATTTTCACTGGTCCTGAAAAGAACCTTTTAAATAACAGGAGATTTCGGCAAGACAATTGAAAATTATCCGCACTGAATGCTGGAAGCCATCGAAAACTGCCATCGCTTACTGCCGTGGATGAGATTCCTGGTTCTTCTTCTTCTTCTTCTTCTTGGCGTAACGTCCTCACTGGGACAAAGCCTGCTTCTCAGCTTAGTGTTCTATGAGCACTTCCAAAGTAATTAACTGAGAGCTTCCTCTGCCAATGACCATTTTGCATGTGCATATCGTGTGGCAGGCACGAAGATACTCTATGCCCAAGGAAGTCAAGGAAATTTCCTTTACGAAAAGATCCTGGACCGACCGGGAATCGAACCCGTTACCCTCAGCATGGTCATGCTGAATACCCGTGCGTTTACCGCCTCGGCTATATGGGCCCTGTTCCATATAGCCTGAGATTCCTGGTTCCAGATTCTAGAGATTCCTGGTTCTATCAGCTAAATAGCCGAGAGTCATCGCAGGATTGGTGCGCAGCTGCGGAGGTGACATCCATTCCCTTTGACTGATTCAACGAAAATGACGGAAGAAAACAGAGGTCACTGCTTTTATTCCCCTTGATTAGTAGATTAGGCTCCTCCCATTTGGCTGGCTTTCCAGTTTATTTCGTTTGCATGACCCGCCCCGAAGGCTCCAGACGCATCAAGCAACTAACCAGCCGAGAAATGAGCAAACCACCAGCGGGTAACCAAACGATCAACTTTTAAGCGCAAACCGACATTCGGTTCTTCAGATTTGTGCTCTAGAAAATTCTAGGTGTGGCTTCGTCATATATTCACCTTCGAACATTTTTGAAAAATGTTTAAACTTAATTATTATTAAACAATGTTTCACGCAAAATAGTTCGGATAGAATAATGCGTTGTTAAATTCCGGGTGGAACCATTAGGCCATTAGTGACCGGTTTCATCATTATTGCTGGGCCACCAAGTATTCAATCTTTCACTTCTCAATTGCACCACACTTTTCTCGTTCGATGGAATGAAATTAGCTGATTCACAAACTCTTAAGGAATAATTAACGGAGGTCCTGAACAAGACCGTTTGATTAATTGACGATTTTAGGAACGAAATGGCATGAATTCACCATGTCACGCAATGCGTGTTGGTTTTCTCCGTGCTGAATGATAAACGCCACCGAAAACTGGACCGCCGTGGATTACAATAATGACCAGTTTCACTATTGCTGGCAACGATGCTCTGTCTTTTGCTTTTTGGTTGCACTACATCTCGATCGATGTTGGAAATTATCCAATTAACTCTTGAGGAATCATTTTCGATGGTCCTGAAAAGGACCGGTTTGAATAATGGACGATTTTGATGCATTCAAAATGCCATGCAATGCGTGTTGGTTTTCGCTGCGGAGTGCGGAGAATGCTGGACGCCGTCGAAAATTGGCCCACCGCCGCTGCCATGGATGCGATTCCAAGTGCTATCATCAGCACGATATCCGAGAGTAGTCGCTGGGTTGTTGTGCTGCTGCCTTGCTGGAGGTGACATCCACCTCCAACCTCCTTGACTGATCCAACGAAAATGACGAAAGAAAACAGAGAACACTGCTTTTATACCCCTAGATTGGCAGATGAAGCTCCTCCCATTCGGCTGGCTTTTCAGTTAATTTCGTTTGCATGACCCGCCCCTTATGCTCCAGACGCATCAAACGATTAATCAACCGAGAAATGAGAAAATTTCCATTGAACGGATAATGTAGCCAAAATATTAGATGATTTAGATCATTTTAATTTGGAAAATGTTAGAATTGAAACATTTTTCACGCAAAATGGTCCGGATATGATAATGCGTTGCCAAAGTCCGGGTGGAACAATTAGACGTCATAATTGTTGCTGGCTGAGTTACCAAGCATTCAAAATCATTCACTTTTCGGTTGTACTACACTTTTCCCGTTCGTTGGAATGGAATTATCCGATTCACAGCTCTTGAAAAATCATTTTCGATGGTCCTTAAATTAGGAGGAAAATTAAATGAATTCACTATGCCACTATGCGTGTTTGTTTTCTCCGCACTAAATGCTGAACGCCACCGAAAACTGGCCCGCCGCTTGCTGCCGTGCATGCGATTAATGACCGGCTTTGCTTTTGCTGAGAAACGCCGCTCTGTCCTTGCTTTGCACTAGGTTCACCTTTCTCGATCGAGGGTGGAAATTCATCCAATTAACTCTTGAGAAATCTTTTTCGATGGTCCTGAAAAGAACCGTTTGAATAATGGACGATTTTGATGAATTTACAATGCCACGCAATTCGTGTTGGTTTTCTCCGCGCTCAACGCTAGACGCAATCGAAAACTGGCCCGCCGCTTGCTGTTGTGAATGAGATTCCTGGTGCTATCAGTACGATAGCCAAGTGTCGTCGCTGAGTCGATGTGCCGCTGCCCAGCTCGAGGTGTCACCTCGACGGTGGTCGAAATGGAACTGACGATCAGCTCTCGCATGATCGCATTCCTTCCTGCATCGTAGTTGCCCCCACGATGCGCACCAATCAGAGAGCGTTGGTATACTGAACGAGAAAATATGTCCGCTACCCATATTTATAGATTTCAGCGATTTCAATGTCTAACTTTAAAACAACTTTTCAACTATTTATCAATGATTTTTAGGTTCACCGAATATTACAAATTGAACGCGGGAGTTTCATCTCTCGGATAACGGGATTTGTTTATCATTTCGTTCAGTGGAAAGGTACTGTGAGCGTTTAAAATCTTTCACTCAAACGTAACGCTCTTGGTTTCATAAATTTTGAAATGACACCGGGTATAGAAAACAGAGACGTAGTCCTACGTCAAAATCATTGATAAATAGTTGAAAAGTTGTTTTAAAGTCAGACATTGGAATCGCTGAAATCTATAAATATGGGTAGCGGACAAATTTTCTCGTTCAGTCTACCAACGCTCTCTGATTGGTGCACGTCGTGCGGTGGAGCTACGACGCAGGAAGGAATGTGATCATGCGAGAGCTGATTGTCAGTTCCATTTCGACCACCGTCGAGGAGAGAGCAGTTCGCAGTTCGTTGATTTCGTTGGAACAACCAACAAAGGTGAATGTCACCTCCAGCTGAGCAGCGGCACATCAACCCAGCGACGACGCTCGACTATCGATAGCACCAGGAATCGCATCCAGGGCAACAAGCGGCGGGCCAGTTTTCGACGGCATCCAGCATTCAGCGCGGAGAATACCGTGCGTGGCATGGTGAATTCATTTCATTTCCTTCCTAAAATCGTCCATTATTCAAACGGTTCTTTTCAGGACCATCGAAAATGATTCCTAGAGAGTTAATTAGATACATTTCCTCCAGTGAAAGTGAAAGCAAATAGTGATAAATTGAATGCTTGGTGGTTGTTCAGCTACGGTGAAGCCGGTCATAAATCTCAGCTACGGCAGCAAGCGGCGGGCCTATTCGCGACGGCGTCTAGCATTCAGCGCAGATAAATCCCACAAGCATTGCGTGGCGGAGTGAAATAATGCAAATTATTTGCCCATCATACGTCCCGGTCCTTTTCAGGATTTTCGAAACTATTTCCATAAGAGTTATGATTCGGATAATTTTCCTCCATCGATCGAGAAAAGTGTGGTGCAACCAAAAAGTGAAAGATTGAATGCTTCATGGCTCAGCAACAGTTACGAAGCCGGTCACTAATGATTCCACCTGGAATTTAGCAACGCATTTTCCTATTAAGACCATTTTGAGTGAAACATTGTTTAATTCTAACATTTTTCGAATTAATATTTTGGTAACTTCATCCGTTCAAAGAAAATTTACTCATTTCTGGGTTGATTAATCGTTTGGTGCGTCTGAGTGCGTGCAGGCGGGGCATGCAAACGAAATAAACTGGAGAGCCAGCCAAATGGGAGGAGCTTCATCTGCTAATCTAGGGGTATAAAAGCTTTGCCCTCTGTTTTCTTTCGTCAGTTTCGTTGGATCAATCAAGGAGGATGGAGGTGGATGTCACTTCCACAGCTGGCAGCTGCACATCAACTGCGTCAAATCTCGGCTGTTAGTACCAGAAATCTCATCCACTGAGCACAGCAGCAAGCGGCAGACTAGTTTTCGGAGGCACCTAGCATTGAGCGCGAAGAAAACCAACACGCATTGCGTGGCATGGTGAATTCATCAAAATTGTTCATTATTCCAACGGTCCTTTTCAGGACCACAGAAAGTCTTTCCAAAAGAGTTAAGAATAATTATACCTCCATCGATCAAGAACAGTGTTGTAACCGAAAAGTGGAAGACAGCTCCGTTTGTCAGCAAGAGTGAAGTCGACTACTAATTTTATCCACGGCAGTAAGCAGTAGGTCAGTTTTCGGTGGCCCAGCATTAAGCGCGGAGAAAACCAACACGCATTGCTTGGCATGGTGAATTCATAACCAAACGATCCTTATCAGGACCACCAAAAATGATAACTCATGAGCGGATAATTTTCATCAATCGATCGAGAAACCAAATAGTAAAGATGTAGTGGAACCAAATAGTACAGATTGAATACTCGTGCCTAAGCAACAGTGAAGCCGGTTACTAAATCTTATCCACGGTAGCAAGCGATGGGGCAATTTTTGACGGTATCCGGCATTCAGAGCGGAGAAATCCAACACACATTGCGTGAAATGGTGAATTAATGTAGTTTTCTTTCTTAAATCGTCCAGATTCCTTAAACAGGTTTCATTCCATCGGTCAGGAAAACCGTGATGCAACCAAAAAGTGAAAGAATGAATGCTTGGTGCTCTTTTCGATGAAAATTTACTCGTTTCTGGGTTGATTAATCGTTTGAAGCGTCTGGGTGCATGTAGGCGGGGCATGCAAACGAAATAAACTGGAAGCCAGCCAAATGGGAGGAGCTTCATCTGCTAATCTACAGGTATAAAAGCTGTGCCCTCTGTTTTCTTACGTCATTAAGTTTAAAATGTAAATTTGCTGAAATGCTAAAAACGAAGAAGAAAAGCCAAAATGTAACAAAGATGAAAAACTGTTAAGGTTGAACCACTTGCAATGTTTATACTATGTTTGTACTAACAAGAAGATGAATAAAGAATATTTGAATGAATGAATTTCTTACGTCATTTTCGTTGGATCAATTAAGGAGGGTGGAGGTGGATGAAAATTTTCTCATTTCTTGGTTGATTAATCGTTTGAAGCGTCTGGAGCATGCGGGGCGGGTCATGCAAACGGAATAAACTGCAAAGCCAGCCAAATGGGAGGAGCTTCATCTGCTAATCTAGGGGTATAAAAGCAGTGTTCTCTGTTTTCTTTCGTCATTTTCGTTGGATCAGTCAAGGAGGTTGGAGGTGGATGTCACCTCCAGCAAGGCAGCAGCACAACAATCCAGCGACTACTCTCGGTTATCGTGCTGATGAAGGCGCCTGGAATCGCATCCGTGGCAGCGGAGCAGTGGGCAAATTTTCGACGGCGTCCAGCATTCTCCGCACGCCGCAGAGAAAACACGCATTGCATGGCATGGTGAATGCATCAAAATCGTCCATTATTCAAACCGGTCCATTTCAGGACCATCGAAAATGATTCCTCAAGAGTTAATTGGATAATTTCCAACATCGATCGAGATGTAGTGCAACCAAAAAGCAAAAGACAGAGCATCGTTGCCAGCAATAGTGAAACTGGACTTTATTCTAATCCACGGCAGCAAGCGGCGGTCCAGTTTTCGGTGGCGTTTATCATTCAGCACGGAGAAAATCAACACGCATTGCGTGACATGGTGAATTCATGCCATTTCGTTTCTAAAATCGTCAATTAATCAAACGGGCTTGTTCAGGACCACTGTAATTTATTTCTTAAGAGTTTGTAAATCAGCTAATTTAATTCCATTGAACGAGAAAAGTGTGCACTATGGGGCGGCTCCATACAAAGTGGTGGCCAAAAATATTTTTTTGGTTTTTCCGTATTTTTTTAAAGTATTCTAGTAAGATTAGCATAAAATTAGTCGACAATATGTATTTTCACCACATCTGGAAGGTGTTACTAGTATTTAACCCAGTTAGGAACTACTTATTCCTGAACATAAACTTAAACGTTTGTTTTTAATTTTTAAGGCAGTTCAAAGGCAAATCAAAACTAGAATAAGATTGCCATGCATAAGATAAAATAAGGAGGTGGAAGCACTCCCCCCCCCTCTTCGAGGTAAATCTGCCCCCCCCCCCCCCATTTTTTTAATGTTAATCAGGTATAATGGTAAAGAATTGTTTATCAACCAGAAGCCCCCCCCCCCTCTCCAATTTGCCTGCCACCCTCCCCCCCCCCCTTTTTTTTCCTCCCCTGTTGGGGAAATTAAGCCCCTGCGTCCAATAGGCAGTAATATAAGTTCAAACTCGTCGAATGGATATTTTTTAAATATGCTTCTATTATTTTACTGAACACATATCAACATCATTCACAAAGTTGATGATATGTCTCCATTTTTTATACTGCAGAAATGAATATACTGCTAAGTATTAAATAGAACATAATTTTCACTGTCTCTAGAAACTTAATCAAATTCACAAGCAATATCAATTTCACGATTTTTGAGAACATGGTCAATCAAATTCACCATATTCGAATCGTTATGTCTACATGCTATTTTTGTAAAGTGCCCACATTACCACCAAACATAACATCGTTTCCAAACTCCGAATAAGCGTCGCGCCAATCGTTATTGTATTTTTCAAAGCTTTTTTTTTGCGTGAGCCTTTTTCTATGCATTGTTAAAATATTGTGCTACGTACTTCAACTTTTGAAGTACAGTAGACGTTCGATAATTGCAACATGTTTACGTTTCACTTAACGAATAAATTCAATAACTGCAAAAACTAGTAGATGTCATAGAACTGCCAGTTGCTGCAGAATGCAGCCAATGTGCATGTTGACATTTCATTATGACGGATAGCGGTGCAATAACTGCAAAATTGTTGCACTTAGCGGACTTAAAAAGCATTGCAGTTAGAGCGTTTGCACCGAGCGATCGTCTACTGTAGTCGTTCTTCTTTAGGAAGATCAAAATTATATTTTGCCTTGATATATTCAAATGCTTTTATTGCATTGACTATTTGAGATTTTTTTTAGATCTAAAGTAACACCGCAGACAAACAGACGTCCCACTGTACTCTGATCGTTTCCCTTTTTAACGTAATAAGCATTGGGCGATTATGTTTTCGTGGCGATGATTTTTATCGCATTTTGTTCCAAGTGATACGTCTGTTTGTCTGTGGTAACACGATGTTCCTATGTTCAATATTACCACAAACAATTATTTTCAGATTTGTTTACGTTTAATTAACTACTGTGCGATGTTCAGGTTGCTAGCGTTTAAGTTCAATACAAACTTATGATTTGAAAATATTGCCCTCGTCTTTTAAATACAAGTAGGTATTTTTAGTAAAACAAATATATAAGATGTGGTTTTTCTTCCCCCGTTGGTAAATATGTATTCAAAATATAAACAAGATTTTCGTGAACAAAAGAAGCATTTCAGTCCAGATGAGTTAATACAGTTTGTGTATGGAAAGATAATTTTCGGTCAGTTTTTACCCATTTTTAACATAAAAATAATTAAGTGTATAACATTTTAAAGACTTAATTTGACAATTAACAGTTCCACCTTTGAAGCACTGTTTAATTTGTACGACTTTTTTGTATGTGCTCGCATAATCAATGATCGTAATTAACAAAAAAAAAAAAAAAAATAGAAAAAATCCATTTTTCGGGCTTGTGTCAAAATGATGCTCATCCGCAGCTGGATTCGCGTTCTGCAGATAGTATGGACCCCAAACTAAACTGTGGAAGCGGTCTCTTGAGACTGCTCGACCCTGCTTGTTAGATATTGACCAACTTAGGCAAAAAATGTTGTTTTTGTCAATAATTACCCATTTTTACTCATTTAAATTAACCGTGTAACCCCAACAACACACCCATTTTAAAGTTCAGACAATAACATTTCCAACGGTGGATTAAATTCCAAAATTAAACCGTTTTTTCTCTGAGAAAATTGTATTTGTTTAAAATGCATTTTTTCTATAATATTCACTATTTTTCTAAGTCTGATATCTGTGGCGCAATGAGTTTCCATCACAGAGGGCTAAAATTTTGGGAATCTAGGTTTGAACTATCTGGCTATCAAATGGTATATAAGACACGTCATTCAAAGCAAGTAAATTTTTCGATTTTTGGCCACCACTTTCCCCATAGTGGTGTGGTGCAACTAAAAAGTGAAAGATTGAATACTTGGTGGCCCAGCAATAATGATGTAGCCGGTCACTAATGGCCTAATGGTTCCACCCAGAATTTAACAACGCATTATTCTATCCGGACTACAAACATTTTTGGAATTAAACTGATCGAAATTATCCAATATTTTGGTTACTCTATCCGTTCAATGGCAATTTTATCATTTCTCGGTTGATTAGTTGATGGATGCATCTGTAGCATTCGGGGAGGGTCATGCAAATGAAATAACCTGGAAAGCCAGCCAAATGGGAGGAGCCTAATCTGCTAATCTTGGGGAATAAAAGCAGTGACCACTGTTTTCTTCCGTCATTTTCATTGGTTCAGTCAAACAAATGGAGTGGATGTCACCTCCACAGCTGCGCACCTATCCTGCGACGACTCTCGGCTATTTAGCTGATAGAACCAGGAATCTCATTCACGGCAGTAAGCGGTGACCGTTTTCAATGGCTTCCAGCATTCAGTGTGGATAATTTTCAATTATCTTGCCGAAATCTTCTGTTATTTAAAAGTTTCTTTCAGGATCAGTGAAAATTATTCAAATTATTGCCAAATCTAGAATATTTCACGAAATTCCAATCAAAATTATCTAAAATTTCGTTAACAGCAATTGAGTTGTGTCAAATAGACATGGCTACGGTGGCGCTATCTGTTCATTTCATAGCGGCAATTTTAGTTATTTTAATGATTGTTGCGATCGCAATATGATGTTTGGGAAGCTATGGCTTAACGCCTTTCTATATTATAATCATTTTATCCTTTCGACGAAAATTCTTTCAAACAACGGTTGAACATTTATCTTCAAAATGAAATAATGCTCAAAATGAAATAATGCTCAAGTGATGGCCGCGCGAGTCACGGAAGGTTAAACTAATTAACATCTTATGAATGCGTTCAGTGAAATGGATCACATAACAACTTTAATCAACACATCACTCCGCCGATTTGAATTTTGCCAGCATACATTGTATAGGCCTTTTATGTGATAGGTCCGTTATGCATTTATTTACGAAGGTCGGACAACAATGAACCGAAAAATCAGCTGATTTAAGACTTCAAATCGTCCCCTTAATGCTAGAACTAGGTAACTGGTTTTGCGAAATCGCAAGAAATTTGTTTATATCTGAACGTATACCACAATAAACACAAGTTTGTCAATTGAAAATCCGAAAACACATATTAATTCAACATTTTAGACCAACAGAGAGTTTGTTTTATACCAGGATGAGTTTTACCAGCCATTTTTATCCGCACTTTCCAAAACGAGTTACCTAGCTCTAGCATTAAGGGCGCGAAATGAAAAGGCACATTTAAATATATAAAAGTCGGAACCTCATTCCCGCCTTTGTCCTACGTCAACATTGCGGTTATGTCTCAGACATTACCCACCCCTAGTTTTTTTGACGTAGGACTACGTCTCTCTTTTCTATACCGGGTGTCATTCTAAATTTTCAGAAATCAGCCGCGTTACGTTTAAAGTGGAGATTTTGAGCGTTAATAGCTCAGCCATTTCTTGTTGAATTTTCAAAATTTTGGCACCAATCGATTGCAAATCTTTACACCAATTATGTCCAATAATAATATTTGCTGTTTTTCAATAACAAATTATTGAAAAATTGGGAAAAGTGAACCCATGTTTATTCCAGCCAATCACGATCGAGCACATTTTGGAGCACATTTTGGATGCTCCCGTCGAATATAAAAGCTACTGCTTCTTCGCATTTTCCCTCATTTGCCTTTGTCGTCTCGAGGTGAACGCATCGAACGAGAGCTGCCCACTTTCTTCGTTTGCGTTTTCGCTCATTATTCTTTGACGGCCGTGTTGGCTCGGCGTCGGTGGTTGTCGGCAAGGGTGCTGTTGCACATTCGCCTTCTAACCGTCTAACGCGGCAGACGAAGGAAAGAATACGTTTCATCGATTGCTCGGCGGTGGTGGCAGAGGCAGCAAAATCCACAGAAAGATCAGCGACATACGAATTTGCGAGTTGCGTCGCTGTCCTCGGGGCTCGGTCCTTTCGCCGATTGATTGGCGGTGGCGCATTGATGATAGCATCAGGAACATCCAGGGCAACAAGCGGCGGGCCAATTTTCGACGGCGTTCAGCATTCAGCACGGAGGAATCCAACACGCATTGCGTGGCATGATAAATTCATGTCATTTTTTGTCTAAAATCTTTCAATATTCAATCGGTTCTTTTCAGGACCATAGAAAATTATTCATCAAGAGTTGTGAATCAGATAATTATTTCATTCCATCATGGATCGGTAAAAGTGTGGTGCAACCGAAAAGTGAAAGATTGAATGCTTGGTGGCCCCGCAAGAATGATTATGCCGGCCACTAATGGTTCCATCCGGAATTTATCAACCCTATCCGAACAATTTTTCGTGAAACATCGATAAATTATAACGTTGTTCGAGTTAAAATGATCTTAACCTTACAATATTTTGATTACTTTATTCGTTAAATGGAAATTTTCTCATTTCTCGGTTGATTAACCGTTTCAAGCGTCTGGTGCATGCGGGGCGGGTCATGCAAATAAAATATACTGAAAAGCCAGCCGAATGGGAGGAGCTTCATCTGCTAATCTTGGGCATAAAAGCTGCTCCCTCTGATTTCTTTCGTCATTTTCGTTGGATCAGTCAAGCAGGGTGGATGTCACCTCCACACCTGAGCACTACCTATCGGCGACTCTCGGCTATCGTGCTGATAGCGTCATGAATCTTATCCACGGCAGAAAGCGGCCTACCAATTTTCGGTGGCATCCTGCAGGATTAGCACGGAGAAAACCAACACGCATTGCGTGGCAAGGCGGTTTCATGCCATTTTCTTCCTGAAATCGTTACTTTATCAAACGGTCCTTATCAGGATCATCAAAAAATGATTCTTCAAGAGTTGTAAATCAGATAATTTTACTCCATCAATCGAGAAAAGTGTGGTTCACCCGAAAAATGAATGATTGAATTCCGGCCACTAATGGTTCCACCCAGAATTCAGCAACGCATTACCCTATCAGAACTATTTTCCGTAAAACATTGTTTAACTCTACCAATTTTCGAATTAAAATGATCTAAATCATCCAATATTTTGTTTACTTTAATGCTTAATGAATTTTTTTTTCCATTTCTGGGTTGATTAATCGTTTGAAGCGTCAGAAGCAGGCGGGGCGGGCCATGCAAATGAAATATTCTGGAAAGCCAGCCGAATGGGAGGAGCTGCATCTGCTAATCTAGGGGTATAAAAGCTGTTCCCTCTAATTTCTTTCTGGATTCCGCCAGACTGAAAAAATGTCGAATGTCGGGTTAAAGTCGGGTCAATTTTTATCGAATGTTGGGCCACTGTTGGACCAACATCGATCAACTATTGGGTCTATGTTAGGTTTGGTGGCTAAAATCAAAATAGGTGAATGATAGGTTGATGTCGGGTTTGACGTCATCAACTATGGTAAAAGCTTTAAACCTACAACACCACAAATTTATGCTTCCTAGCTGGGGCTCAATTGAATGATGTGCCTTGACTGAGGCTGGAGCTGAAAATTAGTAAAAGCTCGAGATCAGTCTTACCCAACCAATCCCAATCAAGCATAGTTCTGTGAGGCGACACGACGAAACTTATATAAGTGGTGCACACACTCATTTCGATCATTTCATCGGCACACACAGCAGCGGACGGACAGCACCGAGCGGCAGCAAGATCCCAAAAAAGATCCGCTTCAACGGATGAGCAAGCGGGTGGCACCGCCCTCTGTCCAATGAAGCCTCGATTCTTTTCGGATCAATCGGTGGTGGCGGCATGGGTGGCAATGAATTATACCAAAATGGTTCTTTTAAGGGCCCCAAAGCTTCCGAAAGAGTTATTTGGAGCATTATTCAATTATTTCTAAAAATTCAACTAATTCTAATTTTTATAGTTTAGTTTATCGATAAAGTTTAATTTTTATACTAAATATACACCGCTGTATATTTGGTATTTGAAATTCCAAATTTACTGTCAATGTCATTCCAATCGAGTAGGATACCTGTCAAATGCGCTTTAAGGTTGAAGGATTCGTCATTGACATAATCGTCATCATTGAAAGTTCGAAAGCAGTTTTCTCATTCTAAACTGAAATTTCTGCAGTGAAAATAAGTTCACTGTTCTCCAATCTTCAGCCGCAATACAGTGAATACATTTTCACTGCGGAAATTTCAGCTTTGTACGAGAAAACTGCTTTCGAATTTTCAATGATGACGATTATTTCAATGACGAATCCTTCAACTTTAAAGGCATTGCTCGGCAGCATCATCGTCATGATACAGGAATCATCATTACCAGCAACAATCGCCAGATTTCGAGTCTTTAGCATATAGTGATTTTACTCTGGCCGTTATTTTTGCTGAATAGATACACGTTTACTTCATCTGTGAGCCCCAAATTCTTTATTATGCGTTAAAAATTAGTCCTACGTCAACATTGCGGTTATGTCTCAGACATTACACACTCCTAGTTTTTCCTAGTTTTGGCAATTCACCCTTAAAATGGTAGCATTGAATTTTATTTGAGTTAACAAGGTCAATAAGCCATAAAAAAGGGCAACAGAATCCGACTAAAAGGTTTAATTATTGCACTCCATACTAATCAGAATGGCTCAATGCGTTTGGCAGAATTCCAGGTTATCGCTGGTGTAAATGTGGTACAATTCCAGACAAATCCTTAGACCAATCTCATTCCTTATTCACTAAGCTTCAGAATGCATTAAGAAGTTTTATTTAAAAGAAAAGTCATACGTACCGCATCCGTTGTTTCCCCATCCGGCCAAAATGAGAACTTCATCCGACCCGGGCAGTACTGGTCTCTCCGGGAGGCACACCGGTCGAACCCAGGACGTGGTCTCCACTGGTTGGGCCAACCGCAGCAAAGCAATATCATTGATTTGCGGCCGCTGGTGTCGAGCGTACTGCTCATGGATGAACACTTTTTCCACCGGGACATCTATGGCCGGATCGGCGCAGTAGAATTCATTAAAGTCCTGAACAGCAATGCAGTCCACCGTTGCTTCAGTGTCCCATTCGCCAAGGCGTATCGTTAGGCTGTTGCGATTAAGAATTTGAAATCAAATTAGAACACTAAATGAAACGCTGATCAACCAACGACCGAATTACTTGCTCCATTTCGCCCTATCGGCTACGCAGTGAGCTGCCGTCAGTACGTAGCGCGAGCTGATAAGCGCTCCTCCACATTCGAATGTCGTCTCATAAGCTGTAACGATTCAATCAGCTGTATTACTCAGCTCACGAATTCATCATCCACTCTCATGCACTTACGCTGATTCCCAAAGTGCACCAGAGCCGTCCACGGTTGCTCGTCCAGTTTGGTGACGTTCTCGCCAAACTGCTGATAGCTCGGTTGTACGCCGCAATCCCCCGGTGTGGGCAGCAGTTTCCACTTCTCCAAACTGGCCACGCCGCCATCCACACGATTGGTGGTGTCAAAGGATGAACTTGTCTCCTCATCCGGAGACGGTGCCGCAGTGCCACCGTCAATGGAATGGTTCGGACAGCAAACTAAACTTTTACGGTTCAACTTTCCGCATTCGCTTTGGTAGAGAAAATTGATGTCACTGTTGGCGAGGGTTTCCTTCCGGATGGTGGCGAGCACGAGGGGGCACTCTTGTACCAGGATGCACCGGCCGGCGTCCCGTTTGGGATTGATGCAGGTGGCATTGTAGGACACTGGAACGAGGGAGGAAATGGTTGTAGGAGGAAAGTTTTCGGGTAAAAGTATCACCCGCTCTGAAATTGTTGAGCAAACGCAAGGACGTTCAAATTGAAGTTTGTGAAACTTCAATTGAATAGAAGACAAATAGGGGAACTGTTCCATCGTACCTGCAATGTTCACCATTTTTTAGGAACAAACGCAATTAAATTTCATAAAATGCACGAAAGGCTAGAACTGGTTGTCGTAGACCCTTCTTTGGCATTAGGGTCATTTTCGACCCAAACCGTACACTACGTCAGCGAGCTGCTGCCAACGTGATGCAAGAGAAAAGTTAAATCAATAGTTTTAAGCTTTCAATCTCTACTTGACAATTTTATGAGCATATCCAAAGGTTTGACTAAAAAGCATATATGTATCGTCGGTTTCCTGCAATAGGGGCACAGCTCAAAATATGTGAATTTTCAGAATAAGCGTTTGAAAATTGGCAATCTTGAAGCACCTCCTGCAAGTTCACTTATTTCTCTCATCATTTGACAAAAGTAAACGAATTTTGATTGTTGTATCATGGAGAGGGACTGAAGAACTATCTGTTTCATGAATTTTCGGTTACTATTTTTCAACGACTATTGAAAAATTTGACTGATTTTGAGTTGTGCCTTTGTTGCGGAAAATTGATAAAAATGCATAATTCTCGCGTTTCTTATCGAATTTCGGAACGGGTCTTTGTGAAATGAAAGTTTACATAGTTTTTCATCATTTGCCATCAAAATCTCAAAAATGACAAATTTTGAGTTGTGCCCCCATTGCAGGAAACCGAAGATATGTACATACATACTAAGACTATTTTTTATGCGGAATATGAGGTGCATCAACCATCCCTAAATTGTGTACAGCTGTTGTGGATGCTAAAAAAAACAAAAAAGCACTGTTCCGAAAATCCACCTGGTTGATTCAGTCTGAGCACTTCCACAGCTATTAACTGAGAGCTACCCTACTAACAAAAGTAGCTGCATAATACTTCATAAGCTGAGCAAACGCTTTTGGAAGAAAGCTTGCTTGAACGTTTATACAACATAAATGTTAGTTGGGATAGCCAATAACCATTTCGCATTTGTAGATAGTGGGCAGGACATTTCCATTCCTAACTGTTTCTGGGGCGGCCTGGCAAGGTATTACAAAATACCCGCGTGTTGATCGCTTTGCCTGTTCCATAATATTCTATATTTTCAAACAATACAAGAGAGCGTCCATAAATGACCATGCTTTTTTTGCGGATTTTGGATACTCCTTCTCCTCTCGTAGCATATTTCATCATACCTAATACATGGTTCGTAGCAATATCAGAGACTCTCCCTTCCTCCTAAAATGTTACATAATTTATGAACGCTTCGCAATCGAGACCCTAATCAGTTCACTGGTTGGAGACGCAATAGGAATCCGCTTAATAGAGAACTAAGGGTCAATTTCTTCATCTTGGGTTAACTGGTAAGCCAGGCTAACCCATATAGTTAAACCTGATTCAATGTTTAAGCCAGGGTAAAGAAATCACCCCTAAGAGTTTATGGGATTTCGATTATTTGGAGGTGTTACCAATTATCTCGGGTGTGCTGAGAGATAGCGCAATACTTACTTCCGCAAAGTTTTAGAGATTGGAAAGATCTACCATTTAGAGCTTTGGTTTAGACGTGTGCGGGCTGCAAAACAGTGAGTCGATAAGGAGAGCGTCTAACATAGCTCTGGTCCTCACAAGTTCCTACCTCATGCTTCCACGGGTCAAACGATGACAAAGACCGCCAGCTAACAGTTGTGTGCTTAGCTGGTAGTGCAGCCTGGGCACTGTTGTTCTTCTGACTTCAGCTAGATTGAGGAGGTATGACCCGAGCGTCTGTTCACCAAGGAGGTGCGGCTCAAACAGCGTCTGTTCTGGCGTCCAGCGGCTGAGTAAAAAACGCTGCACCACGCCCAGCTAGATCCAAGGTGGTAGCTCCATCAGCGTGGTCGTCCTACTACACTGTTGGTTGGGACGTTAAACAGAACTGGCACGATGGCCCGCCGGCGAGACAGGAGTGTTGGCGTAGGCCCAATAAGCCACCCGTAAAAATCCCCATTGCGAATAACATAGGAGAAAATACGACTCGATACAATCGGCAAAGACCCACGCGACGAAATAAGGACTACGATTGGAAACTTGGAACATGGAATTGCAAGTCACTAGGTTTCACAGGATGTGACAGGATAATTTAAGACGAACTACATCCCCGCAACTTAGACATCGTGGCGTTGCAGGAACTTTGTTGTACTGGACAGAAAGTGTGGAAAAGCGGGCATCGAGCGGCTACCTTCTACCAAAGCTGTGACACCACCAATGAACTGGGAACAGGATTTATAGTGTTGGGCAAGATGCGACAACGTGTGATCGGATGGCAGCCGATCAACGCAAGGATGTGCATGTTGAGAGTTAAGGGCCGTTTCTTCAACTACAGCATCATCAACGTCCACTGCTCACACGAAGGGAGACCTGATGACGAGAAAGAACGTTCTATGCGCAGCTAGAGCAAACATACGATGGTTGCTCGCCGCGTGACGTGCAAATCGTTGTCGGCGACATGAACGCGCAGGTGGGAAGGGAGGAAATGTACCGACCGGTAATCGGGCAAAACAGCCTGCACGCCGTATCGAATGATAACGGCCAGCGATGCGTAAACTTTGCAGCCTCCCGTGGTATGGTAGTCCGAAGCACCTTCTTCCCCCGCAAAGATATCCACAAAGCCACCTGGAGATCACCCGACCATCAAACAAAAAACCAAATCGACCACGTTCTAATCGACGGTAAATTCGTCTCGGATATAACCAATGTCCGCACATACCGCAGTGCGAATATAGATTCGGATCACTACTTAAGCTGTATGCATGCGCTCAAAACTTTCGACAGCTATCACCACGCTATCCCCCAACAAAAACCATTTTTGGTTCAAGTATTACTCAAAAACAAAGAGAAACTGTATTGCTCATCGCATTTGTACCTCCGAGGGGCCTTCACAACCGCCCGGGCCCCGGGCCCCCACAATCCTTAATCCGGGCCTGGGCAGAACTCAGTCTTCCGGATGAAGAAGCGCCAGCAGGAAGAACGAGATCGCGAAGCGATGGAAGAGCTGTATCGCGCTAAGGACACACGAAAGTTCTACGAGAAGCTGAACCGCTCGCGCAAAGGCTTGGTGTTGGCTTGGTGCCACAAGCCGACATGTGTCGAGATAATCACGGGAATATTCTCACGAGCGAGCGTGAGGTGGTCGAGAGGTGGCGGCAGCATTACGATGAGCACCTTAATGGCGACATTGCAAGTACCGAAGGTGGCGTGGTAACAGATCTTGGAGTATGTGCACAGGACGAAAGACTTCCGGCCCTGACCTTCACGAGATTAAGGAGGAGGTTGGCCGGTTGAAAACAACAAAGCCGCTGGAGCAGATCAACTACAAAGCGAGCTTCTAAAATACGGTGGAGAAGCACTGGAGAGAGCACTACATTGGGTCATTACCAAGATTTGGCAGGAGGAAGTATTACCGGAGGAATGGATGGAAGGTATCGTGTGTCCCATCTACAAAAAGGGCGACAAGTTGGATTGCGGGAACTACCGCGCGATCACACTACTGAGCGCTGCATACAAGATAATCTCTCAAATTTTATGCCACCGTCTATCACTGATTGCAAGAGACTTCGTGGGGCAATATCAGGCTGGACTCATGGGTGAACGTGCTACAGCGGACCAGATATTCGCCATCCGCCAGGTGTTGCAGAAATGCTGCGAATACAAGGTGCCCACACATCACTTGTTCATCGATTTCAAATCGGCGTATGATACAATCGATCGAGAACAGCTATGGCAGCTATGCACGAATACGGATTCCCGGATAAACTGACACGGTTGATCAAGGCGACGATGGATCGAGTGATGTGCGTAGTTCGAGTATCAGGGACACTCTCCAGTCCCTTCGAATCTCGCAGAGGGTTACGGCAAGGTGATGGTCTTTCGTGCTTGCTGTTCAACATTGCGTTGGAGGGTGTAATAAGGAGAGCGGGGATTTACACGAGTGGTACAATTTTCATGAAGTTCGTTCAGCTGCTCGTAAATTTGAGACGATGGCGGGAACGTACATCCGACTAAAGAGTGAATCCAGGCGAATTGGATTAGTCATTAATGTGTCGAAGACAAAGTACATGATGGCAAAGGGCTCCAGGGAGGAATCACCGCGCCCGAAACCCCGAATTCATATCGACGGGGATGAAATTGAGGCGGTTGAAGAATTCATGTACTTGGGCTCACCGGTGACCGCCGACAACGACACCAGCAGAGAAATTCAGAGGCGCATTGTGGCAGGAAATCGTTCTTACTTTGGACTCCGCAGAACTCTACGATCGAAAAAAGTTCGCCGTAACACGAAGTTAACTATCTACAAAACGCTGATTAGACCGGTGGTCCTCTATGGGCACGAAACTTTCCTACGTGCAGAGGACCAACGCGACCTTGGAGTTTTCGAATGGAAGGTGCTGCGTACCATCTATGCACGGCGGAGAGCAGATGGAAGACGGGACTTGGAGAAGGCGAATGAACCACGAGCTGCATCAGCTGCTAAGAGAACCAACCATCGTCCATACCGCGAAAATCGGGAGGCTACGGTGGGCGGGTCACGTCATCAGGATGTCGGATAGCAACCCGACTAAAATGGTTCTCGAGAGTCATCCAACCGGTACAAAAAGACGTGGAACGCAGCGAGCTAGGGGGTCGACCAAGTGGAGGACGATCGGCAGACCCTATGCAGAGCGCGGAACTGGAGACAAACAGTCATGGACCGAGTGGAATGGAGGCGGCTGCTATGTACAGCAGAGGCCACCTCGGCCTTAACCTGATCGGTAAGGTAAGTAAACGTGATTTAATCGGCAAGGTGTCTACGGATGATAGTTTCCGAAAAATAGGGCTTGTCCGATGACGTTTGACTTTAGTTTACAAATCTGCCACAGGCTGCGCTACCAAATCAAACTTTTTTGTTTGACGTTTTTTTCAATATGGTGTCTTCGGCAAAGTTGTAGATATGCTTAATACAAATATCTTTGCCGAAGATACTAATCCTCTATCTATTCGATGTTTCAAAATACAGACGTATGTTATGAATGGATCCAAGAAAATCGTTTTATTCGTATATATCGAAAACGTGCAGTTTTAGAAAAATTCAATGTTCGACAAAGTTGTGTCAAATGTCAAAAAAAAACAACTTTGTAGAAGTGAGTAGGGTTCTAAAATGTCAATAGGGTTGGTTATGGCTGTTTTTGAGCTAAAAATAGCCGTTTTTCAAGGCTCAATAACTATTTTGGATGCAAATGTAACCCCACTAGGTTCAATATGTATTGTTATCAGTTGACTATCCTGAGGTTTTCGTCTGTATCCTCGAGTATCCTTAGCAGGGGTTCTTAACCTAACTAACTACTCTTTATTTTGGGCGCTAAAACAATTATATCAGTTTTTGTATGTCATTAAGAACCCCATTATCTTCTGAAAAGTGATAAATATTCACTATTCGCAGAATCTTAAGAATCATTGCGCCTACCAAAACCAATCATTATCGAATTATTATCATATTATTTTGAAAGCACTGCATAGAAGTGAGCTAAACCAGTCAGTGTTGTTCAAGTGATCTCAACAGCAAGCAAATTTTATTCGTGTGTTCGAAACGTCCCATTCATAAAATACGTCTGTATCTTGAAACAATGGATAGATAGAGGGTTAGTGTCTTCGGCAAAGATATTTGTATTGAGCATATCTACAACTTACATATTGAAAAAACGTCAAACAAAAAAAAAATGGATTTTGCAGCGCCGCCTGTGGCAGAGTTGCGAACTGAAGTCAAACGTCATCGGACGCGCCCTATTTTTAGAAAATGTTCATCCGAAGACACCAAGCCGATTAAATCACGTTTTAAGACGCTACTGAAAAAAGTTCACGTTTTGGCCATTCGTCCCACCGTGGCGATGGGGGCGGATCAGATGGAGCGTGGCCAGGTGACCTGGCGAGCATTGGCCACGACCGAGGACAGAGAGCGGCAGCCACAAACCTAGTATTGTTGCGTACTATTGTTGGTTATGTCTTGTCCTAAATGTGAAGTTGAACAAATAAATGTACGTATGTAACTTCTCAGAAGACAGTATTTTAAAATTTTGCCTAATTCTAGAGATATTCACGTCAAAAGGACTGTACTATAAATAGAACGTAGAGCGGATGTAGGCTAAAGGTCAATGAGTTATTAAAGTGTGCACCAGACACGAAAGTTCGTGATACCTACTGTTAAAAAAACTCGTAGATTTTTACGTTTATGTAACTCATTTATCATGAATTTCATGTCATTTCGAAGATATACCAAAACAGGTCACGACATCCTACCATTCGTGAGCAGAAATCTATTCAAAAAATAATGTGTGTTTACATTACATCACGTGGATTAATCCGATCAGTGTTATTTTCTTCACCGATCAATGATACCTTTTTGACGTAGGACTACGTCTCTCTTTTCTATACCGGGTGTCATTCTAAATTTTCAGAAATCGGCCGCGTTACGTTTGAAGTGGAGATTTTGAGCGTTAACAACTCAGCCATCTCTCGTTAAATTTTCAAAATTTTGGCTCCAATCGATTGGAAATCTTTACACCAATTATGTCCAATATTAACATTTGCTGATTTTCAATAACAAACTATTGAAAAATTGGGAAAAGTGAACCCATGTTTATTCCAGCCAATCACGATCGAGCACATTTTGGATGCTCCCGTCGAATATAAAAGCTACTGCTTCTTCGTATCTTCCCTCATTTGTCTTTGTCGTCTCGAGGTGAACGCATCGAACGAGAGCTGCCCACTTTCTTCGTTTGCGTTTTCCCTCATTCTTCTTTGACGGCCGTATCGGTTCGGTGTCGGTTCGGTGGTTGTCGGCATGGGTGCTGTTGCACATTCACCTGCTAACCGTCTAACGCGGCAGACGCAGACCAAGGAAGGAATAATTTTCATCGATTGCTCGGCGGTGGTGGCAGTCAGCAGCAAAATCCGGAATCGCACCCACGGCAGCAAGCGGTGGGCCAATTTTCGACGGCTTCCAGCAAACAGCACGGAGAAATCCAACACGCATTGCGTGGCATGATGAATTCATGTAAATTTTCTGTCTGAAATCGTCCAATATTCAAACGGTTCTTTGCAGGACCGTAGAAAATTATTCCTCAAGAGTTGTGAATCAGATAATTATTTCATTCCATCGCTCGGTAAAAGTGTGGTGCAACCGAAAAGTGAAAAATTGTATGCTAGGGGGCCCCGCAACAATAATGATGCCGGCCACTAATGATTCCACCAGGAATTTAGCAACGCTTTATCCTGTCTTGACCATTTTTCATGAAACATTGTTTAATTTAACCATTTTTCGAATTGAAATAATCGGAATCTTCCAATGTTTCGGTTACTTTATTCGTTCAATGAAAATTTTCTCAATTCTCGGTTGATTGATCGTTTGAAGTGTCCGGAGCATACGGGGCGGGTCATGCAAATGAAATAAACTGGAAAGCCAGCCGAATGGGAGGAGCTTTATCTGCCAATCTAGGGACATAAAAGCTGTTCCCTCTGATTTCTTTCGTCATTTTCGTTGGATCAGTCAGGAAGGGTGGATGTCACCTCCACAGCTGAGCAGTGGCACTTCAACCCAGCCGCAACTCTCGGCTATCGTGCGGATAGCTCCAGGAATCTCATCCATGGCAGAAAGCGGCGTACCAGTTTTCGGTGGCATCCTGTATTTAGCAAAGAGAAAACCAACACGCGTTGCGTGACATGATGTTTTCATGCCATTTCGTTCCTAAAATCGTCAAATAATCAAACGGTCCTTTTCAGGACCACCGAAAATAATTCCTCAAGAGTTGTAAATCAGATAATTTCATTCCATCAATCGAGAAAAGTGTGGTTCAATCGAGAAATGAAAGATTGAATTCCGGCCACTAATCGTTCCACCCAGAATTTTGCAACGCATTGTCCTATCAGAAACATTTTTCGTGAAACATTGGGGAGCGTCCAGAAATTACGTCACATTTATAGGTTAGCAAAGTGTGACGACCCATACAAAAATTTCAGAGGTTTCATACAAAAAGTGTGACATAAGAGGGGTTGAAAATTACTCATTTTTGTGTGCTGTAATTTAAGGACGATCCCTTGTTTAATTCTAGCATTTTTCGAATGAAAATGATCTAAATCTTTTTATATTTTGGTTACTTTATTTGTTAAATGAAAATGTCTCTCATTTCTTGGTTGAAAATCGTTTGAAGCGTCCGAAGCATGCGGGGCGGGTCATGCAATCGAAATAAACTGGAAAGCCAGCCGAATGGGAGGAGCTTCATCTGCTAATCTAGGGACATAAAAGCTGTTCCCTCTGATTTCTTCACGCAAAAAACGCCTTCGCTCAAAAATGTGTTCGGCCTGCACATTTTTAGTAAACATCCATGCCGCACATGACTGTGTTGGAGACACACATTTTTTTAAAATTGCTCGTACGCTCACATGAGCATGTATTTTGCAATAATTTCGACATGGCAACCTCACTGGGTTTATAAACCACCTTCAAATACCGAAAAAATATTGATATTTTGCAAAAATGTGAGCGTATGAGCAATTTTAAAAAATGTGTGTTTCCAACACAGTCCCTGTGCGGCATGGGCGTTACTCAAAAATGAGAGCTTTTGTTTTAGAGAGTTTCATCATTTTCGTTAGATCAGTCAAGGAGGGTGGAGGTGGATATCACGTCCACGGCTGCGAAGCAGCACGTCAACTGCGACGAGTGATAACACCAGGAATGTAATCCACTGATCACGGCTGTTGTGGGCCTAGCAATGGAAGTTACCTCCGGAGCTGGGTAGCTGCGCACCAACCCAGCGACGACTCTCGACTATCTATCTGATAGAACCAGGAATCTCATTCACGGCAGCAGGCGGCGGCAGTTTTCGATGGCTTCCCGCATTCAGTGCGGATAATTTTCAATTGTCTTTCTAAACTCAACCGTTATTTGAACGGACCTTTTCAGGACCAGAGAAAATTATTCCTTAAGAGTTATAAATCGGATAATTTTCGGATATATTCCATCGATCGTTAAAAGTGTAGTGCATTCGAAAAGTGAATGGTTGAATGCTTTGTGGCTCAGCAACAGCAAAATCGATCACTAATCTTTCTACACGAAATTTAGCAATGCATTCGAACAATTGTGCCTGGAACATTGTTTCATTCTAATATTTATCGAATTAAAATTATCTTAACTATTCAATACTTCTATTAGTTTATCCGTTCGATTAGAAATTGTCTCAAAGAACGGTTGATTAGTCGTTTGAAGCGTCTGACACAATGTGGGCGGGTCATGCAAACGGAATAAACTGGAAAGCCCGCCGAATGGGAGGAGCTTCATCTGCTAATCTAGGGGCACAACAGCTGTTTCCTCTGTTATCTTCCGTCATTTTCCTTGGATCAGTCAAGGAGAAGGGAGATGCCACCTCCCAGCTAGGCAGCAGCACACAAACTCAGCGATGACTCTCGGCTTTCGTAGTGGCAGCACCAGGAATCTCATCCACGACAGCAAACGGTCGCATTCAGTATGGGTAAAATCGCAATGCGTGATGAATTCATGCAATTGTCTTGCCAAAATCTTCCGTTTTATAAACGGTCTTTTCCAGGATCAGCGAAAATAATTCCTCAAGAGTTATGATTCGGATAATCAAAAGCGACAGACTGAAAGCTTGGTAGTTCAGCAATAGTGAAGTCGGCCACTAATATGTTCTTCCTGGATGAAAACATCATTATTGTGGATAAAGAGTTTCACGTTAAACTTTAGTTGAAAAGATCTATCTAACGCCGTTCAACTATCTAATAATTTTATCCGCTCGATGAAAATTCTCTCGTAGAACAGTAATTTGACCATTTCTCTTCAAAGCGAAATAACTCTTGAACTAGTCAACATGTTTCCAAGTAACCGAATCAGCTGAATAACAGCTTCTTGAGCTAAAGTTAGCTTAAGAGTGATTTGTTTTACTCTTATACAGCAAAAATGTTTGTTGGGTTATGAATGCGTTCAGCGAAAGCGATCACACAACAACTTTGCTCAACACATCAGTCCACCATTTGTATTATCATAACAACAAACATTGTATAATGGAAATATAAAAGTCGGAATCTCGTTCCAGCCTTTGTCCTACGTCAACATTGCGGTTATGTCTCAGACATTACCCACTCCTAGTTTTTACAGTAAAGTGCCATTAACAAATTACGTAACGCTCTAGGTAGATAAGGGAGTGTGTGGTCTCGTACACCAAGTGTACTGGAAAGGCTATATGTTCACTCCAAAAATGACTTTTTGATAGGAGGCTCGGAGGGTCGAGTCACATATATCAATCAACTCAGCTCGACGAATTGAGGTTATGTCTGTATGTGTATGTATGTGTGTGTGTATGTGTGTGTGTGTACAAAAAAACTCACATAACTTTTTGGCAGTAAACTTCAACCGATTCAATGACCAACGGTTCATTCGACGCGGTCCAGCCGTTCCGGAGTTATGGCCATTTAGGTGTTCCGGACCGGTACCCCAGGAAGGGGCCAGATATGAAAACGCTACAAACCCATCCATGCTACACATCAAACTACGACATTTTCAATAACTTGATGAACGGTAAGCAGAAAAATGGTCTCAGACCATATCTGAACCGGTAGTGTCCCGGAACCGGTTCCGAGTGTCCCGCCGGAAGCGGATAAACATAAAAGTGAACTAAACTCATGCATGCGACATATCAGACCGTGGCCTTTTCGATAACCTGATGAACAGTAAGAAGGAAAACATTCTCAGACCAAATCGGAATCGGTAGTATTCCGGAACCGGTTCCCGATGTTCCGCTGGAGGTGGCCAAGTATAAAAGTTAACCAAACCCATGCATGTGACATATCAAATAGTGGCTTTTTTGATATCCTGTTGAACGGTAAGCAGGAAAGTATGCTCCATATTTTGACCGGTTGTGTTCCGGAACCGGTTCCGGGTGTCCCGCCGGAAGTGGCCAAATATAAAATTGAACTAAAACCATGCATGCGACATATCATACCGCAGATTTTTCGATAAGCTGATGAACAGTAAGCAGGAAAGCATTCTCAGACCATATCGGAACCAGTAGGGTTCCGGAACCGGTTCGAGATGTCCCGTCGGAGGTGGGCAGGTATAAAAGTTAACCAAACCCATACATGCGACATATCAAATAGTGGCTTTTTTGATATCCTGATGAACAGTTAGCAGGAAAATATTCTCAGAACATATCTGAGGCAGTAGTGATCCGGAAGCGGTTCCGGGTGTCCCGCCGGAAATGGCCAAATAAAAAAGTGAACCAAACCCATGCATGCGACACATGAAATCGCGGATTTTTAGGCATCTTGATTTGGCAAAAAAAAAGGAGGAAGATCGCAGTGTGCCGCGCGCGAAGACGGATGGAAAATTTTTACGTGCTGCGTTTTTGTCGTGCTGATTGTCAAAACTTTTATTCAATTCGACGGATAGTGAAAATTTTTGTTTGGAGAATTTCTTTTTTTTTTTTGAGTTCTATAACTAATTGTGTTACCCAAGCCAACAAGGTAGCGTGTTTATTTCGCAAAGGTCGTCGTGTAATCGGATGATAACGTTAAAGGAAATCGAATCGGTCGGGAGTGATGGTGTGTGTGAGGAGGGAAACTTTCAAAAAAGATAGATTGTGGGTGTTGGTGCGACTAGGAGTGCCTTGATGGTTCTGGAAAGTTGAAGTGCTGATGTGTTCTATGTTCCATCCATGACAGTGGTGCCAATTCCAGCAAATGGGTGAGATCTGACCATTTTTTAATACATCATTATCGACCATTTACATTTTGCGTCCGCTTCGGGTTCGTGCAATGGATGTACTGGGCTGATAACTAATTCGAATCAGTCTAATAATGGTGTATTTGAACATTGGAGGATTGCGTCAGTCTTGTCGAGAAGTCAGAGATAAGTCTCCAATCTTTTTGTTTTGGTATCCGACAATCCTCATAACTGTGGTCTAGGGCTGTACTACCTACGAAATCTGTGTGACTTGCTTAATGCTTATATTTTCTTTTTCAGTGGTAACCAGGTAAATGATTAAACCATGACAATTTCTCATACGCTTTTTCGCCAAGGAAAGCATCCCAATAAACCCTATCCAATTTCCAATTCCAGATATCTATGAAGTGGGCCAAGTTCTTGGACATATTCTGAGTAGATATCTAATCAACATTTCCTCCCCATCGCCGCTGATCGTAAGGACCTGGCCAGGTGTCGAGTGTTTGTTAAATGAAAGGTTTGTCAACTCCCAGGCAGCTTTTCTGGCGCATTAAACGTCTCTATCGACAGCCACCCCAGGATGTGTACGATCGGCTATGCTATGCTATGCTATGCTATGCTATGCTATGCTATCTTGATTTGGCAAAAAAAAGGAGTCGAGTCAAGTACAAGACACTGAAGACGACCTCACAGTTGAGGTCGAAATACGTATCTATCAAAGGATGCAAATTCTTAGTGGAATTCAAAGGAACAGTACTTAACGCGATTTTCTTCTTATTTTCAAATAAAGTTTCCGGCCATATTTGGGACAGCCGGTAGTGTTCCACATCCGATTACGGGTGCCCCATCGGAAGTGGTCAAATGTAAAGGAAAACCAAACCCATAAATGCGACATATTAAATGACTTTTTGGGTAACCTGATGAACGGTTAACAAGAAAAACAATCATAGACCACACTTTGGAAAACCAATAGTGTGCCGAAACTGGTTCCAGGTGCCCCGCCGGAAGTGGTCAAATGTAGAACGGAACCAAACGCATGCACGCAGCACAATTAACCCTCTAATACCCAAATTTTTGATTTTGATCTAAATATCATTTTTCGTCATCTAAAATCGATTTAAACATGTTTTTGAAGATGATTCTTTTTAATTCTCGATTTTGTGAATTTCGGTTTTTGATTTTTCTAATTTTTATTTTTGAACATCCCCACACTTTAATATTTTTCCTGGAAGCCTATTTGGGGTACGGATTTTTTGAGATGGAAATATTTTGAGATTTGATGATTATTGTTGAAATATTTTTATTTTAAATTTTTTTCATGGGAAATTTTGTTATCCGTGTAATTTTAAGGAAAATAATTTTAGAGTGTATTCGACTCCCTTAAACTATTAAACTAGGATAGAATGATTTGAGAAAAATTTAAAATATGTTAATTGTAGCGAATCAATACAGAATAAACAATGATTTCTGAAAGGTGACTAAAACATCTATTTTTCAATGATTTTTAAAAAATGTAAATACGTTTTAAAATACACCAAAAACAATTTTAAGATATACAGAACAGTCCTTAATATCAGCCAAAAATATAAAAATTTTGATTTTTCAAAAAACAAAAATTACAAAAATGCTCATACTATACCCCGTCTAAAGGCGGGGTTGGGTATTAGAGGGTTAATAACGGTTTCTTCGATAACGCGAAGAACCGTCAGCAAGAAAATAGTCTCAGGCCACATTTAAGACTACCGGTAGTGTTCCGGAACCAGTTTCGAGTGTCTTGCCGGAACTGGAAAAATGCACAAACGAACCACACCCATGCATACGGTACATCGATTCGCGACTTTCTAGGAAAACTTATTAATAATTTGCATGAAACTAGACTAAGACCACATCAGGGACAATCGGTAAGTGGTAAAATGTGAACCAAAAGCAGTGTTCAAGCAGTCAACTCAGAAGTCTGATATTATTCAGCCCTGCTTATACGTTGGACATAACGTCGGACTATGTGCCATCAATAAGTTTTAAGTCAATTCAAAGATGGCTTTGATAAAATGCTTTATTTACTTCAAAAATATCCCGATGCAGGAACACTTTGACTTCAACATATTCGACGAGAAAGGCACTATCACCACTAGGTGGATTAATTTGGGTTTTTTTTTATCTGATGTTGTTTCATGTATAGGTATCTTTCAATTAGTGCTTTCTGTGTCAACATGTATATAAAGAAGGTGAAGAATCCTTTGTAAGTTTGAGCCCAGGTAATCATTTATTTAATCTCAAAGCAACATTACTGAGATTGAATAGAATATACCTTGCACCGACCACAAGAACTCCAACAAAATTTGAAAATAATAATGTAACTAACATCTCCATTCACCAACGTCAATCATCGCATATTTGTGAACTAATTAAAAACTACACAATTATCCGCACTAAACAGCTCGCATCTCTCCACTCGCAACCACGCGACAACAATTCAACTGTCGAGTAATTAAAAAGTTTAAATTATATTCCATCGCCCAGCAAATTTCCGCGTGTTGGGCATTAGCTGCAACTCACTTCCAGAATTCCTCGAAGCTTTCCGGAATCCACCAGCCACAACGGACGACACACAAATCGCGACAACTGCCACTATTAAACTTTTCATACTGAACCACTTTGACCACTCGTTTTAATTCACAACCCGCGCACAATTACAAGACTAACTAAACTAAACCGCCGTACTTCATGAACTATTCCTAAACAACTAATGCCGAAGCTGACCGCCACCGGTCAGTCCACAACCGTGAATGGCGCTTCTGGCGGCTCGAACCCAAAAACGTCACAACCTGCACCGCGGAAAGACAGACACAGAAAAAAAACTTCACTCCGAACGATAACACACAACCGTGACGGCGAGATAATTTCCGACGCAGACACAGGTCCAACTTGCCAGCTTTTTATTAATTGGCCACTGACTTGCAACTGCCCCCGCTCTCCCGAGTTCAACTACAATAATTCTGGTTAACTGACCCAGCATCTCAGAGCGACCGCAACCGAAACCCGAAAGTGCCCCTGCACGTGCCTCGCTAATAAGATGTAATTATTTCTTTTGTTAGATTCTTGGTAGAAGGGTACGAAGGCAAAAACATCTTGGGAACTAAGCGAGGGGAAAGTGTGGGAAATGCGTCCTTCTAAGGAAATGTCCTGTTTTGCCTTGAATGTTGATGAAAATTAGTCGTTAGAGTTCCAACTATGGGTAATAGCCAATCAATCCCAAGGGCGCATTCAACCCCACTTCCCCATGTACAATCATCGCCAAGTCAATACGAGAGAGTTCTTCCATTTCATGGGCAATGTGCCGGGTTTTATTATTGAACGTATGTGTGACCAACTGATTCGTCTCGATTACGTATGTGATGAAAGTTAACTTGAATTAACCATTGACTGAGGTGATGGAGGCTGAGTCGACCGGTATGGTTCCCATTATGTAAACATAAACAAACTTTCCGAAGCTGAACGAAGCTGAAAAACAAGTATTCCATGGGATTCCCCTTTAAAACATTCGAGGAGAAAGTATTGGTTGCTCACACTGCTTGATTCGCGATGGCAAATAAACATAATGCGGTAATAATACCTGCTCAACTGATCAATTGGGCCTATAAAGCATCGAATTCTTCGCTCCTGGCTTTGATTATCACATTTCTTATGAACTATGATCAATGAATTCCAATACTGATCAGAAGAAAGTTAGATTTACCTACCAAAGATATAAACGAACAAGAAAGTACAAATTAAGTTTCCCATTATCAAATAGGTCTTTTTGCAAAGTGGAGGTAAATCTATTCTGTTACGTCAGGGTAATATTGATTTGGAAAGTTTTGTTACTCCGTCAGAGACACATAAGTTTGCTTTTGAAGCAGATCAATATCTCATTTTTCTTTCCTTGTACTATTTACCAGTAGGGGAACAAAACCCAAAATGCTAAGATGGGGTATTTAATGCAAACATATCTTGACACCATTCACCTATAGTAATGATCAAGTCCCATTCAGGAATGATTTTAGGAGTTGGGCCACTCCTAAAATCATTCCTGAATGGGACTTGATCATTACTATAGGTGAATGGTGTCAAGATATGTTTGCATTAAATACTCTTCTAGAAGCCAGGCCACCAAACCACGGAAAATCTTCTTATTTAGCAATAAAAATTGACATCTTCCAGTTTTTTGTGCTTGCAATTAAGCTTTTCTGTTGATTTTTTTTCCAGCCAAGGAGAGTTTCCAAGGAGATTGAGGCACACATGGAGGCGCATGGTTATTGATGATGTACGCTATCCATCTCTCTCTCTTCTTGGCGTAACGTCCTCACTGGGACAAAGCCTGCTTCTCAGCTTAGTGTTCAATGAGCACTTCCACAGTTATTAACTGAGAGCTTCCTCTGCCAATGACCATTTTGCATGCGTATATCGTGTGGCAGGCACGAAGATACTCTATGCCCAAGGAAGTCAAGGAAATTTCCTTTACGAAAAGATCCTGGACCGACCGGGTATTGAACCCGTCACCCTCAGCATGGTCATGCTGAATACCCGTGCGTTTACCGCCTCGGCTATATGGGCCCTATCCATGTTAGGGGTCATTCAAATATAACAACCATCGTTTAGCGGTGAGGGGGTGACACTCCATTTATTCAGTATACATGGGGCTGTTCGGGCTCTAAAGAAGTTGATCATCAATATTAATTTCTATTCCCGATCAGCCTAGATAGCCGTGTAGTGGCGGTAGCAGTTCCCTCAACTGGCTAAGAATATCACTACGGATTGCCTGATCCGGTGGTAAAAGTCCACCAAACAAGCGACCCCTAATTGATGGTGTCAAGCGTACCGTGCCTAGGAATGAATGGTTAGGGGGGTCTAATAAAAACTTAACCGTGAACGGAGCCTGTGGAGTACCAGGGTACCCTCCACAGTATTTTGCCCTTACTGTGTTAAACTGTGTGGTCGGCTGTTCGGGTTCGTTCGGAAGTTAACCATCAATGTTAACTTCTTTTCCCAATCAGCCTAGATAGCTGTGTAGTGTCGGTAGCGGTTGTCTCAAATGGCTAAGAACAACACTACGGACCGCCTGATCCAGTGGTAAGAGTCCACTAAACAGGTGACCCCTAATTCATGGTGTTATGCGGCTTTATGCTTACCGTGCCAAGGAATGAATGGTTAGGGGGGTCTAATAAAAACTTAACCACAAACGGAGCCTGTGGAGAATCAGGGCGTCCTCCACATTATTACGCCCTTACTGCGCTAACCGGAGCAATAGTGCAGCGGACCTTGCGTTTCTCCGAGATAATCAGTTGCCCTTCTTGAGCCTCAAATTTGAGGCTAAATAAGGGCGGGATTATTCAAATGTTGTAAATTAGCTTACATTACTACTTATATGGGTTCGCTTAATGCGTTTTCGCTATTGGCGTTTTTCAATTGACACCGGATTGATTTGTCGTTGATGTTTCCTTTTTGTGCTGTGATTGTGAAGTGTGTAATCCTGTCTAGTTTGGGTAGTGGCTACGGCTAGGGAACCTCAGATCAATTTTCAGCGTAAAAAGCGTGCGTGGCCTAAGTGGCTCTACCTAAAAAAGCTCATATTCGTAGGGTAACTTCTGTATAGGTTACCTTGTGAACCCAGTTTTGCTTCTTTCATTATAAATGAAGTGTCGTGCCTCGAGCATGCTATATCTTAGAATAACGTTAACAGTATGTTTCTATCTTTCCTTATGGATGCCTTCAAGCAAGCTCTTGCATTCAGCATATTTTCGCTGGTATTTGGCAGTATTGCTACGATGATTACATCATCTGAAGTAGCTCAAACATTAATTTGAGGTGCTTCAGTTTGATGGATTACTTAGGTAGTCCAGTTCATGGATAACTTAACATAGAATTGCACCTAACCAATCTCTGCATGAGCAGAATTTGTCATGAGTTGACTGATTGGCATGTGTCAAATAAGGAGTCGCCATTTGACCTTCTTTGCACTTTTGAGTGTTCCTTCGCAAAATTTGCGTATTCAGGCGTCCCTGCTCAACGAACTAGGGAACCTGTACTAATTGGTTGCTACCACATTTTGCTGATAACTCGCTTCCAATGCTACTCCAAAAGAGTTTCAATGTGGTTTCGTACCTACAACGCCCTCCATTGTGGTATACCATAACTATTGCTTTGGAAGAAGCTGGTCCTTTGCGGTCTGTGCGGACTGCAAGAGGTATTCCTGAATGGAACTCTGATCTGTTTAAGTTCAAAATATTGCTGACTGCACCCCAAATTGGACTGACACAATAGTGTGCACACACCTTCAAAGTGTGATTGCAGCGCAGGGTCACGTCGGATCGAGTTGATGTCTTCGGTGCGCTTATTCCTCGTGAATGGAGGAATAAGTGCACCGAAGACGTCGAGACGATCCGAGGCAAATGTGCACTTTTATCACACGTTTTAGGCGTACCAAAAAAAGTGTGATAGTCCAATTTGGGATGTAGTCTGCAATATCTTCGGATAAACCATTCTTTTGCATATTTACAAATCTCTAGCTTCCGCTTGTGAATTATAGCTATATAATCAACTTAGTGGGCCCTAAAAAGCTCTGCTTAATTCAAATCTTCAGGAGGAAATGGGGTTTTGTCCTATTTTTCTCCAGAGGGATTTGAGTATTTGTGTTGAACTCTTGTATTTTTATGGGGTATTTACATGGCGTGAAATTACTCCACAGTTTTATCCCGAAAGGGTGCGTGCGTTGTATAAAGATGGAATGAGTTTCAGATTCATCTGGTTACCTCGTTCTTTCTGAAATGCTTGAGACGCATTGTCGATTATCACATCTGTGATGTTCGTCTGGCTGACATGCCTATTCATGTGAACTCACATGCCTCCCAATTTGGGATGTCCACAGTGACTTTTTTAAACAAAGTTGTGTATGTTTTCAAGAAAGTACTCGCTCAAACGTAGGTTTGCTTGGGTGACGTCTTGAATATTGAGGATGCTTTTGATGCCGTGCCTTTCAAAGTCATATTGAAAGTCGCATGATGTCACAAGCTACCTCCAATGAGCTATAGGCTCTCTTTACGCTTATGCGTTTTACAGTGTTCTTTTCAGGGCACTGATTAAACCCGGTGTGGTATGGGCTATAAGCTCTCGTTGCGCTTATGCGTTCATTCCCTTTTCTAGGGTACCCCTTCCTATTTCATCACCTTTCCCTTTCCTAATCCCATTCCATCCCTTGCCCCATTCTCCCTCAGGTAAATGATGAAATAGGCTTATATGTATGGCGATGGCACAAATGTCCCAAATGGAGGATAACGTGCCTCTGGAGCCGGTCTTCTGATACCTGATAGGGGGGTCTAATAAAAACTTAATCGTTAACGGAGCCTGTGGAGTACCAGGGCACCCTCCACAGTATTTTGCCCTTACTGTGTTAAACGGAGCATTGACGCAGTGGACCTTATTTGTCTCCGGGATAATCGGCCACTTTTCTTACGTCTCAATTTCGAGGGGTAAAGGAAATTTGTTATGGCAGGAATTAAGTTCGTACAGGTAAACCTTCATCACGCAAAAGGTGCTTCTGCTGTGTTGAGTCGAAGGTTTAAAAACCCAGATTAATCCACCTTGTGGTGATTATGCCTTTCTCGTTATAAGTGCAATACTTATGATATATCCATCTAAATAAGCCGAAGTGTTCCTAAATCCTGATCATGCTTGATTTAGCCATTCTTCTTCTTCTTCTTCTTTATGGCACTACGTCCCCACTGGGACTTGGCTTGCTTCGCTTCAACTTAGTGTTCTTTGAGCACTTTCACTCCACAGTTATTAATTAAAGGGCTTTCTTTGCCTGCCATTGCATGAATTTGTACATTGTGAGGCAAGCACAATGACACACTATGTCCAGGGAGTCGAGAATATTTTCCCAACTGGAACGGGAATCGAACCCGCCGTCTCCGGATTGGCGATCCATAGCCTAACTGGAGACCGATTTAGCCATTAGGCAGCATCCATTTATTACGTAACGCTGAAATCGACCATTTTTTACCCCCGCCCCCCTCCCCCCTCCGTAACGCTTTTTTGTATGAAAACTCTAAAATTTTTGTATGGGCCGTAACACTCGGCTGTACTCCCCCCTCCCCCTAGAGCGTTACGTAATTTGTGGACGGCGCCTTATCGAATTGGAAAACTTGATGATGGCACATATTCTGACGTTATGTTCAACATATAGACAGAGCCAAACAATATGAGTCCTATTTGTATACTTTTTTATTTTTTACTAGATGCCCCGGCAAACTTTGTCTTGCCAAGCTGTGGTGGTTTAACAACTGTTAAGGTCATAACATCACCGCACTCTAGATTGGTTTCATTTCCTTCCCAGCTTACAAAAATCAGTACTTTATCAATTTTCTTACTTTTCTAGTTGACTTTCGTAACTTTTTGTACATATAAACACAGCCAACACGAATACGAACCGAACCGTGCAAGAGCCAAGCTGATCGGTTCATCCGTTCTTGAGTTTTGTTGCCTCAAAGGGACTTCAAACTCATTTTTATATATATAGTTTCTAACCACTTAATCTATTTTACAGCTCGTTTGTCCACTAGGGCACTACGTGAGCGATTCCAAATGGCGGCTGCACTTACACTTTGTACAGCGCCTAAATGTATTTCACTATTAAATTTACGTGATTTGTGCTAACGTAAGAACCGTAACGACATTCACAATACGCGCAACTTGAGACGAGACATTACACTTATAGTTCTTACTATGTATCGTCAAGATATTAAAATTTACCTTTCGTCGACCGGTTTCGGGCTCGATGTCGCCCATCAACAGGACAATGTCCGACTGATTGCGTTCAGTTTTCGTACGACCTTCATACACGTCCGAAGAGATGAGATGCTACTGAGATTCCGTGTCCACCATATTGAAAAGACACGACACGATGGGAGGGTCGTTTTCATTCATCAACGGTCTTCGCGTGTTGCTGATAAACATTGACTCCCAAGCGTTTAAGTGCAATGTTTTCCTCACGCCTTTGATGAGTTTTGCGTTTCTCCAGTCGATTTCGTGTTGGGAGTCTGCTGAGTGCGCTGCCACACTGGCATCGGTTGATTTGTTAGCTTGGACAGCATTTTTGGGTTCTTTTAAGCGAACCTTCACTTTCCGGCGAGTTTGACCAATATAAACTGCCGGACAGTCTTTACATGGTATCTCGTATATTCCGGATTTTTCATCCGGTGGTACCTTGTCCTTAAGGTTGCATAATAGATCACGTAGGGTCTTGTCGCTTTTGTGCACAACATGAAGATCTTGTCGACGAAGTGCTGTTTTTATTTGGTTTGTTATCCTGGGGTAAAATGGCAAGCTGATCCTTCCGACAGTTTCTGGATTCTGTTGGAGTGTAGTTATGTTCCTGCGATAGTTTTTCCGTTTATGCTTCCTCAAAATTTTGTTTACAAACGATCTGTCATATCCATTCACCTCGGCTGCAGTGTAAACGCGACTTTTTTCTTCGTCAAACTCGTCGCGCTCCATCGGTACATCATAGAGCCGGTGTGCCATGGAGTGAAAAGCGGCTTGCTTCTGAGCGCCAAAATGATAAGAATCAGAAGTAATATAGGGTACGAGTGCCATCAGTAATCTCACGCTCCCATATTCATCCTATTCGAAAACAAGCGATTACGGCACCGATTAATTCCGTTCTTTTTGTTTTCATGCGTGCTCACTTCCCACAAAAAATACAAAAATGATAAACAAAACAAACAGTGCTTCAATCCTTTGTTTTTCGTAGGATGAAAATGGGAGCCACATGCTTAATAAGGGAACCAATACCCTACCTATCCGTTGATGTGGGTTTGCGATATATACCGAATTTCAGCGTGCCATCTTCCTTCCTGGTGATCATCAAATCGAGAAAAGGTAGGCTGCCCACTACTTCTTTCTCTACAGTAAAATTGATTGTACTGTGTTGTTCATTTAATAAAGCCAGAGTCTGGTCTAGGTAGCGCTCCTTCACCGGGGCGAACACATCATCTACGTATCGCCACCAGACTCTTGGAAACAGTTTTTTCTTCTGAGCTTCATTCTCAAAGTCACTCATGAAGAGGTCTGCTAGCAGAGGAGACAACTTGCTGCCCATACTAAGCCCAAACGTCTGTCTATAAAACTTTTCCCTGAAGCTGAAAAAGTTTTGATTCATGCATACCTGGGCTACGGATAGATATGCCTCTATGTGGTTGTGTGGGGCACGGCTGCGTTCTAGATGTCGGCATAGGCTGTGCAGGGCATCGATTACAGGTACACTGGGAAACAATGCTGCGACGTCGAACGAAACTAAGATTTCTCCCCTCCGCAGTTTGAAATTCTCCAATCTCTTCACCAAATCGAATGAATTTTTCACACTTTTCCCATTCCCAACAGGATACTTCTTAATCTCGTTCACAAGCCAAGCTGCCATTTTTTCCGTGGGAGTACGGATGTTGGAAGAGATGGATCGCATTCCAATGGGGTCTTTATGAATCTTCGGTAGACAGTATAAAGATGCCACCGTTGGATTCGGAACATGAAACTTTCTTTCAAGCTTCTCGGCACCCATCAGATGAGCCACATTCTGTCGTGTATGATTTACCTCTTCAATCATTTTGTTGAGGAGATCTTTGGGTTTACCGTTCTTGAATTTATATTCTTCATACGGACCAGCACTGATCATAGCATGGACGCGTGAATCATAGTCTTCTTGATCCATTACCACCACAGCATTTCCCTTATCGGCTCGGGAATATATATAATTATGAAAAAAAAAATGTTTATCTCTTTATCTGAGGCAACAAAACTCAAGAACGGATGAACCGATCAGCATGACTCTTGCATGGTTCGATTCGTATTCGTGGTGGTAGTGTTAATATGTACAAAAATTTACGAAAATCAACTAGAAAAGTAAGAAAATTGATAAATTGCTGATTTTTCATGAGCAGGGAAGGAAATCAATACGATCGATAAGAAACCAATCCAGAGTGCGGTGATGTTATGAGCTCAAAAGTTGTCAAACCACCACAGCTTGGCAAGACATAGTTTGCCTTGACAGCTGGTCTTTTATAAAAAGCTTAGGCTGCTTCATTCCCGAGAAACACAATCATGTTACTGGGGAACAAAACAATGATCCACTGCACGAATTTGTACTGCCCTGCTTTCTCTCTCACGAAATTTGACGTTTGAGAGGTGTCGGCACCGCTCAAACGTCAATTTTTCTGTGAGATTAAGTAGGCCAGCATAAACTCGTGAAGTGGACCATAGTACGTTGCCTTTCGCATGCTGTGATATACGCGTTCCAGTTAGCCTTGTGGATAAGGCTTCGGATCGCCAATCCGGAGACGTTGGGTTCGATTCCCGTTTGAGTCAGGATCTTTTCTCGACTACCCTGGGCATAGTGTAGCATTGTCCTTGCCTCACAACATACAAATACATGCAATGGTAGACAAAGAAAGCCATTCAATTAATAACTTTGAAAGTGTTCAAAGAACACTAAGTTTGAACAAGGGCGTAGCCAGCTTTTCGGCCAGGGGGGGGCGAGCACCCTTACACTGAAAACCGCTTTGCAGTAACAAGGAGTTCAAATACTTCACCATTAAAAAAAAAATATAAGTGAAGTATGAAAAATGGGTGATTAACAGGAATGGTTCAATGGAAGAATCATATTTGATATTGCTTCAGGAATTTCTTAACAAATGCCATCATGAATTTGAATTTATCCAGCAGTTTCTCCAGAAATTTCTTTAATATTTTTCCAGGTTATTTTAATGTAGATATTCCAGCAGAAATTACCTTCGGAAAACTTGCGGTAATTCCGTTGAGAAAACCTTCAGAAATTTCTTCAAAAATTCCTCCAGAAGTTTTATTACGAATTTTACCATGCATTCTTTTGAGAATTTCCCCAGTAATTCTTTACAAATAGCATTCTTAATTCAACCAGAAATCCGTTTGAGAAGCTCCAGAAAAACTTTAAGAATTTATCTGGGAATTCTTTCAAAAATTCCAATCAAACTAAGAATAGAGGAATACCCTAAGAAATTTTTGGAGAAATTTCTTCGAAAAATCCTTTAATGAATTCCTTCGGAATTACCGGAAAAAAAATCTTTGAAAATTTCTAAAGGAATTCCTTCGGAAATTCCTGGAGGAATATCTTTGGAAGTTGCTAGAGGAATGCATTCAGAAATTTTTAAAGGAATCAATTAAAAAATAATTTCAGGTATTTATTTAGAAAATCCTTGAGGTATTCCACCGGAAATTCCTTGACAAATTCTTCAGAAATTTCTTGAGGAATTCCTTCATTTCTAAAGCTCCTTGAGAAATTCCATAAGACGTCGAGAGTTCTTCTACGATTTCCTTCAGAAGATTCTTCGGGAATTCCTTGAGGAATTTCTTTGAAATAGATTTAGAATATTCCTTGAGGAACTCCTTCGGAGTTTTCGTGAGGAATTCTTCCGAAAATTCCTTGAAGAATACCTTCAAAAATTCTTAGAGGAATTCATCCGGAAATTTCTGTGAGAATTCCTTCCCAAATTCCTGAAGCAATTCTTTCGAAAATATTGAAAAAAATCCACTAAAAGTCTCATGAGATATCCCTTCTGAAATTTCATAAGGAATTTCTTTAAAAATCTTTCAAAACTCCCTTGAAAAAATATTTCGGAAATTCCAGAAGAAATGCTTTTTGTGATTTTTTATTTCCTAGAGGAACTCATTCGGAAATTCTTTGAAGAATTCCTTTAAAAAAGCCTTGATAAGGAAAATTCGGAAATTGTTAAAGGAGTTCGTTTGGATTTTTTGTGTTCGGAAATTTCGTGAGAAATTGTTTGATAAGTTCGTTGAGGAATTTTTTCGGTTTTTTTTTTATAAATCTTTTTGAAATTCCTCAAGGAATTCCAGCGAAAGATCCTTGAGAAGTTTCTTCGGAAATTCCTCAAGAAATTCCTTCAAAAATGTATTGCGGAACTCCTACGAAAACTTGAGAAACTTCTTCAAACATACCTTCAGAAACACGTTTGGGGATTATGTGAGAAAATCCTAAGGAAATTTTTTGAGGACAACCGTCAAAAATTTTTGGAGGAATTCATTCGGAAATTTTTGGAGGTATTTCAAGGCAAATCCATAAGAAATTTCTTTGGAAATTCCGGGAGGGATTGCTTTGGAAATTCGTAGAGGAATTCCTTCGGAAATGCAGGAGAAAATCCTTTGAAAATTCCTGGAGAAATTTCTTTTAAAATTCCTGGAGGAATTCTCACGGAAATAAATGGAGGAATTTATTTGGAAAATCCTGAAGGAATTCCTTCGCAAAATTCCTGGTGGAATTATATCGGAAATTCATTCCTTTGGAAATTTCCAATGGAATTTCTCCAGGAATTTCCGACAGAATTTCTCCTGGAATTTCTGAAGGAATTCTTCCTGGAATTAAAAAAAATCCTTCAGAAATTTCCAAAAGAGTTTTTCCAGGAATTTCCGAAGGAATTTCCAAAGGAATTCCTCCAGGAATTTCCAATGGAATTCCTCCGGGAATTTTTAAAGAAATTCCTCCAAGAATATCCGAAGGAATTCCTCCAGGAATTTCCGAAATAATTGTTCCACGAATTTCAGAAGGAATGCATCCAAGAGATTCCGGAAGGATTTCTCCAGGAATTTCCGAAGAAATTCCCCTAAGGATTTCCGAAAGAATTCCTGCAGGAATTTCCAAAAGAATTCCTCCATGAATCATCAAACGAATTCGTCCAGCAATTTCCGAAGGAATTCCTCCCGGAATTTCCGAAAAAATTCCTCCAGGAATTTTTGAAGGAATTCCTAACGGAATTTGTGAAGGCATTCCTCCATGAATTTTCGAGGGAATTCCTCTTGGAATTTCCAAAAATAAAATCCAAAAAGACTTTCCGAAAAAAATTCTCCAGGAATTTCCGAAGGAATACCTCCAGGAATTTCTGAAGGAATTCCTCCAGGAATTTCCGAAAGAATACCTCTAGGAATTTCCGAAGGAATTCTTCCAGTAATTTCCGAAGAAATTATTCCATCAATTTCCGAAGGAATTCCTCCTGGAATTCCCAAAGGAATTCGTCCAGTAATTTCCGAAGGAATTCCTCCAGGAGTCATGAAAAGCATTCCTTTAAGAAGTTTAGAATGATTTTTTTTTTCCAGGAATGTCCTAAGGAATTCATCCAAGGATTTTCTCAGGAATTTCTCTATAGATTTCTGAAAGAATTCCTCCAGAAATTTCCGGAGGTATTCATCCAAAATTTTTCGAGGGAACTCCCCTAGGAATTTCCGAAGGAATTCCTCCAGAAATTTCCAAAAATTTCTGAACGAATTCCTTCAGGAATTTCCGAAGGAACTCCTTCAGGAAATTCCGACGGAATTCTTCCAGGAATTTGTGAAGGGATTCCTCCAAGAATTTTGGAAGGAATTCCTTCTGGAATTTTTTTAGGAATTCCTCCAGGATTTTTTGAAAGAATTGCTTCAGGAATTTCCGAAGCATTTCCTCCCGGAATTTCCGAAAGAATTCCTCCAGGAATTCCTAAAGAAATTCCTTCTGGAATTTCCGAATGAATTTTTCCAAGAACCTCCAAAGGAATTCGTCCAGCAATTTCCGAAGGACTTCCTCCCGGAATTTCTGAAAGAATTCCTCCAGAAATTTCCGAAAGTATTCATCCAAGATTTTTCGAAGTGCCTCGCCAAAGAATTTTCGATGGAATTCCTCCTGTAATTTCCGAACGAAGTCCTGCAGGAATTTCCGATGGAATTTCTCCAGAAATTTCCGAAGGAATTCTTCCAGGATTTTGCGAAGGGATTCCTCCAAGAATTTTGGAAGGAATTCCTCCAGGAATTTTCAATGGAATTCATCCAGCATTTTCCGATGGAATTCCTTCAGGAATTTGCGAAAGAATTTCTCCAGGAATTCCTAAAGGAATTTCTCCTGGAATTTCCGAATGAATTCCTCCGGGAATCTCCAAAGGAATTCGTCCAGCAATTTCCGAAGGAATTCCTCCCGGAATTTCCGAAAGAATTTCTTCAGGATTTTTCGAAGGAATTTGGCTAGTAATTTCCGACGGAATTCCTCCAGGAATTTCAAAAAAAAAATCTAAAAAGAATTTCCGAAAAAATCCTCCAGGAATTTCTGAAGGAATTCCTCCAGGAATTTCCGGAGGAATTCCTCCAGGAATTTCCAAAAGAATTCGTTTAGCAATTTCCGAAGGAATTTCTCCAGTAATTGCCGAAGAAATTATTGCAGGAATTTCCGAAGAAATTTCTCCAGCAATTTCCGAAGGAATTCTTCCCGGAATTTCCGAAAGAATTCCTCCAGAAAATCCTAAAGGAATTCCTCCTGGAATTCCAAAGGAATTCGTCCAGCAATTTCCGAAGGAATTCCTCCCTAAATTTCTGAAAGAATTCCTCCAGGAATTTCCGAAAGAATTCCTCCTGGATTTTCCGAAGGATTCCTGCAAGAATTTCCAAAAAAAATCCAAAAAGTGTTTCCGAAAAAAACCCTCTACGACTTTCCGAAGGAATTCCTCCAGGACTTTCCGAAGGAATTCCTCCAGAAATTTTCAAAAGCATTCCTCCAGGAAGTTTGCGATTATTTTGTCCAGGAATTTCGTAAGGAATTTACCTAAGGATTTCCTCACGAATTTCTCTATGGATTTCTGAAAGAATTCCTCCAGGAATCTCCAAAGTTATTCATCCAAGATTTTACCAAGGAACTCCCCAAGGAATTTCCGAAGGAATTCCTCCAGGAATTTCCGAAGGAATTGCTCCAGAAATTTCCGAAGGAATCCTTCAGGAATTTCCGAAGGAATTTCTTCAGGAATTTCCGAAGGAATTCCCTCAGGAATTTTCGAAGATATTCCTTCAAGAATTTCCGAAGGAATTCCTGCACTCATTAAAAAAATACGAGGATGCAGGAGAATTTTATTTTTACTAGTCAAAAACAGCTCTGATCATCTATGTTTCTCGGTTAAGTTAGAATATAGTTGCTCGGTCAAGGGGGGGGACACGGCCCCCCCCCTGCCCCCCCCCCCTGCCCCCCCCCCCTGGCTACGCCCTTGAGTTTGAAGATAAGGCAGGCAAAGTTTCAGTGGGAACGTAGAGCCACTAGCATATACTGGCGTAGTGCACTGTAGTGCACGTGTCTATTTGGGTTATATGGGCACTGCATTGTTTTGATTTTGTATGGGGTTTTGACGTTTCTTGGCCTTGTTGTTTACGAAATTTCTGTAAGAGTGAAAGAGACGGAGAGAATTTCATGCAGTGCCCTATTAGGGTTGACATTATTCATCAAGGTCCGTTGATGTAAACAAAATAAAAATTTAAACTGGACACACGTTTAACTTCAATCACAGCAACTGATATCCTCATTAATAACCCTAATAAACCTATACATTCAGAGCACCCACTCGCAAATCCATTATTAAACCAACTGAAGCCTTCCACATCCCGCAACAAAATGATAATCCAACCCACGATCCATTCATCGACGGCTTTTCGTCAGGAAGCCAAGTGTTGATCCATATCTCTATCCGCAGTTCCGCAGTCAGTCATATCCTTTTGTAAACGATTTGCCAACACGAAACGGCACTGAATATGCTTGCTTGGGGAACCGAGCCCAAAATGCCAAGATGGGGTAAAATGGCCCAACTCATAAAATCATTCCTGAATGGGACTATAGGTATACTATAGGTGAATGATGGCATGTTTGCATTAAACATTCTTCCAGAAGCTAGACCGCCAAACCCACGGAAAATCTTTCGATTTCCCAACTTCCGGTTTTTCGTGTTTGCAATTAAGGTTTTTGGGTGACTTGGCTGGTAATAGCCAAGTGTTTCCAAGGAGATTAAGGCACACATGGAGGCGCATGGTTGTTGATGTCTACGCAATCAATGCTAGGTGTCATTCAAATATGACGACCATCGTTTAGCGGGGAGAGGTGTGACACTCCACGAGTATACAAAAAAAGCGGGACAGAGGGGGTAAGTGAGTTGGAAATGCCCCAAAACTGATGGACGTAATTTTTGAATGTTTTCATGAAGTGGCATCTTACTCCATGGCTATTTGTCATTAAAAACGATGAAAGTTTGAAAAACGGCATCCTACCGCACTTTCCCCTAATTGGTATTGCTGCATGGTAGGCGAGCAGCTAAAAACAACTTTCGTGCCAAATGGTCAGGTTGTTTTTCCAACAAAGCCCTCGACTGCAGCTGTTTATTTTCTCATTCTTGTGCATAGTCGGGACTGCCCTAACAATGTAAAAGAGATGCCACGGATTGTAGCGTTTCAGTGTACCTTCGTTCGTTAAATGATTATGATGACCGAAAAAATGAACCAAGTCGGCAGATTTTCTACAATGGCGAAGAAATTTCTTCACCAAGGGTTGGAGCCTCGACAAACAGGGAAGATAGTGCGGTAGGTAATCTTACAGCTGATGTTGAGATATCTATTACGGCTGTTCATGATTCAAGGTTCAACGGTGAGCTGGTCCCCGTGCAAGGAAAATCTCTATCATTTCTAAAGTACTTCAAGCATCCCAAACGAGCTACTAGAGATAACTGGATTCACGATGGGTCGTTCCATGACGCCGTTTCTGGTCTACTTATAACGGCTCAGCTCTTCTCGATAATGCCTGTTTGTGGAATCGGACACAAAGATACTGGAAAGCTTCACTTCTCTTGGAAAAGTAAACGAATCTTCTATTCATATGCGGCATTTCTGGGGACCGCTTTCTTGGCCGTGACTAGTACGCTGAGGTTTGTCCAGAAGAACTTCAACTTTTCTCGCCTGACGGGGGTGTTCTTCTATTCGTACAACCTCTACGGAATGTATTGCTTTATACGGGTGGCACAAAAGTGGCCATTTTTAATGCGGAAATGGTTCAGCGTTGAACAGCTTCTACCGCAGAGCAGCAACATCTTGGAGCGAGGGAAACTGGCCAATAAGATCAAGCTTATTTCGATCCTTGTAATCACCCTTTCGCTGATGGAGCATATGCTGTCGATTGTGGCTGCCGTCTACTACACCCCCAACTGCCCAAACATCAAAGACCCGCTGAAAATGTTCTTCAAATCCAACTTTCTGTACGTTTTCTACTACTTTGAGTATTCGGAGATTCGGGGATTTGTAGTCAAATTCATCAACGTGATCAGCACCTTCGTTTGGAGTTACATCGATCTCTTTGTCATAATTGTTAGCATCGGGCTGTCTCACACGTTCCGCAGAATCAACAACCATCTGATGACCCACAAGCGAGAAGTATTATAGATAAGTCGCACGATTCACTCTTACTTAACTGTCTGTATTTGCAGAAAATGACGGAACAGTTTTGGGGGGAGCAACGCCAGAACTATCGCAACATCTGTGACCTAGTGCAGTTCGTAGATGATGCAATTTCTATCATCACCATGCTGTCGATTTCAAACAATCTATTTTTCATTTGCGCCTCAATCCTGAACAGTTTAAAGTAATTCCCAGCGATACCCTCGCCAACTCATATCGATTAACTCAACTTCCCACGTTTCAGTACCAATCCGACCTTGGTTCACACGGTGTACTTCTGGTTTGGGCTAGCCTTCCTGATCGGACGCACTTTGGCCGTGTCGATGTGTACGGCCGCCGTCAATGACGAATCGCAACGTCCGTTCGAAGTCCTGCGGGCCATTCCCCGTGACGGTTGGTGCGTGGAAGCGAAACGCTTTGCGGAAGAGGTCATCAACGATACGGTGGCACTAACGGGGATGAAGTTTTTCAACATGACTCGGAAGCTGGTGCTGAAAGTGACGGGCTCGATTATTACCTACGAGTTGGTGCTGATACAGTTCCACCAGGACGAGAGTGCTGATTATGATCTGTGCACGTTTAGGCGAACTTAGGAAAAGCGTGAAAATAAAATTGGAAAAAAGCTGCGAGACAAAATAAAGGGTCGGTTTAAATAAAAAGTTTGTAGGTTTTGCACTGACTTTGTAGTTTTACCAATTAGTAATCAACCACAAGGTTTAAAATTTCTAAAATAAAAAATAATAATCGCTCACATTGCACAGTGGAAAAAATAGGTATAAAACGCGAATAAATTCAATATCTCTGCTCGGAGTGGATGGATTCGAATGAATTTTTGACACAAGCTGCAAAAATCTCACTAGTTTCAGATAAGGAGGGTGTCATTCGCCGCACGATGCTGGAAGTAATTGTATTGAGCTCATTTTATTCCGCTCTCTCTCACTCACACTTCGGACATTTGTCCCGTAAAAGGGTTGCATTGAGCCCAAAACCGGTCGGCATCAAGTTATTTTTTTAATTATTTTGGCGATTGTAAAAACCATAAGTGTCGTGTCTTGTATCGCGTCGCGTTTCGTGAATGTCATGATTGTTCTTACGTGAGCACTAAATACACCAATTGATAGTTTTAAACACTATACGTAATGATATCACAGTTTCTTTGTGGTTAAATTTTTGGATATATAACCTATGGCGCTCCGAAGTCGTCCGCGCTGATGTATAACAAGCGTGTACGACATTGAAGTTGAGGGATGCGGTTCTCGAGATTCGAGAACCATTTCTATCGGGTTGTTCTCTGGATATCTTGATGTAGGGACCCGCCCACCGTAGCCTCCCCATTTTCGCGATTTCGCGGTTCACAGTAGCTGATGCAGCTCATGGTTCATCCGGCTTCTAGTCTCATCTTCCATCTGCACTCCGCCGTTGCACTTCCGTTCGAAAACTCCATCCAAGGGTGCGTTAGTCCTCTGCACGTAGAGTCAATATTTCGTGGTGACCACTGGTTTTTTTTTTTTTTTTGAGTGCGCTCGATTGTGGGCTTTTGCGCCGCTGTTGGTTTCTCTAGTGAGCTACCACAGTATATACCCAGTCGAGTATTCAATTTGGATATTACTTACATCTAAAATTTTCCCTCTTTTGGATTTTGTGGTATTTCAATAACCAAAACAACGTAACATATTCTATACATTTTACTATTATTGCATCACCAATATGACATTTTCTATAGAAAAGTACACGAGCAATGCGTCACAGATAATAGACATACAATTGACACATATACTGCCCATAATCGCATAATTGACGTAAGCGCCATTGTAGTTTTCAACACACTTTTGAAATTTTAACAATGATTAATGAAAAGTTTATGATTTTTTTTTCACTTTGGTATTTAGCTAGATCTTGTGCTCTATTGAATAAAACTGGTCACAATTATGCACATTTGTTAGATATTAGCTTGTGAATGCTGACATTGTCAATGGTGGTTACGTTAACTATGCGATTATGGGCAGTATAATACAAATCTCATTACCACATCTCCCTTTTTATATTTTTTAAAGTATATTATCATATTATCGACAAGTAAATCCTGCATAAAATATGTTTCGTTGGTCCATCTGGTCAGCTGAACGTTCTTTGATGCAGTGAGTTGTTACAATGGGTATTGCAACCGATACTCCTGGACGACTATGCCAAATAGAGAACGCCCTTCATTGTGCCATCAGCTCACATGTAGATTGCATTGCAGCGCATCAGACAACGAATCTTATGAAATGGTTGGACTTATTGTCGACTGCGTGCGTTGATGATATGATGAAAATCCCACATCTGTATTGAATCAAATACGAAAATTAATTAAAGAAACATGACTTACCTCTATGTAAACTTCTTTTCCATTTCAAACGAGGTGTACACTTCTATTCGTTCAAGCATAGTTGAAGTACTGATTTGCTTGCCTTTAAGTATTAACTATTCTCTTCTTTCATTTCTTCTTCTACTTATCTTCTTCATCTACTTTTCATTGTTCTACTTTTCCTTCTTTTCCTACTATTCCTATCTCTCCTTCTTTTTTTGATTATTATTCTGCTCGACCTTCTTCTTCTTCTTCTTCTCAGCATAACGTCCCAACTGAGACAAAGTTCACTTCTAAGCCCAGCCCTCTACGAGCACTCACAGGTTCTGTAGCAGACACGAAGACATTCCATTCACAAGGAAGTCAATGAAACCTTGCACTACGGATGGTTCCTGGATTGATCGGGATTCTTACCCGAAACCCCAAGCATGGACTCACTATAATAACAAATTTCATATATTCCTATCAAACATCTCAATGAAACATTTTTCTAACTCTTACTGTACTGTAAATTTACTTGTAGTATGTAGATTATGAACAATAATACAGGGTGGCAACGTGAAAGTGATACACTAGTGTGGGAGCCATACGTTGCCATTCATGCTATTGCATTGAAAACAAGTGTGCTTGGGGAAACGGGATCTTAGATATGCCAGCAATCTAATATATCAAGAACTGGAGTACGAAACCCCAACTAACTAACCAGAAACTTCTATGAGCAACCAAGATCAATATCCTAAACTCACCAGTTGCATCCCGATCAGGTCGCTCATCTTGAATTTGCATCAATACGCCTATCATCCATTCTTCTCAACTTAAGTGATATCTAACTCCATGGATCCCCAAACCGTCCAGCACAAGGTTATTTCTGCAATCCTGTATCGTTTATCACCAATTCAATTCCCATTTCAACAAGAAACCACTTTTCAAGACATCCATGCCGTCCAAACGAAATCTTTTGAAATCAAATAACTGCCAAAATTTCTATTAGGATCGTTAATCAAAGTTAATTTACTTACTCTTGCCGCTGTCTTGGCGCGGCACTTCGAATCATTCACGCTTACACGTCGCGAAGTTTATAGGATCTTCCATCCAAGTCCGCTTCCAAGTCGCGTAGCAGCAATCAAATCCATTCCACACAGATTCATATGTGAATTCCATGGTGAATTCTCAATATTCATCAGTTTTTAATCCTACAAGTCCTAGCTGCAGCTCAAGCAACAAACACTTTTATATTTACCTGACAAACTTCCTGGTGTCCACGATTTTGCACTTCCCAGTAAACACTTATCACTATTTCACACAACTACGGATGAAGAATCCCATCCTCGTCACCAATTTGTGGTATTTCAATAACCAAAATAAAGTAACACATTCTATACATTTTCCTATTATTGTTTATTATGAGCATCATCAACATGACATTTCAATAGACAAGTAGACGACCAATGCGTCACAGATAATAGACATACAATTGACAAATATATTACAAATCTCATTACCACAGATTTACTTACCTTACCGATCAGGCTAAGACTGGGATGGCCTCTGCTGTACATAGTAGCCATCTCCATTTCACTTGGTCCATGGCTGTTCCTGCACTTCTTCGACCCACCTAGCTCGCTGCGCTCCACGTTCTTCATGACTCTCGAGAACAATTTTAGTCGGGTTGATATCCGATATCCTGATGGCGTGACCCACCCACCGTAACCTCCCGATTTTCGCGGTATGAACGATGGTTGGTTCTTTCAGCAGCTGATGCAGCTCGTGGTTCAATCGCCTTCTCCAAGTCCCGTCTGTCATCTGCACCGGTCTAATCAGCGTTTTATAGATATTTAACTTCGTGTCACGGCGAACTTTATTCGATCGTAGAGTTCTGCGGAGTCCAAAGTAAGTACGATTTCCTACCACAATGCGCCTCTGAATTTCTCTGCTGGTGTCCTTGTCGGGGGTCACCAGTGAGCCCAAGTACACGAATTCATCAACCGCCTCGATTTCATCACCGTCGATATAAATTCGGGATGGCGGGCGCGATGATTCCTCCCTGGAGCCCTTTGCCATCATGTACTTTGTCTTCGACACATTAATGAGTAATCCGATTCGTCTGGCTTCACTCTTTAGTCGGATGTACGTTTCCGCCATCGTCTCAAATTAACGAGCAATTATATCACTATCATCATCGAAACCAAGCAGCTGAACAGACTTCGTGAAAATCGTCCCACTCGTGTTTATCCCCGTTCTTCTTATTACACCCTCCAAAGCAATGTTGAACAGCAAGCACGAAAGACCATCACCTTGCCGTAACCCTCTGCGAGATTCGGAGGGACTCGAGAGTGTCCCTGATACTCGAACTACGCACATCACGCGATCCATCGTCGCCTTGATCAATCGTATCAGTTTATCCGGGAATCCGTATTCGTGCATAATCTGCCATAGCTGTTCTCGATCGATTGTATCATACGCCGATTTGAAATCGATGAACAAATGGTCGGGGTTCTGCTAAACCGAACCAAAGACCATTTTTTGAAAAATTGGGTTTTCTTAACCATAAAGTTAAGAAAATGATGAACTTCCTTCCATGTAAAAATCCAGTAATTCTGACAGCTCTTCGTGGAGTAAATTCAAAATTTCTGTTTGGCGGAACATACAAAACATCATTTTGCATCCAACCAGAGTGAACTGTAAACCATTCGATAGAATCAGCGAAATATTTTAGTTTTGGTCCAGCTGATGAACAATTCAAGTTCTCCTCATCGCCGTCAGATTTCTAACTTCTAACCGACTCATAGTAACAATATGTGAGAGAATTTAACACAGAATTAAAAATACGGGTGTTGGAGGATCCAATTATGTTTCGATGGCGCTGATAGCCATTTTTCCAAATCATATTCAGCCAGACCGAACCAAATGCACTGCATTTAAAAATCAATTTATTCTCAGCAATACAAAAATAAACTGGTTTTGAATACATGCGTTATGTCGATACACCTCATACCGATAATTTACCCCAGGAACCGTCATTTAACTACAAGGCTAATTAGAATAATAAAGCTTGAAAAAAATCAACCAGTTGGTTCACTTTGGCTGATCGAAAAATGACGTTTTCACGAAAACCATATGTTTCGTCTAGGGTTGTGTTGGATGGAGGGGGGGGGGGGACTCCAGGCGGCGACGAAGAACAACTTGGTTTAAAATTCAAACTATATTTGCCATCGAGACAGACGGCGTGTCTGCTCGATGGGGAGAGTAAAACTTATACCTAGTACAGAACACACGGTTGCCTTTTATAGGCAACCACAACACACAGTACGGAAAGATAATTCAATTAAATTCTATAGACGCGCGCACCGCAGTGCGCTGGACGTTGATCGCATGCTGCCCATCGCGACGTTAGGCTGACGATGCGATCGATGGTTTGGAGACACAATAGGCAGTGCGAATGAATGGCACATTCGCACGCTGCTTGGATGCGGTGGAACAGCCGAGGTTTGCGCCACGTTCGATGCGAGATACTACACCATACTTGAGAAGAATGTTTAAAAGTTGATTCAGACTTAACGACTGACCTTCAGCTAGGTAAAATGACCTAGAGGTAACGAGCTTGGTTATCACTCAGATGATCCAAGTTCGAATCTCTTTCAAATTTTAGAAAACTTTTTTGTACTTAGTTCACTTTGGCAGAACATTTTCATGGTTTTCTTCGACCAGCATAAATTTGAAGTACACAAACTGCTACACATTCACATCTCAGGACCTCAGGGTATGCAAAAACATCGTTTGACATAATCACTCTTGCTCTGTGCCTCCACGTCCACATGCACCGCTTATGAAGAAAAAGCATGGGTGGGAAAAGCTGAGCTGGGAGGGCTTCCGCCGTTCATATTTCAAACTATTTTGAGACCTTCGTGCTACCATACTATACGCGTCCTTTTTGATTCTTGTAAAGGATTGTGAGTGATATCGATTTCAACTTGATAGACGATGGAAAATCGAGATTTTTTTCACTGTCCAACTGGTTTTACCTGAAACAAGAAAACACATTCAGCCAAACTGAACTATAAACCATTTTCTAATGTTTTTGATCAGCCAGAGTGAACTGAGTGCAAAGTACCAAGAAATAAAATGTAATTATATCAATGATTCCAAATAATTTACATCTATTCTTAATTTCTGATGGTTAATGAAGACTTGTAAGTTACATGTGTGCGGAAAAGTTTCAAATAATCTTCGCTGTAGTTTATTTGTGAGTGGTTGAACTTTAAGCTTAATTATTTCGGAATTATCTTTTTGGCGCTTAGTTCGGTTTAGCAGAACCCCGGCCAAATGATGTGTGAGCACGTTGTATTCGCGGCATTTGGACTACCCATCCTTGAAATTGGTTGACGTGACGTTGAGCATTACTATCGAGTTCAACCGAAGCCCGGGACCACGTGGATCACTACACCACATACTCCCCCCCAACCACCCTTTATTCTCGTTTCCAACTTGAGTGATACCAACCAACATGGCACCTCGGAAGTCTGCATCGCTGAAGATCCTGGTGGTCAAACTACAAAAGGTCCAAGCCGAAATGGACGACATTTTGAAGTTCACCCTAAACTACGAAGAAGCCGTTACCGTTCCCGATGTCAACATGCGCTTGATCAGATTAGAAGAACTATGGGAGAGACACGGCGAGACGTTAGTGGAAATCAAGCGCCACGAAGATAACACTGCTGAAGGTGAAACCTATAATGAGCAGCGTTTACTCTACAGCAGACGCTACTACCGATCGAAGTCATCTCTCTCTTGGACTATGGTATCTTGGACTATATGATCTTGGATTATAGGATCTTGGACTATACGATCTTTGACTATACCATCTTGGACTATGGGATCTTGGACTATGGGATCTTAGACTATGGGATCTATGACTATGGAATCTTGGAAATTCCGAGATGAACTAGTCTAGGGTTTAACCTCTCGTTAATACAGACAAAAAAAATCTTAGAAATTGGGAACTTAGACTATGCACGCTAAGAAAAAGTTACTCTAAAATGAGTAAGATTCACACAAAACGGAGCTAAACTGGAACAGCTCAAAAAATGAGTAAATTGCATTTCCAGCGATAGCGCTGGCCCAAGTGCAAAAATCCAAACAGTTTAAGCCGTATAATATTCTTCACATCACCAAGAATATTATACAACTTAAACTGATGAGATTTTCGCACTTGGGCCAGCGCTATCGCTGGAAATAAAATTTACTCAATTTTGAGTTGTCCCACTTTAGCTCCAAAATGAGTGAATTTTCTGACCGTGTGGAATCTTGGACTATAGGATCTTGGACTATGGGATCTTGGACTATGGGATCTTGGACTATGGGATCTTGGACTATGGAAACTTGGACTATGGGATCTTGGACTGTGGTATCATGGACTAAAGTAAAGACTATAGCACGGGTTCCCAACCGGAGGTCCGCGGCCCCCTGGGGGGGCCGTGAAGCCAGTCCAGGGGGGCCGCGATGTTACAGAAAAAAAAGTTAAATTTTATTCTATTTTGTTCAAATTATAGGGTAATTGTTCCCATCGTTGCGGTAGTACCTATTGTTGCGGTAATGGCAATTGAGCACTTTTTCGACGGAAATGTTACCAAAAGGTATTTTTAATAGATGTATGGTGCTTAAATTATGAGATTGCATCATTTGTTTGCTTAAGATTTGCCCAAAAACCTATTTAAAAAAAATATTTTCATAAATGTGTTTGCTGCTGTGTTCCTATTGTTGCGGTAGTGTTCCTAATGTTGCGGTATCCCATATGATTTCAATGGGATACCGCAACAATAGGAACAAAATACCGCAACATTAGGAACACATACCGCAACATTAGGAACACAATGATCTTTCAGATAAAAACGAATAAAATGCTCATAACAACATCAAAGTGGCAATATTTCGTTATTTTCCCGTAGATTAAGGATGGATTTTATTATTTTCAATTCAATCCATGTAAAAAGTTTGCTTGGGGCGATACAATTGTGGTTTAAACATGAACCCAGCGCTTAACTCCTCCATGATCGGATCAATTACCCTACCAATTTTTGATTTTGTATACTGTCACCCCCATAAGCCACAATTTGAGGAACAAATATTCAGTATAAAACACCTTCAGAAGAAAAATTTTTCGGCTGCGCCGCTATTTTTCAACTTCGACTCAAATTGAATATAGACGGCATCAGTTTTTACGAAATGTGAGTGTCGAATAAAAAAAACGCATCATTGATCGTCGAAAATCCCTTCCACAGTAAATTTCTAGATACCTCACTGTATACCCAAAAACCTCGGTTTCGTTTATTTAATTCATTTTTTCTAAAATTTCTCAATGTGCCTTGATATGTTATTAAGTTGTTATTCTTTTTTGCTTGGGTAGGGACGCTGAAATTTAAAAACCTTGAGTATCCAGTCTGATTTTATCATGAAAGCACTGAATTCAAATTAATTTCTTATGGATCAGGATAGGGCGAGAAATTTCTTCTGAATTGCAAACAGCCCCTAACTTACATTTTGGATTTTTTTACTATAAATACAGTTAACCCAACATATAATCCTCACTATTTTTGTGTGAACTCCATGTTGCATCTTGTTGTTATCATTGATATGATGCCAGCAGATTTTAAGGGGATCGTTCATAAGAAAAGAAAAGTCCTCTTCTTTATATAGGTCCCGGATATATATCATCTCGAAATTCGCCCCAGCGCTGATGGTAGCCATCGCTTTTCCGCTCAAAGTGTCATCGCTGATTACATTCATCAACCATCGCCTCAACTCGAACGCCGACACTTTTTGAAACATGCCTGTCATCATACCAGGCAATGCCACAGTCCATTTGTATCCTTCAGTGTCCAAATTGTATGACCATCAGATTGTAAAAAGGAAACCCCACACAAAAATCAGTCCATCCTTCGTTCTTCGGCGGCACGATGACGATGGGCCTGTCAACAACGGAACAACCGTTCATTCTATCTCATTTTGTGGTTTTCGGAGGGAATTGCTTTTGCTGACCAAACAAACTGTGCTCATTTTCTTCGACTGGGACATAAATAAACCCACATTTTAATTCATCCTCTCGTCATCGTTTCAAAGCGTGGAAAAAATGCGGTTGAAGGATCCTCCATTGACTAACGCTTGTCCTTTTCAAAGCTAAAGGGTTAGTAGGTGTCCAGTATATTCAGCATGATTGCATCAGTCCGCATTGGTTGCACTGTAACGCACAGCCAACCAGAATAGCCATCATCGTGGGACGGCGTATTAAGGCTAAAATTGAAAACAGTCTGGGTGCTGTGGTCGCATTTGGTCGCTTTTTTATGATTCACCGCAGTGCGTCAGCGAAAACTCACCCCGTAACGAAATTCCAATGCAAATTGTTTTCTGGACAGTCATTGTCCTTCTGAGTTGTTTGGCTGGAATGCTTCGTTTGCAATTCATGCTTGGAAAGGGGGAGGAAAGCAATAGAACTTTAATGAGCTTATTTGGGACTCCGGTCTGGACGGGCAGTTCGACAAGAACCAGTTGATGAGCCGTAATTAGCGCCGAAAGGACGTCAAAATGCGCGGGAATTACGCTAGGAACGACAGACACGTAATACTGGTGCAGTCCAAGGTGGGCGACTCTTCGTCGTTTGAAAGTAAGATATCTACGTCAGAAATTGGTGTTCTTTGGGCGGCTGTTTCATCGCCATCTGTTTTCCTCCAATAGGAGAATTTTACCATCAACGGCAGATCAACCTGGACCACGAGGGAAGTTATCTGGCGGTGTTCAGACCGGTGATTATTCTTGGACAGGTGTTTGCAATTTTTCCGGTGATCGGATACGGAGTGGCGCTGGCCGAACGGGTTCGGTTCAAATGGTGCTCCCTCCGGATGCTTTACACGATGATGTTCCAGTTAGGTGGTGCGATCATGTCTGGGTTTTCTTTAGCAACGTTTTGGACGACCGGAGTGGAGTTTTCGAAAATTTGTGAGTACATATGTATATGAGTTTGTTTTGTAACTTCTCTGTTGGGAACTATTCAATATTTAAACTATTGACTGTGCAAAAATGTTTCCGTTATGGACTACGCTATTAACCAGGCACAAACTCCTTACGAAAAAATCCTAAAACATTACCATAGCTCACCCATGGCAACGCAGAGGGCCAAATTGAAAGATTTCCATCCTGGGCGATTGCCAGCCATCGTCTTGACCTGTGGCCAGGTCAAATTTCTGTCGACTTGCTTGATTTCGTTGTTGAGGCTGCGCCGCCACGAGTCTCTGGGTCTGCCTTTGCTGCGATGTCCTGCTAGGTTCCAGTCTAACACTTGTTTGGAGATTTCGTTTCTGCCCTTGCGTAGAGTGTGGCCGACCCTTGGGCCGACCCACCTTCACATTCGCTCCCAATTTCTGTCGCTGTCGGCTTTTGATGACATCGACGTTGGAGCTCCACATTGGAGATCCAATTGTGAGGCTACCATGCAAAATCATTGAGCTTACTCTGCATATCAGAGCTCCGTTGAGCTAGGAGAGCAGCGACATCAGCCAGTTCGAAGTCATTTAGGAGCTCCATCTTTCGACAATAGTAGCCGTTCTTGGGCTTAACCTGCTCAGTTTGAGTTCTAGTTTGCTTGCATCTAATGAAAACCTCCACAATATGATGAAATCGCGTGAAGGCGTTTTACCCCCGGGGGGCGTTATGGCCGCAGTTCCCCTAAGCCCATTTCGAACCCCGCAGTTCAACAGTCCAACCAACCTACGATCCAGCCAGAAATTTCCGCCGGGTCGGAGATTCCGGCCGTCGAAGTCAGTATTCCTGCCCATCGCACCTCTCCGAGTACCGTGTTCTTCTCCATGGTTGCAGTTTGGATCAAGGATCGGTTCGGGAAGCATCATTCTGCCCGAGCGTTGATCGACTCCGGGTCGCAATCGAATTTCATATCAAAGAAACTCGCACGTCGACTTTGTTTGAAACCGGAGCGCGTCAGTGTTCCCATCACCGGAATCGGTGAAGCAACCGTGACAGTAACTCAATCTGTCGTCTCCACAATCCTCTCTAAGCACGGTGAATTTTCCAGTGCGCTGGAGTTCCTGGTCCTTCCCAAGTCAACCGTAGAACTCCCTTCATCTAACGTGGACGTTTCTACGTGGAAGATTCCTTCGAACGTGCATCTGGCCGATCCTACGTTCAACATTTCGGGACCCATCGATCTGCTATTAGGAATCGAACTGGTTCACGAATACCTAAAAGGTGGCCGAATATTCCTCGGCTCGCCGGTCTTGTTCGAGACTGTTTTCGGCTGGGCCGTCGTCGGTCGCTGGCACGGCTCAACTGTACCCTGCTCTCCTATCTGCCACGCTGCTCTCACTCAACGTAACCTGGAATCCATCCTAGAAAGGTTCTGGGCACTAGAAGCCGTAGAGCCAGGCGGGTTGTTGTCGCCAGAAGAAGCTTCTTGCGAGCAGCTGTATAAAACCACCACTACACGCAATTCGTTCGGACGATACGTTGTTCGCCTGCCTAGGACGGAGGAGCCTACTATCCGGATCGGCAAATCACGGAGCATAGCGGAAAGACGTATGTTGAGTATCGAGCGCCGGCTGCAGCGAGACGGCTGCCTACAATGAGTTCATGGCCGAGTATTTAGATGATCAACCGCTGCAGCGAATTCTCTGGCGAGAACAGCCATCGGATCCCATCTCCACGTTTGAACTACAGACAGTGACGTACGGGACCTCTTGTGCTCCGTATCTCGCCACTCGTACCCTCGCTAAGCTCGCCGAAGACGAAGGTGAGGCATACCCGTTGGCCAAGGCCGCAGTTATCGAAGACTTTTATGTTGACGATTTCATCAGCGGCGCAAAGGATCTTCGAACCGCTCTGCAAATACGCCGCCAAACCAGTGACATGCTGGATTCCGCAGGATTTCCACTGCGAAATTGGGCGTCGAATTCATCGGAAGTTCTGGCGGAAATCCCTGAGGCTGAACGTGGGATTCAACCATTTTACGACCTCTCGGACAGCCAGTCGGTGACCACTCTCGGGCTGGTTTGGGAGCCTGGTTCCGATATTCGACGCTTCAAAATCCGACTTCCACTTCCGGCGGTCGTACTCATCCGGCGAATCGTCCTCTCGTACATCGCCCATATTTACGGCCCGTTGGGCCTGGTGGGCCCTGTCATTTCCGCTGCCAAGCAATACATGCAACGCCTGTGGAAATTGTTCAGTCCGGATGGAAAACCGTGCTCGTGGGATGAACCCCTACCCGAGAAGATGCAACATGAGTGAAAGGAATTCCTCACGAATCTCAGCCTGCTTGGTGAACTTCGAGTACCCCGTTTTGCCTCGGTGGCCGGAAAGGCCTGTTTCCAATTACACTTCTTCTCGGACGCATCTGAGAAGGCCTACGGCGCGTGTGTCTACATGCGCTCCGAAGATAACCACCATAATGTGTACGTCCAACTCCTGGCGGCCAAATCCAAGGTCACCCCCTCCAAGACCAAGCACAGCATCGCCCGACTCGAGCTTTGCGAGGCAACTCTTGCCGTACAACTTTATCAAAAGATAATTGCTTCACTCAAAACAACAGTCGATGTATTTTTTTGGGTAGATGCCACGACGGTGCTCCACTGACTGAATACTCCGCCTTCTCGTTGGAACACGTTCGTGGGAAACCGCGTATCCAAAATATAAGAGGCGACAGTCGGTTTTCCGTGGAATCACGTTCCGGGGAAGGAGAACCTGGCCGACGACATCTCGCGTGCGTGGACTCTCGCCAACTGAGCTGCTTCATCAAGAACGCTGGTGGACCGGGCCTGCATGGCTCAAATTGAACCAGGATTTTTGGCCAAATCAACCGGTGGACGTAGCATCATCCGCGGAAGCGCTCCTTGAAGGACGTCAGCAATGCCTGGTATCCCTCACACCGCCCAATGATCCATTTTGTGACCTGTTATTCAACCGCTACTTGTCGTACACCAAGTTCTGCCGGACCGTGGCTTATATTCTACGTTACATACGAGCACTGCGTGTATCCGCGGCTATATCCCACCCCAAAGGTGCATATGCAGCATCTACCTCGATTTCCAGCGAAACGTCAACCTACCTAACGGCTCGCGATCTGCAAGACGCAGAACTGTCTCTGTGTCGACTATCCCAGCGTCAAACATTCCCGAAAGAGCTCGGGGCGCTTCGTGCCAACCAACCGGTTGAAAAATCGTCATCCATGAAATGGATCATGCCCGAAATCTGCGATGACGGCCTAATCAGGGTTGGTGGCCGAATCCGTCATTCCAAGGCCCCCGAAGCGATGAAGCACCCCATCATCATCACCAAGAAGCATCGTTTGGCCTTTCTGTTAGCCGATCATTATCATCGAACTCTGCTTCACGCGGGGCCTCAATTAATGACAAGCGCCATCAGAAATATATTCTGGTTGCTCGGTGGAAGAGATCTGCTACGTCAAGTGTACCATCAGTGCCATACCTGCTTCCGTCGGAAGCCCGTTTTGATTCAACAAGCAACAGCAGACTTACCAAACACCAGAGTAATCCCATATCGACCATTTTCGATCTCCGGGGTCGATTACTGCGGCCCAGTGTACCTGCGAGCCGCCCACCGTAGAGCAAGTCCCACCAAAGCATATATTGCGGTATTTGTGTGCTTTTCAACACAAGCTGTACATTTGGAACTCGTCGGGGACCTTTCCACGGCGTGGCATTCCTGGCTGCCCTCAAACGGTTCGTTGCGCGGCGTGGTAAGGTTTCCGAAATCCACTCGGACAATGTCACCAACTACAAGGGCGCCACAAATGAACTCAACCAACTCTACAAGCTGCTGAAGTCCGGCAACAGCAGCCGCAAACTCATCTTTGATTGGTGCGCCAACTCCGAAATAACGTGGAAGTTCATTCCGCCGCGTGCTCCCCACTTTTGTGGGCTGTGGGAGGCGGCGGTAAAATCCACGAAAACCCAGCTCCTGAAAGAAGTTGGCAATACAACCGTATCCTACGAAGATATACTAACACTGAGCACTCGTCCAGGTCGAAATGTGTTTCGAACTCTCCAACGATCCTTCTGACCTTCAAGCCCTCACGCCGGGCCACTTTTTGGTTGGAACAAATCTGCAAGCTATACCTGAACCGAACCCCAAGCAAACTCCAGACCAGGGATTGGCGGCATGCACCGTGCGGTGCGAAAAAAGCCTGTGTTTCACACAATCGCAAGTGCTCGTCTCCAGTTTTGCCGAGAGACAAGAGACGTATGAGTGAGAGCTTTCGTAATTGTGCGAGAGACAATCGCAGCACTAGCTCTACGGCGCAGGGAGTAATGCGCGGTGCTTGGGACTGTGCTTGTCTCCAAACAGAAAAAAATCAATTAATAAATTAATTGAAGAGTTTGTGTTTTCGGCAAAGTTGTTAAGCTTGTCAAGGGCTGACAAGTGATGGGTCGTTTGATTCGAAATTTTTCCAATCATGCGTAGTATCAAGCCAAGCGCAAAGCACGGAGACAAGCACCGAGAGAGTGCATACGACAGAGCGTGAGAGACAGGAGAGCTCCAGCGCGCGGCAAAGTAAGCGAGCAACACACAACCGATTGCGCGTACTCGTCTCCTTCTAGTTTGCTGTGCTGTCTCGTAGCAGAGTGTGCGGCACGCAAAGAGTTTTGAGTCGCACCCTATCCCTGCAGTCCAGACAACAGGCTCAACCGTTGGCAGCTGATGCAGAAGAGACTTCAAGCAATATGGAAGCGCTGGAGTATCGAGTATCTGCAGTAACTTCAGGCTCGCTCAACCAAGGGGATCAAGAAATCGGTCAACATTCAAGCTGGGCGACTAGTCATCATAAAGGACCACAACCTGCCTCCAGCTCAGTGGCCTCTGGGCCGCGTCACAAAGGTTCGTCCTGGACCAGACAGAGTTGTACGTGTGGTCACGCTTAGAACGGGAACCGCCGACAGTATGACACGTCCCGTTGCAAAGTTGGCCTTTTTGCCAATGCCAGATGACAACAGTGATGCGGAGGGTCCGACTTGATCCTGTCTGGGATCGTAATCTACGCATACTGAAAGAATATATAGAATATATTAGTTAAAACAGCTAAACCATTTTAAGGTGGCCGGGATGTTCATGAGAAGATAGAATTAGTAAACTTAATCTGATGTTGAATTTAATTTAATAGTAAAATTATGAACTATACTGTACTACTTCAACATACATGCAAATTGAAGTGAACTATCGACACTTATTACGAAAGTAATCTAAATTCTTATACATATAACTATCGCACACATGCGAAGCACACGATCGCAAATTGAATTCGGACTTGATCGTGTCCCTGTGAAATATGTTTGAACCTAGCTTTTAGTTAGAAACGTACCTTCAACCAATATAGACATGTCAGACAGAAAACGTATTCTGTACGCGATCCGAAACCCCTGTCCATTCGTTGGTACCCCCGCCGTGTGTGACCTTGGCAAGGCTGATAGCTATTTCCGCGGCAGCAAAGTGGTCATTTAAGCGTCATTCCATACCTTACCGAAAAACAGGATAAGCCAGTGATTCCGCAGTTAACGTACTGTGTCATGCATGTTCCCAATCACAACCTGTGGAGGTCCTAGAGGCTAGTGCCGTTTAGTAAGCCTCCCTCCGTGATCCGAACCCATCAACCTTGGTAAGCAAACAATCACATTGCAGAGGACTTTGAAAACGATGTACAGCAACATGATGCGCCGCCAATTATCGCAGACAGTCAGGACGCCCTTTTGAGATGCCTTGCATCCAGTCGGAAATGTCGCGGTTTACCACATGTTTCAGAATAATTGATGCAGCCGTTGAGCAGATAAATACTACGGGGTCAGCTTTATCCCGTAGGCTACGGGGCTTACAACAAAATTTCAAACCGCTGTCAAAGACACAAACATCAATATTTTTCAATGAAATTTTGAGGTTAACTTCACTATTAGTTGTAGTTTCCGTTATGCTGGGAGCCTCAAAAATTGAAACCACGAGGACAGCTTTATTCCGGTGGACGTCTGGGTCAGGAGGGGTAAAAATTGCATAACCTTCCTTTTAGCAAGGCCCCATTAGTTGGAATTAAAATTAATTCATCTGAAAAGTTGTTCGTTCTATGTATTATTTATTGTATATTACGTCAGGCCTGGGGGTTAAGAAGTACATAGGTGGTGTAGAACTTTTTCCAGGCCTCCAAAGTATTTTCAATTTTGAGTCTAATTTCTATGCGCTTGTAAAAGATTTTGAGGTACGCAAGTAGTAGATTTTTCTGTCCTAAGCTAGGCCTTAACCTTCGTCGTGCATTAGGGTCATTATGACCCAAAACGCGATTTCAAGCATTAATATCTCTTTTGTTAGTTAACTTATCGTAATGAAACTTCTTGACTTTTAATATTTTGCAGAAACGAGTCTTTTGAAAAAAAAATTTTTCTTAAGGTGAAACCAAAATGGCGTTACAAAAAAAGTTACGAATAATGCATTGGGGTCTTTATGACCCAGAAAATCAAACTCTTATAGAATGATGATTTTTTCACCAATTCAAATGACCAAAGTCTTATTTGATAGATAATTACGTCAAGAATGTGTTGATATGTTGAAATTGTGGTTCCGGGATCATTGGCCACCGGGAATCTGCTACACAGGGCACCATGTCGGACATGTGGGATAGCACTACATTTTGCCACTAGTTGTGGAATATTTCGCATTCTGGACCACTTAGAAGGATACTGTCTTCGGCAAAATTGCTCAGAACACTAAGAGCTTTCACATAGGAAACAATTTAGTTCGAGAATCACTCACTGCGTGGCGCTAGTGTTCCTATAAGCTTCCAGTTCAGTCTGAATGTCGTATATCTCGCGTTCTGGACCACCTAGCAGGATACTGTCTTCGGCAAAGTTGCTCAGAAGAGTAAGAGCTATCACATAGGAAACAATTTAGTTCGAAAATCACTCACTGCGTGGCGCTAGTGTTCCTATGAGCTTCCAGTTCAGTATGAACGTCGTATATCTCGCGTTCTAGACCATCTAGAAGGATACTGTCTTCGGCAAAGTTGCTCAGAAGACTAAGAGCATTCACATAGATAACAATTTAGTTCGAAAATCACTCACTGCGTGGCGCTAGTATTCTTAGGTGTTTCTAGTTCAGTCTGAACGTCGTATATCTCGTGTTCTGGACCACTTAGAAGGATACTGTCTTCGGCAAAGTTGCTCAGAAGACTAAAATCTTTCGCATGGAAAACAATTTAGTTCGAAAATCACTCACTGCGTGGCGCTAGTATTCTTAGGAGCTTTCAGTTCAATCTGAACGTCGTATATCTCGTGTTCTGAACCACTTAGAAGGATACTTTCTTCGGCAAAGTTGCTCAGAACAATACAATCTTTCGCATAGAACACAATTTAGTTCGAGAATCACTCACTGCATGGTGCTATTGTTCCTATGAGCTTCCTGTTCAGTCTGAACGTCGTATATCTCGCGTTCTGGACCATCTAGAAAGATACTGTCTTCGGCAAAGTTACTCAGAAGACTAAGAGCTTTCACAAAGGAAACAATTTAGTTCGAGAATCACTCACTGCGTGGCGCTAGTGTTCCTATAAGCTTCAAGTTCAGTCTGAACGTCGTATATCTCGTGATCTGGACCACTTAGAAGGATACTGTCTTCGGCAAAGTAACTCAGAGGACTAAAAGCTTTTACATAGAAAACAATTTAGTTCGAGAATCACTCACTGCTGGGCGCTAGTGTTCTTAGGTGCTTCCAGTTCAGTCTGAACGTCGTATATCTCGTGTTCTGGACCACCTAGAAGGATACTGTCTTCGGCAAAGTTGATCAGAAGACTAAGAGCTTTCACATAGTAAACAATTTAGTTCGAGAATCACTCACTGCGTGGCGCTATTGTTCTTAGGAGTTTTCAATTCAGTCTACATGCCGTATATCTCGTGATCCGGACCACTTAAAAAGATACTGTCTTCGGCAAAGTTGCTCAGAAGACTAAGAGCTTTTACATAGGAAAAAAATAGTTCAAAAATTACTCACTGCGTGGTGCTAGTGTTCTTAGGAGCTTCCAGTTCAGTCTGAGCGTCGTATATCTCGCGCTCTCTACCACTTAGAAGGATACTGTCTTCGACCAAGTTACTCAGAAGACTAAGAGTTTTCATGATGTGATGCTACACACCAAGACGCATTCAGCCAAATTTTGATGAGCTGTAAGATTAAGATTTTTTGCTGAACTTTCGGCAAAATTTGCTGAGTTACAGCAAAACGTTGATGGTGATCAGTAGATCTGACTGAACAAATCAGCAAACCTTGCTGAATTTTCACAAATATTTTGCTAAAACTTTTAACTCGGCAAATTTTAGTTAAAAATTTTTGGGGTGTATTGTTCTTAGTAGCTGAAAGCTTGATATAATCGTTGTGTATCCGTGTTACTATGTTTGTAAAACCTTCCAAGAAGAAAAGAAGCTTTTACATTGAAAGTTTATTTCAAAATTTTCTCACAACGTGGTACTTGTGCTCTTTGGAGCTGTCAGTTTAATCTCGGGTCATGCAGTTTATTCGGATTTTTTTTTCAGTTACGACTTTGGATGTCTGTGCAGCAATTCCTGAGGTCAGATTTGAGCTGCATGAAATTCTCCGGGTCCGAGGAAAACAACAGAAACCCGTTAGAGAAGTGTTGGCAGGACTTGATTTGGAATACATGAACCTGATTTACCAGCTTTTGTAACGTGTTGTTGCCAGAGTTTGATGTTTTATGTACCTTGTTTTCGTTGTCCGCCTTTTGGTTTTGTTGTTCGCCCCTGTCTGTCGTCGCCCGCCTTCCGTTTGTCCCCTTCTTGTCGTTGCCTTCCGATAAAGTCCTTTCGTTTTGGTTCCGTTACAGATATGGACAATTTGTCCCATCAATATTTTTAGAATAAGTAAGCAAAAAATTTTGTTTTAAACCCATTAATCCTTACTTACCTTACCGGTCAGGCTAAGGCCGGGGTGGCCTCTGCTGTACATAGTAGTCGCCTCCATTCCACTCGGTCCATGGCTGTTTGTCTCCAGTTCCGCACTCTGCGTAGGGTCCGCAGATCGTCCTCCACTTGGTCGACCCACCTAGCTCGCTGCGCTCCACGTCTTCTTGTACCGGTCGGATGACTCTCGAGAACCATTTTAGTCGGGTTGCTATCCGACATCCTGATGACGTGACCCGCCCACCGTAGCCTCCCGATTTTCGCGGTATGGACGATGGTTGGTTCTCTCAGCAGCTGATGCAGCTCGTGGTTCATTCGCCTTCTCCAAGTCCCGTCTTCCATCTGCACTCCGCCGTAGATGGTAAAAACCCATTAATCCATCCTTCCCAATTTTATTTTATTTTATTTTCAATCCTTAACCTCGAAACAGCCGCGAGTACTTCGGCTTCCCAAACTAACATAGTTTTAAGGCAGTAATAAATTGAAAAATGTAAAATCAATGTAATAACAAAAGATTTCGGCTCAGTTATGCCCATGTGGCGCTTGAGCCTTCCAAATATACGAATAGATAAAAAAATTCTTTGGTGAAAGTTTTCAAGATTTTTTAGGAACTTATGTAACATTTGCTTCGGCAATGGCTTTGTGGACTTTTTCAAAAAATTTCTTCTACGGAAATTTCTTTGGGAATCCCGTCTGAAAGTTCTTTTTTTTTACAATTCAATTGGAAAACCCTATGCTTATTACTTTGGGAATATTTGTAACATTCTTTTGGAAACATATGTGCCAATTCTTACTGATTCGGTATTTCTTTTGCAAATCGTTTTGGCGAATTCCGTAAAAGTAACCCTGCGAAAATATTTCGAATTTCCTTTTGGCGGAATTTCTTCAGCAAATTCTTTGAAAATCCTTTAGCAATATTTAGTGGATTTGATCCAAAACTTCATATAAGTTTTTTTGGGTTTTCTATTTCGGCAATTCTTTGAAATTTTGTTCGATAAATCTTTTGGAAATTTCTCAGCAGTAATATTGGAAATTGATTGAAGTTATTATATTTGAAAATATCTACAGCATAACTGTGGGGTTCGTGATTGTACTGTTAGTAACGCCAGCCTTTTAGGCGTATTGTAAGCCACGAATTGTGGGTTCGATTCCCATCCCGGTCGGGAGAAAATTTTCGCCAAACGGAAAATTCTTCATTGAGCCACTGGATATCTTACAGTCTTACATGTAATCCGTTGTCTAGTGTAAGTTATATACAGTCTGTGGTCTTTGGCTGAAGAAGGTGTGCAAACTTATCAGGCAACACTTACGGGATTTCCTTTATCAATTTCTTTGGAAGTTTTCTTTTATCTCTTTATTCGGGAATTTTCTGCCGTAGGCAGGTTCATACCGGCTTTCTTTGGAAGTTTTATCTGCAATCCCTTTGGAAATTTAGCTGACAATTACTTTTGTTATTCTTTCGACAGCTCTTTGCAAAATTGAATTTTTAAAAATTTCTTCAGTATTCTTTCAGCATTGGAAACTCCTTTAGAAAATCCTTACAGAATTTCGTTGGTTATTACTTTGGAAATTCTATTAGATACTCCTCACAAAATGAAAAAAAAAACACAATCGCATGGCCAGAGAAAAGCTCATCGGAATTACCTTAGGAATTTCCAAAAATCAAGGTATTTTCAAGAAGACCATCAAAAATTAAAATTCAGAATATTTCAAGAAGCAATTTCCAAATACGTTTGAATGTTGAAATAGCTGAAGGCACCCTCAAGAAATTACCGAATGACTTTCCAAAGGAATTGCTACTGAAATTTCACAAGGGAATCCTGAAGTAGATTCCGTCTTGAACTAAATTGTTTTCTATGCGGAAGCTCTAAGTCTTTCGATCATTTTTTCCCTAGACAGTATCCTTCTAAGTGGTTCAGATCGCGAGATATACGACGTTCAGACTAAACTGGAATCTCCCAAGAGCACTAGCGCCACATAGCGAGTGATTCTCAAACTTAATTGTTTACTATGTGAAAGCTCTCAATCTTCTGAGTAACTTTTCCCAAGTTACTTTTCTAAGTGGTCCAGATCGCAAGATAAACGACGTTCAGACTAAACTGGAAGCAACCAAGAGCACTAGCGCTACGCAGTGAGTGATTCTCGAACTAAATTGTATTCTATTTGAAAGCTCTCAGTCTGCCGAGTAACTTTTCGCAAGGCAGTATCCTTCTAAGATGTTCAAAATGTGAGATATAAGACGTTCAGACTGAACTGGAAGCTGCTAAGAACACTAGCGCCACGCAGTGAGTGATTCTTGGACTAAATTATTTGTTCTGAGCAACTTTGCTGAAGGCAGTATCCTTCTAAGTGGTCCAGAACACGAGATATACGACGTTAAGATTGAACTGAAAGCTCCTAAGAACACTAGCGCCACGCAGTGAGTGATTCTCGAACTAAATTGTTTACTATGTGAAAGCTCTTAGACTTCTGAGCAACTTTGCCGAAGACAGTATCCTTCTAGGTGGTCCAGAACGCGAGATATACGACGTTCAGACTAAAATGGAAGCTCATAGGAACACTAGCGCCACGCAGTGAGTGATTTTCGAACTAAATTGTAATTGTTTCCTATGTGAAAGCTCTTAGTCTTCTGAGGAAGTTTGTTGAAGACAGTATCCTTCTAGGTGGTCCAGAACGCGAGATATACGACGTTCAGACTGAACTGGAAGCTTATAGGAACACTAGCTGGCGCAGTGAGTGATTTTCGAACTAAACTGTTATCTATGTGAATGCTCTTAGTCTTCTGAGCAACTTTGCCGAAGACAGTATATTTCTAGGTGGTCTAGAACGTGATATATACGACGTTCAGACTGAACTGGAAGCTTATAGGAACACTAGCGCCACGCAGTGAGTGATTCTCGAACTAAATTATTTCCTATGTGAAAGCTCTTAGTCTTCTGAGGAACTTTGCCGAAGACAGTATCTTTCTAGGTGGTCTAGAACGCGAGATATACGACGTTCAGACTGAACTGGAAGCTTATAGGAACACTAGCGCCACGCAGTGAGTGATTCTCGAACTAAATTGTTTCCTATGTGAAAGCTCTTAGTCTTCTGAGCAACTTTGCCAAAGACAGTATCCTTCTAGGTGGTCCAGAACGCGAGATATACGACGTTCAGACTGAAATGGAAGCTCATAGGAACACTAGCGCCATGCAGTGAGTGATTTTCGAACTAAATTGTTTCCTATGTGAAAGCTCTTAGTCTTCTGAGCAACTTTGCCGAAGACAGTATATTTCTAGGTGGTCTAGAACGCGAGATATACGACGTTCAGACTGAACTGGAAGCTTATAGGAACACTAGCGCCACGCAGTGAGTGTTTTTTGAACTAAATTGTTGTCTATGTGAAAGCTCTTAGTCTTCTGAGCAACTTTGCCGAATACAGTATATTTCTAGGTGGTCTAGAACGCGAGATATACGACGTTCAGACTGAACTGGAAGCTTATAGGAACACTAGCGCCACGCAGTGAGTGATTCTCGAACTAAATTGTTTCCTGTGTGAAAGCTCTTAGTCTTCTGAGCAACTTTGCCGAAGACAGTATCCTTCTAGGTGGTCCAGAACGCGAGATATACGACATTCAGACTGAACTGGATGCTTATAGGAACACTAGCGCCACGCAGTGAGTGATTCTCGAATTAAATTGTTTCCTATGTGAAAGCATTTAGTATTCTGAGCAACTTTGCCGAAGACAGTATCCTTCTAAGTGGTCCAGAATGCGAGATATTCCACAACTACTGGCAAAATGTAGTGCTATCCCACATGTCCGACATGATGCCCTGTGTAGCAGATTCCCGGTGGCCAATGATCCCGGAACCACAATTTCAACATATCAACACATTCTTGACGTAATTATCTATCAAATAAGACTTTGGTCATTTGAATTGGTGAAAAAATCATCATTCTATAAGAGTTTGATTTTCTGGGTCATAATGACCCCAATGCATTATTCGTAACTTTTTTTCAATGCCCGAAGAAGGTTAAGCATATTGAATTTAACTATAAGTAAAACTTGATGGTAACATACTGTTTTCGTTAGAAAAATCATGTTTTTCACGAAAGTAACACGATTTTACAAGAAATATGCGATCGACCCCCGGGGCTCTGCTCGATTTCATGCTACGAATGGCTGTTTCTATCTGCTACACTGATGGAGCTTCAGTGTTGACATGGGTAAAGCGTCGAACCTTTGGCGGATCATGCTGAGGTGTTGATGACGTGGCCGACACTTGAAAAAGGTTTTTAAAGTGCTCGAACCAGCGTTTCAACCGTTCAGCCGGGTCGGTCAATAACTGTGCAGACGAGTCTTTCACGGGCATCGTAGCATTCATCCTAGTTCCACTAAGGCGTCGTGATACATCGTAGACGAGATGGAAGTCGCCGAAGTCTGTGGCTTTCTCGCCTTCGTCGGCTAGGGAGTCCGTCCACGCTTTTCTGTCCCGTCTACATGAGCGTTTCACTTCCTTCTCGAGATCCGAATAGTGCTGGTGGGCTACGACTTTGGCTGCTCGTGTTTTCGCTCGCTCTATCGGGGGTTTGGCGTTCCTTCGTTCTCCTATCTTCGTTCTCCAGGTATCATCTGTAATCCACTGCTTTCTCCGGGTACATACCTCACCTAAATTAATCTCGCTGGTAGCGAGAAAGGCGTTTTTAATGGCGCTTCATTGATCTCCTACGCTTCCACCTTCTGGAATATTCGCAACACGGTTCTCAAGCTCCTCGACGAAGGACCTTTTCACTGCAGCGTCTTCCAGTCGGGGTGTGTGGTTCAACACACATTTTGTGGTGGGACAATTTTATTTTCCTGTGCGTCGCATGAAGTGCATGATCGTCAATAGCTCAATCATGAATAGTCGACCGCCAGCTTTTTCGTCGTACTCTCTGTTCCTTGGAAACGAACGACGACGAGCCAAGCGAACGCCAACAGAGAATAGCTGTGGCATCGTATTAGCTTAATTGGTAAGAGTGTTGGAGTGGTAATCCTGAGGCCCGTTGTTTGATTCCAGATGCACTAACTTTTTTGACGTAGGACTACGTCTCTGTTTTCTATACCCGGTGTCATTTCAAAATTTATGAAACCAAGAGCGTTACGTTTGAGTGAAAGATTTTAAACGCTCACAGTACCTTTCCCACTGAACGAAATGATAAACAAATCCCGTTATCCGAGAGATGAAACTCCCACGTTCAATTTGTAATATTCGGTGAACCTAAAAATCATTGATAAATAGTTGAAAAGTTGTTTTAAAGTTAGACATTGAAATCGCTGAAATCTATAAATATGGGTAGCGGACAAATTTTCTCGTTCAGTATACCAACGCTCTCTGATTGGTGCGCATCGTGGGGGCAACTACGATGCAGGAAGGAATGCGATCATGCGAGAGCTGATCGTCAGTTCCATTCAACCACCGTCGAGGTGACACCTCGAGCTGGGCAGCGGCACATCGACTCAGCGACGACAATTGGCTATTGTACTGATAGCACCAGGAATCTCATTCACGGCAGCAAACGGCGGCCAGTTTTCGATTGCGTCTAGCGTTGAGCGCGGAGAAAACCAACACGAATTGCGTGGCATTGTAAATTCATCAAAATCGTCCATTATTCAAACGGTTCTTTTCAGGACCATCGAAAAAGATTTCTCAAGAGTTAATTGGATGAATTCCCACCCTCGATCGAGAAAGGTGAACCTAGTGCAAAGCAAGGACAGAGCGGCGTTTCTCAGCAAAAGCAAAGCCGGTCATTAATCGCATGCACGGCAGCAAGCGGCGGGCCAGTTTTCGGTGGCGTTCAGCATTTAGTGCGGAGAAAACAAACACGCATAGTGGCATAGTGAATTCATTTAATTTTCCTCCTAATTTAAGGACCATCGAAAATGATTTTTCAAGAGCTGTGAATCGGATAATTCCATTCCAACGAACGGGAAAAGTGTAGTACAACCGAAAAGTGAATGATTTTGAATGCTTGGTGACTCAGCCAGCAACAATTTTGACGTCTAATTGTTCCACCCGGACTTTGGCAACGCATTATCATATCCGGACCATTTTGCGTGAAAAATGTTTCAATTCTAACATTTTCCAAATTAAAATGATCTAAATCATCTAATATTTTGGTTACATTATCCGTTCAATGGAAATTTTCTCATTTCTCGGTTGATTAATCGTTTGATGCATCTGGAGCATAAGGGGCGGGTCATGCAAACGAAATTAACTGAAAAGCCAGCCGAATGGGAGGAGCTTCATCTGCCAATCTAGGGGTATAAAAGCAGTGTTCTCTGTTTTCTTTCGTCATTTTCGTTGGATCAGTCGAGGAGGTTGGAGGTGGATGTCGTCGGTTTCCTGCAATAGGGGCACAACTCAAAAAATGTGAATTTTCAGAATGAGCGTTTGAAAATTGGCAATCTTGAAGCACATCCTACAAGTTCACTTATTTCTCTCATTATTAGACAAAAGTATACGAATTTTGATTGTTGTATCATGGAAAGGGACTGAAGGACTATCTCTTTCATAAATTTTAGATTACTATTTTTCATCGACTATTGAAAAGTTGACTGATTTTGAGTTGTGCCTTTACTGCGGAAAATTGGTGAAAATGCAAAAATCTCGCGTTTCTCATCGAATTTCGGAACGGGTCTTTGTCAGATGAAAGTTTGCATGGTTTTTCATCATTTGCCATCAAAACCTCAAAAATGACAAATTTTGAGTTGTGCCCCTATTGCAGGAAACCGACGATGTCACCTCCAGCAAGGCAGCAGCACAACAACCCAGCGACTACTCTCGGCTATCGTGCTGATGATAGCACTTGGAATCGCATCCATGGCAGCGGCGGTGGGCCAATTTTCGACGGCGTCCAGCATTCTCCGCACTCCGCAGCGAAAACCAACACGCATTGCATGGCATTTTGAATGCATCAAAATCGTCCATTATTCAAACCGGTTCTTTTCAGGACCATCGAAAATGATTCCTCAAGAGTTAATTGGATAATTTCCAACATCGATCGAGATGTAGTGCAACCAAAAAGCAAAAGACAGAGCATCGTTGCCAGCAATAGTGAAACTGGTCATTATTGTAATCCACGGCGGTCCAGTTTTCGGTGGCGTTTATCATTCAGCACGGAGAAAACCAACACGCATTGCGTGACATGGTGAATTCATGCCATTTCGTTCCTAAAATCGTCAATTAATCAAACGGTCTTGTTCAGGACCTCCGTTAATTATTCCTTAAGAGTTTGTGAATCAGCTAATTTCATTCCATCGAACGAGAAAAGTGTGGTGCAATTGAGAAGTGAAAGATTGAATACTTGGTGGCCCAGCAATAATGATGAAACCGGTCACTAATGGCCTAATGGTTCCACCCGGAATTTAACAACGCATTATTCTATCCGAACTATTTTGCGTGAAACATTGTTTAATAATAATTAAGTTTAAACATTTTTCAAAAATGTTCGAAGGTGAATATATGACGAAGCCACACCTAGAATTTTCTAGAGCACAAATCTGAAGAACCGAATGTCGGTTTGCGCTTAAAAGTTGATCGTTTGGTTACCCGCTGGTGGTTTGCTCATTTCTCGGCTGGTTAGTTGCTTGATGCGTCTGGAGCCTTCGGGGCGGGTCATGTAAACGAAATAAACTGGAAAGCCAGCCAAATGGGAGGAGCCTAATCTACTAATCAAGGGGAATAAAAGCAGTGACCTCTGTTTTCTTCCGTCATTTTCGTTGAATCAGTCAAAGGGAATGGATGTCACCTCCGCAGCTGCGCACCAATCCTGCGATGACTCTCGGCTATTTAGCTGATAGAACCAGGAATCTCTAGAATCTGGAACCAGGAATCTCAGGCTATATGGCACAGGGCCCATATAGCCGAGGCGGTAAACGCACGGGTATTCAGCATGACCATGCTGAGGGTAACGGGTTCGATTCCCGGTCGGTCCAGGATCTTTTCGTAAAGGAAATTTCCTTGACTTCCTTGGGCATAGAGTATCTTCGTGCCTGCCACACGATATGCACATGCAAAATGGTCATTGGCAGAGGAAGCTCTCAGTTAATTACTTTGGAAGTGCTCATAGAACACTAAGCTGAGAAGCAGGCTTTGTCCCAGTGAGGACGTTACGCCAAGAAGAAGAAGAAGAAGAAGAACCAGGAATCTCATCCACGGCAGTAAGCGATGGCAGTTTTCGATGGCTTCCAGCATTCAGTGCGGATAATTTTCAATTGTCTTGCCGAAATCTCCTGTTATTTAAAAGGTTCTTTTCAGGACCAGTGAAAATTATTCCTCCAGAGTTATGAATCGGATAATTAAAAGCGACAGACTGAAAACTTAGCAACAGCATAGCCGGCCTCTAATTGTTGTTCGCGTAACTATACAACGTATTGTTGAATCTAGCAATTGAGTTGTGTCAAATACACATGGCTACGGTGGCTCCATCTGTTAATTTCATAGCGGCAATTTTAGTTATTTTAATGATTGTTGCGATCACAATATGATGTTTGGGAAGCTATGGCTTAACGCCTTTCAATATTATAATCATTCTTTCCTTTCGACGAAAATTCTTTCAAACAACGGTTGAACATTTATCTTCAAAATAAAATAATACTCAACCCTCAAGTGAGGCGCCGTCCACAAATTACGTAACGCTCTTGGGGGAGGGGGGGAGTATGGTCGAGCGTTACGGCCCATACAAAAATTTCCGGGTTTTCATACAAAACAGCGTTATGGAGGGGGGAGGGGGGGTCGAAAATTGTCGATTTTAGCGTTACGTAATAAATGGACGCTGCCTGATGGCCAACCGCGCGAGTTACGGAAGGTTTAACTAATTAACATCTTATGAATGCGTTCAGTGAAATGGATCACATAGGTAACAACTTTAATCAACACATCACTCCGCCGATTTGAATTTTGCCAGCATACATTGTGTAGGCCTTTTATCGTCGGTTTCCTGCAATAGGGACACAACTCAAAAAATGTGAATTTTCAGAATATGCGTTTGAAATTTGGCAATCATGAAGCACCTCCTGCAAATTCACTTATTTCTCTCATCATTTGACAAAAGTAAACAAATTTTGATTGTTGTATCATTGAAAGGGGCTGAAGGACTATCTGTTTCATGAATTTTTGACAACTATTTTTCAACGACTATTGAAAAAATTGACTGATTTTGAGTTGTGCCCTTACTGCGGAAAATTGGTGAAAATGCCCAAATCTCGAGTTTCTCATCGAATTTTGGAACGGGTCTTTGTGAGATGAAATTTTACATAGTTTTTCATCATTTGCCATCAAAATCTCAAAAATGACATATTTTGAGTTGTGCCCCTATTGCAGGAAACCGACGTTATGTGATAAATTCGTTATGCATTTATTTACGAAGGTCGGACAACAATGACACGAAAAATCAGCTGATTTAAGACTTCAAATTAAAGGGCCCATTTCAATATATAAAAGTCGGAACCTCATTCCAGCCTTTGTCCTACGTCAACAATGCGGTTATGTCTCAGACATTACCCACCCCTAGTTTTTTTTTATTAAATTTATTTTTGAGTTGTTGCTGATGTGACAACATGACTTCGTCGAAAACGAACTTACTTACTTGAGCACCCACGGTGGTGCAGAGGGTTGAATTGAAAGATCTCCATCCTGGTCAATTACCCGCCATCGCCTTGACCTGTGCCCAGGACTGTTGAAGCTGCACCGCCATGAGTAGTTGCACGTTGAAGAGAACTTCAAACTCCTTGTTGTTCGCATGTTTATAAGATTGCCTCCTTACATGCTAATATTAAACAGTTTCAATAATCTACTTTCCTTCCAGTATCTTGGATGTTTTTCACTATCAACCTATCTATCACGATCGGATTCACGGTACTGGCTCGCCGATGGTCCGCTATGATGACCGAATGGGAAAACACCGAGCAAAGTCTCCCCTTCCGCCCTCAGCTAACGGCTAGCAATAGACGGGTCCGCCGTAAGGTCATAACCATAATGGTTACACTAATGGTCAGCGCCCTATTCGAGCATGCTTTGGCGAAACCTTCCGGACTCTATCGAGCGTACAAGTGCGGTATCCAAGATCTACTGGAGGCTCATCTGATGCAAGCTTTTCCGGAGATGTTCTCTTTCATTCCTTACGACATCTACGTGGGATTCGTGGCACAGGTTGTCACTTCGGTACTGACCTTCTACTGGAACTACGTGGATCTTTTTCTGATTGCGCTGAGCATCGGGTTGCGACAGAACGTGCGCCACGTGAACGACATAATATTGAACTCGAAGGCGCAGTACCATTCGGACACGTTTTGGCACGACTATCGGAAACATCATCAGAGGGTGTGCAATTTGGTGCACATCGTTGGACAGAAGGTGGCGTATTTGGTGGTAATATCCTTTGCGAACAACATGTTCTTCATCTGCATTCAGTTGATCGGAGTTTTGAAGTTAGTAGGAGCGGTATTGTTTGAAATTGGGATAAGTTTCATATTCGAAAACTGTTTCAGGCCATATCCTGGCATTATTGTCGCCATCTACGTGTGGTATTCGCTGGCACATCTCATGACTCGGATGGTAATGGTGGCTGTCTATGCTGCGGCAATTCACGACGAATCGAGAAGAATCTTGCCAACGTTCAGAACACTTCCCACGCAGTTCTACAGCAAGGAGGTAAGATTTTTAATTTCTATTAGGACTTAACTAAAAATCTTTAAAAATCGGTGGTTTTCCAAGTGAATGAGTTTTGAAAAAACTAGGGGTGGGTAATGTCTGAGACATAACCGCATTGTTGACGTAGGACAAAGGCTGGAATGAGGTTCCGACTTTTATATATTGAAATGGGCCCTTTAATTTGAAGTCTTAAATCAGCTGATTTTTCGTGTCATTGTTGTCCGACCTTCGTAAATAAATGCATAACGAATTTATCACATAACGTCGGTTTCCTGCAATAGGGGCACAACTCAAAATATGTCATTTTTGAGATTTTGATGGCAAATGATGAAAAACTATGTAAAATTTCATCTCACAAAGACCCGTTCCAAAATTCGATGAGAAACGCGAGATTTGGGCATTTTCACCAATTTTCCGCAGTAAGGGCACAACTCAAAATCAGTCAATTTTTTCAATAGTCGTTGAAAAATAGTTGTCAAAAATTCATGAAACAGATAGTCCTTCAGCCCCTTTCAATGATACAACAATCAAAATTTGTTTACTTTTGTCAAATGATGAGAGAAATAAGTGAATTTGCAGGAGGTGCTTCATGATTGCCAATTTTCAAACGCTTATTCTGAAAATTCACATTTTTTGAGTTGTGCCCCTATTGCAGGAAACCGACGATAAAAGGCCTACACAATGTATGCTGGCAAAATTCAAATCGGCGGAGTGATGTGTTGATTAAAGTTGTTACCTATGTGATCCATTTCACTGAACGCATTCATAAGATGTTAATTAGTTAAACCTTCCGTAACTCGCGCGGTTGGCCATCACTTGAGGGTTGAGTATTATTTTATTTTGAAGATAAATGTTCAACCGTAGTTTGAAAGAATTTTCGTCGAAAGGAAAGAATGATTATAATATTGAAAGGCGTTAAGCCATAGCTTCCCAAACATCATATTGCGATCGCAACAATAATTAAAATAACTAAAATTGCCGCTATGAAATTAACAGATGGAGCCACCGTAGCCATGTGTATTTGACACAACTCAATTGCTAGATTCAACAATACGTTGTATAGTTACGCGAACAACAATTAGAGGCCGGCTATGCTGTTGCTAAGTTTTCAGTCTGTCGCTTTTAATTATCCGATTCATAACTCTGGAGGAATAATTTTCACTGGTCCTGAAAAGAACCTTTTAAATAACAAGAGATTTCGGCAAGACAATTGAAAATTATCCGCACTGAATGCTGGAAGCCATCGAAAACTGCCATCGCTTACTGCCGTGGATGAGATTCCTGGTTCTTCTTCTTCTTCTTCTTGGCGTAACGTCCTCACTGGGACAAAGCCTGCTTCTCAGCTTAGTGTTCTATGAGCACTTCCAAAGTAATTAACTGAGAGCTTCCTCTGCCAATGACCATTTTGCATGTGCATATCGTATGGCAGGCACGAAGATACTCTATGCCCAAGGAAGTCAAGGAAATTTCCTTTACAAAAAGATCCTGGACCGACCGGGAATCGAACCCGTTACCCTCAGCATGGTCATGCTGAATACCCGTGTGTTTACCGCCTCGGCTATATCGTCGGTTTCCTGCAATAGGGGCACAACTCAAAATTGGTCGTTTTTGAGATTTTGATGGCAAATGATGAAAAACTATGCAAACTTTCATCTCACAAAGACCCGTTCCAAAATTTGTTGAGAAACGCGAGATTTTTGAATTTTCACCAATTTTCCGCAATAAAGGCACAACTCAAAATCAGTCAACTTTTTCAATAGTCGATGAAAAATAGTAATCCAAAAATCATGAAACAGATAGTCCTTCAGCCCCTTTCTATGATACAACAATCAAAATTCGTTTACTTTTGTCGAATAATGAGAGAAATAAGTGAACTTGTAGGAAGTGCTTCAAGTTTGCCAATTTTCAAACGCTCATTCTGAAAATTCACATTTTTTGAGTTGTGCCCCTATTGCAGGAAACCGACGATATGGGCCCTGTTCCATATAGCCTGAGATTCCTGGTTCCAGATTCTAGAGATTCCTGGTTCTATCAGCTAAATAGCCGAGAGTCATCGCAGGATTGGTGCGCAGCTGCGGAGGTGACATCCATTCCCTTTGACTGATTCAACGAAAATGACGGAAGAAAACAGAGGTCACTGCTTTTATTCCCCTTGATTAGTAGATTAGGCTCCTCCCATTTGGCTGGCTTTCCAGTTTATTTCGTTTGCATGACCCGCCCCGAATGCTCCAGACGCATCAAGCAACTAACCAACCGAGAAATGAGCAAACCACCAGCGGGTAACCAAACGATCAACTTTTAAGCGCAAACCGACATTCGGTTCTTCAGATGTGTGCTCTAGAAAATTCTAGGTGTGGCTTCGTCATATATTCACCTTCGAACATTTTCGAAAAATGTTTAAACTTAATTTTAATTAAACAATGTTTCACGCAATATAGTTCGGATAGAATAATGCGTTGTTAAATTCCGGGTGGAACCATTAGGCCATTAGTGACCGGTTTCATCATTATTGCTGGGCCACCAAGTATTCAATCTTTCACTTCTCAATTGCACCACACTTTTCTCGTTCGATGGAATGAAATTAGCTGATTCACAAACTCTTAAGGAATAATTAACGGAGGTCCTGAACAAGACCGTTTGATTAATTGACGATTTTAGGAACGAAATGGCATGAATTCACCATGTCACGCAATGCGTGTTGGTTTTCTCCGTGCTGAATGATAAACGCCACCGAAAACTGGACCGCCGTGGATTACAATAATGACCAGTTTCACTATTGCTGGCAACGATGCTCTGTCTTTTGCTTTTTGGTTGCACTACATCTCGATCGATGTTGGAAATTATCCAATTAACTCTTGAGGAATCATTTTCGATGGTCCTGAAAAGGACCGGTTTGAATAATGGACGATTTTGATGCATTCACCATGCCATGCAATGCATGTTGGTTTTCGCTGCGGAGTGCGGAGAATGCTGGACGCCGTCGAAAATTGGCCCACCGCCGCTGCCATGGATGCGATTCCAAGTGCTATCATCAGCACGATATCCGAGAAGTGTCGCTGGGTTGTTGTGCTGCTGCCTTGCTGGAGGTGACATCCACCTCCAACCTCCTTGACTGATCCAACGAAAATGACGAAAGAAAACAGAGAACACTGCTTTTATACCCCTAGATTGGCAGATGAAGCTCCTCCCATTCGGCTGGCTTTTCAGTTAATTTCGTTTGCATGACCCGCCCCTTATGCTCCAGATGCATCAAACGATAAATCAACCGAGAAATGAGAAAATTTCCATTGAACGGATAATGTAACCAAAATATTAGATGATTTAGATCATTTTAATTTGGAAAATGTTAGAATTGAAACATTTTTCACGCAAAATGGTCCGGATATGATAATGCGTTGCCAAAGTCCGGGTGGAACAATTAGACGTCATAATTGTTGCTGACTGAGTCACCAAGCATTCAAAATCATTCACTTTTCGGTTGTACTACACTTTTCCCGTTCGTTGGAATGGAATTATCCGATTCACAGCTCTTGAAAAATCATTTTCGATGGTCCTTAAATTAGGAGGAAAATTAAATGAATTCACTATGCCACTATGCGTGTTTGTTTTCTCCGCACTAAATGCTGAACGCCACCGAAAACTGGCCCGCCGCTTGCTGCCGTGCATGCGATTAATGACCGGCTTTGCTTTTGCTGAGAAACGCCGCTCTGTCCTTGCTTTGCACTAGGTTCACCTTTCTCGATCGAGGGTGGAAATTCATCCAATTAACTCTTGAGAAATCTTTTTCGATAGTCCTGAAAAGAACCGTTTGAATAATGGACGATTTTGATGAATTTACAATGCCACGCAATTCGTGTTGATTTTCTCCGCGCTCAACGCTAGACGCAGTCGAAAACTGGCCCGCCGCTTGCTGTTGTGAATGAGATTCCTGGTGCTATCAGTACGATAGCCAAGTGTCGTCGCTGAGTCGATGTGCCGCTGCCCAGCTCGAGGTGTCACCTCGACGGTGGTCGAAATGGAACTGACGATCAGCTCTCGCATGATCGCATTCCTTCCTGCATCGTAGTTGCCCCCACGATGCGCACCAATCAGAGAGCGTTGGTATACTGAACGAGAAAATTTGTCCGCTACCCATATTTATAGATTTCAGCGATTTCAATGTCTAACTTTAAAACAACTTTTCAACTATTTATCAATGATTTTCAGGTTCACCGAATATTACAAATTGAACGCGGGAGTTTCATCTCTCGGATAACGGGATTTGTTTATCATTTCGTTCAGTGGGAAAGGTACTGTGAGCGTTTAAAATCTTTCACTCAAACGTAACGCTCTTGGTTTCATAAATTTTGAAATGACACCGGGTATAGAAAACAGAGACGTAGTCCTACGTCAAAACTAGGAGTGGGTAATGTCTGAGACATAACCGCAATGTTGACGTAGGACAAAGGCTGGAAGGACTTTTATATTCTCATAATACAATGTTTGTTGTTATGATAATACAAATGGGTGGACTGATGTGTTGAGTAAAGTTGTTGTGTGATCGCTATCGCTGGACGCATTCATAACCCAACAATCATTTTTGCTGTATAAGAGTAAAACAAATCACTCTTAAGCTAACTTAAGCTCAAGAAGCTGTTATTCAGCTGGTCCGGTTACTTGGGAAGATTTTGAATAGTTCAAGAGTTATTTCGTTTTGAAGAGAAATGATCAATTTACTCTTCTACGAGAGAATTTTCATCGAGCGGATAAAATTATTAGATAATTGAACGGCGTTAGATAGATCCTTTTAATTGAAGATTAGCGTGAAACTCATTCAATAATACGTTGTTTTCATCTGGGAAGAACATATTAGTGGCCGACTTCACTATTGCTGAACTACCAAGCTTTCAGTCTGTCGCTTTTAATTACCGAAACATAACTCTTGAGAAATCATTTTCGCTGATCCTGGAAAAGACCGTTCATAAAACGGAAGATTTTGGCAAGACAATTATTGCATGAATTCATCACGCAATGCGAGTTGATTTTACCCATACGGAATGCGGCCGTTTGCTGTCGTGGATGAGATTTCTGGTGCTGCCACCACGATAGCCGAGAGTCATCGCTGAGTTTGTGTGCTGCTGCCTAGCTGGGAGGTGACATCTCCCTTCTCCTTGACTGATCCAAGGAAAATGACGAAAGTTAACAGAGGAAACAGCTGTTATGCCCCTAGATTAGCAGATGAAGCTCCTCCCATTCGGCGGGCTTTCCAATTTATTCCGTTTGCATGACCCGCCCACATTGTGTCAGACGCTTTAAACGACTAATCAAAGCCGTTCTTTGAGACAATTTCTAATCGAACGGATGAACTAACCGAAGTATTGAAAAGTTAAGATCATTTTAATTCGATAAATATTAGAACGCAACAATGTTTCAGGCACAATTTGTCCGAATAAGATACTAGAACAATTAGAACAATTAGAGGCCGGCTATACTGTTGCTAAGTTTTCAGTCTGTCGCTTTTAATTATCCGATTCATAATTCTGGAGGAATCATTTTCGATTTAAGTAATAGAAGATTTCGGCAAGACAATTGAAAATTATCCGCACTGAATGCTGGAAGCCGTCGAAAACTGCCATCGCTTACTGCCGTGGATGAGATTCCTGGTTCTATCAGCTAAATAGCCGAGAGTCGTCGCAGGATTGGTGCGCAGCTGCGGAGGTGACTTTCACTCCCTTTGACTGATCCAACGAAAATGACGGAAGAAAACAGAGGTCACTGCTTTTATTCCCCTTGATTAGCAGATTAGGCTCCTCCCATTTGGCTGGCTTTCCAGGTTATTTCGTCTGCATGACCCGCCCCGAATGCTCCAGACGCATCAAGCAACTAATCAACCGAGAAATGAGCAAATTTTCATTGAACGGATAGAGTAACCAAAATATTGGATAATTTCGATCAGTTTAATTCGAAAAATGTTCAAACTAATTTTAATTAAACAATGTTTCACGCAAAATAGTCCGGATAGAATAATGCGTTGTTAAATTCCGGGTGGAACCATTAGGCCATTAGTGACCGGCTTCATCATTATTGCTGGGCCACCAAGTATTCAATCTTTCACTTTTCAGTTGCACTACACTTTTCTCGTTCGAAGGAATGAAATTAGCTGATTCACAAACTCTTAAGGAATAATTAACGGTGGTCCTGAACATGACCGTTTGATTATTTGACGAGTTTAGGAACGAAATGGCATGAATTTACCATGCCACGCAATGCGTGTTGGTTTTCTCCGTGCTGAATGATAAACGCCACCGAAAACTGGACCGCCGCTTGCTGCCGTGGATTAGAATAATGACCAGTTTCACTATTGCTGGCAACGATGCTCTGTCTTTTGCTTTTTGGTTGCACTACATCTCGATTGATGTTGGAAATTATCCAATTAACTCTTGAAGAATCATTTTCGATGGTCCTGAAAAGGACCGTTTTGAATAATGGACGATTTTGATTCATTCACCATGCCACGCAATGCGTGTTGGTTTTCTCTACGGAGTGCGGAGAATGCTGAACGCCGTCAAAAATTGGCCCACCGCTCCGCTGCCATGGATGCGATTCCAAGTGCTATCATCAGCACGATAGCCGAGAGTCGCTGGGTTGTTGTGCTGCTGCCTTGCCGGAGGTGACTTCCACCTCCAATCTCCTTGACTGATCCAACGAAAATGACGAAAGAAACTAGGAGTGGGTAATGTCTGAGACATAACCGCAATGTTGACGTAGGACAAAGGCTGGAAGGACTTTTATATTCTCATAATACAATGTTTGTTGTTATGATAATACAAATGGGTGGACTGATGTGTTGAGTAAAGTTGTTGTGTGATCGCTATCGCTGAACGCATTCATAACCCAACAATCATTTTTGCTGTATAAGAGTAAAACAAATCACTCTTAAGCTAACTTAAGCTCAAGAAGCTGTTATTCAGCTGGTCCGGTTACTTGGGAAGATTTTGAATAGTTCAAGAGTTATTTCGTTTTGAAGAGAAATGATCAATTTACTCTTCTACGAGAGAATTTTCATCGAGCGGATAAAATTATTAGATAATTGAACGGCGTTAGATAGATCCTTTTAATTGAAGATTAGCGTGAAACTCATTCAATAATACGTTGTTTTCATCTGGGAAGAACATATTAGTGGCCGACTTCACTATTGCTGAACTACCAAGCTTTCAGTCTGTCGCTTTTAATTACCGAAACATAACTCTTGAGAAATCATTTTCGCTGATCCTGGAAAAGACCGTTCATAAAACGGAAGATTTTGGCAAGACAATTATTGCATGAATTCATCACGCAATGCGAGTTGATTTTACCCATACGGAATGCGGCCGTTTGCTGTCGTGGATGAGATTTCTGGTGCTGCCACCACGATAGCCGAGAGTCATCGCTGAGTTTGTGTGCTGCTGCCTAGCTGGGAGGTGACATCTCCCTTCTCCTTGACTGATCCAAGGAAAATGACGAAAGTTAACAGAGGAAACAGCTGTTATGCCCCTAGATTAGCAGATGAAGCTCCTCCCATTCGGCGGGCTTTCCAATTTATTCCGTTTGCATGACCCGCCCACATTGTGTCAGACGCTTTAAACGACTAATCAAAGCCGTTCTTTGAGACAATTTCTAATCGAACGGATGAACTAACCGAAGTATTGAAAAGTTAAGATCATTTTAATTCGATAAATATTAGAACGCAACAATGTTTCAGGCACAATTTGTCCGAATAAGATACTAGAACAATTAGAACAATTAGAGGCCGGCTATACTGTTGCTAAGTTTTCAGTCTGTCGCTTTTAATTATCCGATTCATAATTCTGGAGGAATCATTTTCGATTTAAGTAATAGAAGATTTCGGCAAGACAATTGAAAATTATCCGCACTGAATGCTGGAAGCCGTCGAAAACTGCCATCGCTTACTGCCGTGGATGAGATTCCTGGTTCTATCAGCTAAATAGCCGAGAGTCGTCGCAGGATTGGTGCGCAGCTGCGGAGGTGACTTTCACTCCCTTTGACTGATCCAACGAAAATGACGGAAGAAAACAGAGGTCACTGCTTTTATTCCCCTTGATTAGCAGATTAGGCTCCTCCCATTTGGCTGGCTTTCCAGGTTATTTCGTCTGCATGACCCGCCCCGAATGCTCCAGACGCATCAAGCAACTAATCAACCGAGAAATGAGCAAATTTTCATTGAACGGATAGAGTAACCAAAATATTGGATAATTTCGATCAGTTTAATTCGAAAAATGTTCAAACTAATTTTAATTAAACAATGTTTCACGCAAAATAGTCCGGATAGAATAATGCGTTGTTAAATTCCGGGTGGAACCATTAGGCCATTAGTGACCGGCTTCATCATTATTGCTGGGCCACCAAGTATTCAATCTTTCACTTTTCAGTTGCACTACACTTTTCTCGTTCGAAGGAATGAAATTAGCTGATTCACAAACTCTTAAGGAATAATTAACGGTGGTCCTGAACATGACCGTTTGATTATTTGACGAGTTTAGGAACGAAATGGCATGAATTTACCATGCCACGCAATGCGTGTTGGTTTTCTCCGTGCTGAATGATAAACGCCACCGAAAACTGGACCGCCGCTTGCTGCCGTGGATTAGAATAATGACCAGTTTCACTATTGCTGGCAACGATGCTCTGTCTTTTGCTTTTTGGTTGCACTACATCTCGATTGATGTTGGAAATTATCCAATTAACTCTTGAAGAATCATTTTCGATGGTCCTGAAAAGGACCGTTTTGAATAATGGACGATTTTGATTCATTCACCATGCCACGCAATGCGTGTTGGTTTTCTCTACGGAGTGCGGAGAATGCTGAACGCCGTCAAAAATTGGCCCACCGCTCCGCTGCCATGGATGCGATTCCAAGTGCTATCATCAGCACGATAGCCGAGAGTCGCTGGGTTGTTGTGCTGCTGCCTTGCCGGAGGTGACTTCCACCTCCAATCTCCTTGACTGATCCAACGAAAATGACGAAAGAAAACAGAGAACAATGCTTTTATACCCCTAGATTAGCAGATAAAGCACCTCCCATTTGGCTGCCTTTGCAGTTTATTCCGTTTGCATGCTACAGACGCTTCAAACGATTAATCAACCAAGAAATGAGAAAATTTTCATTGAACGGCTGAAGTAACCAAAATATGTGGTTGAACCACACTTTTCTCGTTCGATGGAATGAAATTATCTAATTCACAACTCTTGAGGAATAATTTTTGGTGTTTCTGTAAAAGACCGTATGATTAATTGACGATTTTAGGAAAGAAGTGGCATGAATTCACCATGCCACGCAAGGTGTGTTGGTTTTCTAAGTGCTGAATGATGGACGCCACCTGAAACTGCCCCGATGCTTGCTGCCGTGGATGAGATTAATGACCGGCTTCACTCTTGCTGGCAACGAAGTACACCTTTCTCGATCGAGGATTGAAATTTCTTCAATTAACTCTTGAGGAATCACTTTCGATGGTCCTGAAAAGGACCGTTTGAATAATGGACGAATTTGATGAATTCATCATGCCACGCAATGCGTGTTGGATTTCTCCGCGTTCAATACTAGGCGCCGCCGAAAACTCGCCCGCCGCTTGCTGCCGTGGATTAGATTCCTGGTGCTATCAACCGAGAGTCATCGCAGTCGATGTGCGGCTGCTTGCTGGAGATGACATCCTACCCCCTTGGCCGATCCAACGTAAATGAAGACAGAAAACAGAGGACACAGCTTTTATACCCCTAGATTAGCATATGAAGCTCCTCCCATTCGGCTGGCTTTTCAGTTAATTTCGTTTGCATGACCCGCCCCTCTTGCTCCAGACGCATCAAACGATTAATCAACCGAGAAATGAGAAAATTTCCATTGAACGGATAATGTAACCAAAATATTAGATGATTTAGATCATTTTAATGTGGAAAATGTTAGAATTGAAACATTTTTCAAGCAAAATGGTCCGGATATGATAATGCGTTGCCAAAGTCCGGGTGGAACAATTAGGCGTCATAATTGTTGCTGACTGAGTCACCAAGCATTCAATAATTCACTTTTACGGTTGTACTACACTTTTCCCGTTCGTTGGAATGAAATTATCCGATTCACAGCTCTCGAAAAATCATTTTCGATGGTCCTTAAAAGGACCGTTTGGATAATGAATAATTCTAGGAAGAAAATTAAACGAATTCACTATGCCACTATGCGTGTTTGTTTTCTCCGCACTAAATGCTGAACGCCGTCGAAAACTGCCCCCCCCCCCCCCCGCTTGCTGCCGTGGATGCGATTAATGACCGGCTTCACTCTTGCTGAAAAACGATGCTCTGTCCTTGCTTTGCACACTTCTCGATCGAGGGTGGAAATTTATCCAATTAACTCTTGAGAAATCATTTTCGATGGTCCTAAAAAGGACCGTTTGAATAATGGACGATTTTGATGAATTTACAATGCCACGCAATTCGTGTTGATTTTCTCCGTGCTCAACGCTAGACGCCATCGAAAACTGGCCCGCCGCTTGCTGCCGTGAATGAGATTCCCGGTGCTATCAGTACGATAGCCGAGTGTCGTCGCTGAGTCGATGTGCCGCTGCCCAGCTCGAGGTGTCACCTCGACGGTGGTCGAAATGGAACTGACGAACAGCTCTCGCATGATCGCATTCCTTCCTGCATCGTAGGTAGTTGCCCCCACGATGCGCACCAATCAGAGAGCGTTGGTAGACTGAACGAGAAAATTAGTCCGCTACCCATATTTATAGATTTCAGCGATTTCAATGTCTAACTTTAAAACAACTTTTCAACTATTTATCAGTGATTTTTAGGTTCACCGAATATTACAAATTGAACGTGGGAGTTTCATCTCTCGGATAACGGGATTTGTTTATCATTTCATTCAGTGGGAAGGATACTGTGAGCGTTTAAAATCTTTCACTCAAACGTAACGCTCTTGGTTTCATAAATTTTGAAATGACACCGGGTATAGAAAACAGAGACGTAGTCCTACGTCAAAAAAATAGTCGCAGGCCAAATTTGGGACAACATGTCCAGTCCGGGAACCGAATTTGGGTGTCTCGTCATAAGTGGTAAAATATAAAAGTAAACCGAACCTATGCATGCGATACACCAAATCGCGGCTTTTTCAATAACCTAATTGACAGTTTGTCAGCAAAAAGTCTCAGACGCACATTTGGGAGAACCGGTAGTGTTGAAGAACAGGTAACGAGTGCCCCGCCGGAAATGGTAAAATATAGAAGTAAACAAAAATCATACATGATGCCATCCATTAAGAACGTCACGATCCTAGGGGGAGAGGGGGTTGTAAAAGTGTGACAAGCTATTTTAACCCTCGAGCAGTCGCGTCTTCAGCCACCCTCAGCGACACTACGCACACGCTTTGTACTACAAGTGAACTTTTTTCATGGTGCGTGTACTCAGTACACGATGCGACCGCTCCCGGGTTAAATATAGGAAAACCCCGTACGAAGAGGGGAGGGGTAGCTTCGAAAATTCCCATTTTTAGCGTGACGTACTTAATGGATGCTTCCCATGGAACACATCAATTCGCGGCTTTTGAGGCAGCCTGATAACCAGTTGACAAGAAAATAGCCATATCCATACAATATTTGGGACAACCAGTAGTGCCATAGAATCGGTTCCAGGTGTCGTGTCCGCCGGAAATGGTCAAACGAAAAGTTGAACCAAACCCAAGCATGCCGCACTTAAAATAGTGGAATTATGAAAGTGAACAAAACCAATGTTAGCAATAAATCAAATAGTGGCTTTTTTGATAGCCTGGTAAACGTTGGGTAAGATTAAAAATGAAGAAATAGTCAAAGTCTTCATATATGTACAAGAGAATAAAATCGTAACCAAAGTAATCTCATCAAACCACTCCATTTCAAATTCCTGTGGTGTTAATATAAAGCATCAACACTGAATAAAGTTTTTCCAATCTTCTTTTGCGTCTAAAATTACTGTGCACAATTTGGTTCATAAGGAGGTCAAATTTTACATGAATCGTATTAGGCGTATAAGTGTTCTCAGGATCGGCTTATGTCGACGTAAAAATCATGAGTACATATTCGACGAGAAAGGCGCTATCACCTCTAGGTGGATTAATCTGGGTTTTCGTGTCACAGTGTTGCAGAGCACTCCGGTCTCCCGCCAAGGGAGCAGGACACCCACCGTTGGAGAATAATCATCCGCCGTTGGACAAGGATCACCCGCTACTCCCCCTCCCCCCATAAGCCCTTACGTTATTAATGGACGACCCCTTACTGGAAATACTTTCCTGTTGTTTGTCGCCATCATGGTGATCGGAATATTTAGCAAACCAATTTATAATTGAAGTTTCCAGCTATAAGCTATTGTGCAGCTCTTTTACCCAGTTTAACCACCTTTTCGGGACTTTTTTTACCATCATCAGTTATTGCCGTGTTGGTTTTCAGTATAGGACAACTCGCGTCGTCGTATCGCGGCGGGTCGAAAGGTTAACCAAGGTTAATTCATGGTTTCGTTGCGGTACTATTCGTTCCCCGTTCATCGTGCGTGCACTGTTTCTGCGTGAATTGCATCCATTATCATGTCGCGGGATCGTCGGTATAGTTTGTTCCGTTGTAACGATGAAACACGTTTCGTCAGCTTGGTTCCGTTCCCTTGTCGGAATTAGTCGCGTTTATAATTGCGTCGTCGCGAGTGCACTGTTTTCCAAATGGAAAAAGGGCACAACTGCGGTTCGTATTGAAGTCCGATGTCGGATCATCGATACGGAAGCCTTTAAGGAGATGCAGAGGATTCCTCGGTCTCTAGTGGCCACGATCGTCCAACTTACCGAGGCTGGTTACTGTCGAGCTGTGGATGCTCATGCTCGTGAATTTCACACTATTTGGTTGAAACTAGACATGTGCGCCGACTATATTTTGCTCGGCGGCGGCGTGAGGCCCATTTTTGACCGGCGGCGGCGGCGTCATCGGCGTCACGCCGGTGGCAGCTTTCGGCGGCGGCGGCGGCGGCGGCGTAAATCGGCGTGGCCAAAATTTGACCATAATGTCAACATTGGCAAAGCAAAGAATAGTTTTCATTACGCTCTAGAATTTGTAGTCTGAGCTTTTTTCATGACTTTTGATGACATATAAACTATTATGTTTGAATGAATACTTTTTTATTATTTCTGTTCGGATCCGTCACTGCGACCAGTGACCTATTGTAACATTACCCATTACCCGTATCCTTATTGCATGTTGCATTACTGGTACTCCATTGCAAATCAAGAACAGTAAAATATCGATTTTACTACAGTTTTTATTCTGTTTTCTTAGAACCTTCATAAGCTATCAAATTTGATAATAAGGTTGCACTATTTACACTAAGGAATTACCGTATGATTTCAGGGAGGCATCTCAGAAGGAGTTCTAGAAGGAGCCTCCAAGAAACTTCTGAAGGAATTCATGAAGAAAATTCTGGAATAATCTCTGCAGAAAATGCGGTATGAAACCCTGAAGGAACTTCTGCAGGAATATTTGGTGGTACGAGAATCTCTCTTAGAGAAATCCCTGCAGAAACTTCTGAAGAAATCCCTGATTGGAATTTTCGAGGAAGTTCAGAAGGAAATCCATGAAGAATTCCCAAAGGAATTCCAGAGGGATTCCCCAAATGTATTCAAGCACTTATTCAAAAGCAATTACAGCAGGAATCCCCAAAAGAATTCAAGGAGGAATGCCCGATGGGATTCTAGGAGGATTCAACGAAAAACATCCAGGAGGAATCTCTAAAGGAATAACAGGAGGAATTCCTGGAAAAATACTAGGAGGAATTGCCGAAAGAATTCCACGAGGAATCCTCGAAGAAATTCCAGGAGGAATCTCCAAAATAACTCGAAGAGGAATCACCAAAGGAACTCAAAGAGCGAAGGAGGAATCTCGGAAGAAATTTGAAGAGGAATCACCAAAGGTATTCCGAGATAAAATCTCGAAGGAATTCCAGGAGGGATCCCCGACGAAATATCAGGAGGAATCTTCTAAGAAATTTAAGGAGGAATCTTGGAAAGAAGTCCAGAAAGTATCACCGAAAGAATTCTAGGAAGAATCTCCGAAGAAATTTCAGGAAGAATCGTTGAAGAAATTCCAGGAGGAATCTTTGAAGGAAGTCTAGGAGGAATCTCGATGAAATTACAGGAAAAACTATAGCAGGAATTCCAAGGGGAACCACCCATGGAATTCCAAGCAGAATCCTCAAAGGTTTTTCAAGAGGAAATCCCGATGGAATTCCAAGTCGAATCCCTGTAGGAAATCCAGGAGAATTCTCCAAAGAAATTCAAGAAAGAATCCCCAAAGGAACTCTAGGAATTATCCCTAAAGTCCAAGGGGAATTTTCGATGGAATTCTTAGAAAAATTACCGAAGAAATTCGATATGGAAATCTCGAAGGAATTCCATGAGGAATCCACGACGGAATATCAAGAGGAATTACCGACAGAATTTCAGGAGGAATTCAAGAAGGAAGTCCAGGAAGAATCCCAAAAAAATTCCAGAGAGAATTTGCAAAAGGAATTCGAGAAGAAATTCCCAAAAAAGGAACCATCGTAAAATATTCAGGAGGAATGCGCGTAGGAATTCCAGGAGAAATCCTCGAAGGAATTTCATGAGGAATCACTGGATAAATTTTAAGAGGAATCCCCGAAGGAATAATATGGGGAATCCTCGAAGGAATTTAAGGAGGAATCCCCGAAGGAATTTTAAGAGGAATCTCCGGAGGAGTTCCAGGAGGAATCCTCGTAGGAATTTGATGAGAAAACCCTGAAACAGCTCTAGGAGGAATCCCCGCAGGTATTCCAAAAGAAAATCCCGAAAGAAGTGCAACACAAATCCCAAAGGAGTTCCAGCTATAATATAGTAAGCATTTCCAGCAGGAAACACCAAAAAAATTTTAGCGGGAATTTCCAAGGGAATTCGAGAAAAAATCACCACAGGATTTCTAGGGGGAACGAAAAATTTCAAGAAGGAATGTCTGAAGAAGTTCTAGGAGAAACTCCTGAGGAAATTCTAGGATCAATCACCGAAGGAATTCCAAGAGGAATCCCCGATAGACTTCCAGAAGAAATTCTCGAAGGAGTTCTAAAAGGAATCACCGAAGGAATTCTAGAAGGATACCTCGAAGGAATTCTAGGAGAAACCCCTGAAAGAATTCTATTAAAAAAATCCTGGAGGAATTCCATGAGTAATATCAGGAGGAATCTCCGAAGATATTCGAAGAGAAATTACCAAGAGAAACTCGAAGGAAATCCAGGAGGAATCTCCGGAGAAACTCCAGTGAAAATTCCCGTGTAAATTTCAGGAAGAGTCACCGACGGAATATCAGGAGGAATTCCCGAAAAAACTCTAGGAGGAATCGCCGAAGGAATTCACAACTCACAAGGATCTCCGAAAGAATTCAAGGAATGTAATTCCAAAGGAGTTACAGTAGAAATACCTGCAGGAATCCCAGAGGGAACCCTTGAAGGAATTCTGGGAGGAATCTCCGAATTATTTTCAAGCGGAATAATCGAAGGATTCAAAAGGGATCCCCATAGTAAGTCCAGGAGGAATCCCCAAAGGAACTCTAGGAGGAATCTCCGTACGAATTTCTGGATGAATCCCCGAAGAACTTCTAGGAGAGATCATCGAAGAAATTCCAGGGTGACTCCTAGAGAAATTCTAAGAGGAATCGCTGAAGGAAATCCAAGAGGAATCTCCGAAGGAATTCGAAGGGAAATAGTCAACGAATTTCAGGTGGAATTCTCGAAGGAAGTCTAAGAGGAAACTAGATATTCCAGGAGGAATTACCGAAAGAATTCCAGGAGGAATCCTCTAAGGAAGTCCTGGGGAACCCGTGAAGGAAGTCCAGGAGGAATCCCCCGAATAAATTACACGAGAAATCCCTGCAGGCATTCCAGGGGGAATTCCCGAAGGAATTCTGGTAAGAATGTCCGGAGAATTTCCAGGCGGAATCCTCGAAGGATTTTTAGCGGAATCTTTCGAAGAATTCCTGGAGGAATTCCAGAAGGACACCGTGAAGGTATTCTTGTAAAAACTACATGAAAGATCTCTCAAGAAAATCTGGGAGATATGCGTGATTGTAATCCTAAGGAATAAATTCCTTGAAGGAACTCCTACAAGATTCCCTGGAAGAACTCCTGCAGGAATTCCTGAATGAGCTTATGAAAAGATCTCTGATGTAACTCATGGAGGCACCCGTGAGACCTCTTGGAAAATTCTCAATTTTAATCTACAATAAGAACCCCAGCAGCGATCCCTGGAGGAATCCCCTAAGGATATTCTAAATGAATCTTAGTAGGAACTCTTATATAGGAATCCCTGAATAAACTTCTGGGGGAATCCCTGAATTCTCCTGCAGGTAACCTTGGATCCCCCTATAATACTCTCTGAAGGAACTCCTGGAGAGATTTGAAGGACCTTCTGTAGGTATCCATGAAGACATTCAGAAGGAATCTCTGAATAAACATCTGCAAGAATCCCTGAACCTCCTGGAGGAATCTCTGAAGGAACTCCTAGACTAATTTCTCAAGGCTTCCTGCAGGAATTACAGAATTCTCGATGGATCTCCAGGAGGCATTTATGAATCCTCCTGAAAGAATCTCTGAAGGTTCTTCTGGAAAGATACCTGAGCGAACTCCTGTTTAAATAAATTTCTGAAGGAATTACTATTGAACACCTGGAGGCATCTCTCTTGAAGCTATTAGTATCCCTTAACGAACTCCTGGAGAGATCATCGAAGGAACTTCTGGAGCAATCATTTCCAGGATTATTGAAAGAATCTCTGAAAATTTTTCATGCGGCATCCCGAAGTAATTCCAAGAGGATTCCCTGAAGGAATTTCAGGAGGGATACTAGAAGGAATTCCTGTAGGAAGCCTTGATAAAACTCCCAGAGTGATTCCTGAAGGATCTCCTTAGGCGATCCCTACAAAACCTCAGGAGAAATTGCTTGTTGGAATTCTAGAGGAATTTGTGAAGGATGTCTTGGAGGAATCTATGAGGAAACTCCTGGACTAGGAAAGAAACCTTTGTAGGAATTCCTGAATGAACTTTAGAAGGAATCCCTGACTAAACTCCCAGACCCTGAGGATATTCTGGATGCATCTCTGATGTATCTCTAGAAGGCAACCCTGAATCCTCCAGATAGAATTCCTGGAGTTTTCCCTGACGATACTCCTGTCGAGATCTTCCTGAGAAATCTTCTGAAAAAAAAATCCTGAAGGCATCACTGAATCTTTCCGGAATAATCTCTAGGAAAACTTCTGGTGAGATATAAATGTTGAACAATGAATGAAATCTCATGAAAAATTAAAAAAAAAAAGAAATCATAGAATTCGTATTTGAATACACACTCTAATATTCCATTTGAATTTCTTCAGATGTTCTTAATAAGTCTTCTCCAGAATTGTTTTATGATAGTGATCGTGGGAATTTTCTATCCTTACTTTATATAAACTTAATTTTGATCGTGCACTGATTACCGGCGCGAAAAATGAAAATCGGCGGCGTGACAAATACCGGCGTATGGTGCGCCGCCGATACCTCGGTCGGCGTCGGCGTGGGACAAATAGTGTTGGCGGCGGCGGCGTGGTGCGGCGGCGCACAGGTCTAGTTGAAACCTACCGTCTCGACAAAGAATGGTTCAACGCCCGTTAGGAATACGCTATTGCGATGGTGCTCGCGTTTAGTTGAAATTCGTGAATACTCCACTAGAACTGTTCTCCATATTTCGGTTGGAACTTTGCTACATTTGGGTCAGAATGAAATTCTGGTGGCATTTTCGATATTGCTGACTGAGCTGCGAATGTTTCAACAACTGTACTACCGATCTTCAATGGCAATGTATTGATACGGCTCTGTTTCAATCCAATGCGATGAGGAAAATATTTTTCCAACTGGTAGAAATGGTTGAGTTCTTTTGGGATAATTCCCACCGCTTGAAAAATCCACGGGACACACAGCTGCATCAGTAATACCGTTTAGATTCACTGCATTCTTCTTCCATGTAAGCAGCTGCGTCATTTTGCATGTAGTAGGTTCATATGGCTAAGCTTAAATTCGAAAACTCGTGACACACACGATTAATCGTTTTACTATTCAACTGCCTAAAACATACCCCCGTTCAAAGTATGTATATCTGTTGTTTTTCAACGATGTTTCTGTACTACATCCAGAGCATTAGGCTTATTTGTATGGAAAGCAATGGTCACTGATTGGGCCTGCTAAAATCAAGTGAATGCTGTGGATTATCTGCGATTTGCCAAACAGTCCAAAGTTGTGCAAAAATGAGGGTTTTCAGTAGGAAAAGGATTGGGATTAGGATTAGGATGCGAAACAATGGCTGCAAACAAACAGCAGTTTTAGGAGCAAGACAATCATCTGCAGCAGCATCTACAGAAGCAGCAGTCGCAGCATCAGCAGTATCAGTAGCAGCATCAGCAGCTGTAGCAGCATCAGCAGCTGTAGCAGCAGCTGTAGTACCAGCAGCAGCATACGGCCATGGATAGCCTGAATCGGAACCTATCTATGAAACAACGTGCTTAACCCTAAAAGGGATACCTGGGGTCCATTGGACCCCAGGCGCCTTTCAGAGCTCGTCTTTGATGGAACACACTCAGCGAGGTGACGAAACTGAGGCCATGAAGGTATCCCTTTTAGGGTTAAGGATAGACTTGTTAGAAGCGCAAAATGGCCCCAACAATTGCCGACTTTTACACCTACTCACGATTTAAAAACAATACCAGTGCCGCTGATCTTCTTATTTCAAGCTTACTACAAGTGAGCAAGAGCAAAATAATAACTACACTGTTGTTCGAAGCTTTTTTCCTGAGATTTGTGTTTCTCTAGTTCCGGTGCACTGTTAAACCAGGATTTCAAAACGTTGAAGCCGAAGGAGTTGCTGCAGTAGTTGGCTATTGCCCACGGAATGGTAAAATTTTGCCATTCTATTCTGAAAGAAAATATTTCAACTTCTCTATCATTTCTGTAGGCATTTCCAAAAAGGACACAGCCAAGCAGCAACACACAGTTGCTTGGTTTGTTGTTGCCGCCATTCTGCGAAGTGGGGCAATAGGCAGCCGTATGGTAAGTGAATGGCAGCATTTCTGCAGAAGAGCTTGTGTAATCGTAACCCCTTATTACTTTTTCAGGTCGCTCCCTGCTCTTTCAAGCAGAGTCCACCTGCTTGGTTGTAGCGCGAAAGGGAGCAGAACTCCCCGCACGCTACAATAGGCCACAATACGGCCATGGACGGCCCGAAATGAAACGTGCTTAACAACCCTGCTGCAATACAGTAGACGTTCGATAGTTGAAGCATGTTAACGTTTCACTTAGCGAATGAAATTCGATAACTGTCAATCGACATTGAATAACCGTGAACGTGATCCGACTTGTTATTTGGAATAACATGGCGCACATCATTTTGACGTTTGGCGGTGCAATAACTGCAAATTTGTTGCACTTACCGGACTTGTAGTTGGAAAGCATTGCAGTTAAACCGTTTGCAACGAACGAACGTCTACTGTAGTTGGCTATTGCCCACAGAGTGGTAAGGTTTCGTTCAGCTTCAACTTTTCTATCATTTCTAGGCATTTCCTAAAAGGGCACAGCCAAGCAGCAACACACAGTTGTTGTTGCCGCCATTCTGCGGAGTGGGGCAATAGCCGGCCGTATGGTGAGTGAATGGTTACAAAAATTGTTATAAAAATAAAAGAAAATAAATTATTACATATCATCGACATAATAACACGATATACATAGAACCTTACAAATGCACGAACTAGGAACATCTCAAATTGACGCAGCACAACACATAACAGAAAGTGCCCTGTTATCCAGATGGATAACATCTTCTGATCACAGGATGACGAGGTTTCATGTATTGATTTGGGTTCATAAGTCATCCAGGAATTGTTTTTTAGTTAGCAGTTTGCCTTTTAATTCACAGTCTTTACTGCTGTGTTCATAGCTAATTCTAATCCTAATCGGGCATCCCGTTTCGGATACTAGAATTCTATAACTTGAAGTCTGTGTCAGGGAAAGGTTTACGTCTCTAGTACTTAACCGCGGCCCGAAATGGCCTGAATGTTGGCAATCGAAATAGGATTGCACTTCATTGGCCTCTATCCTGCCAGAACCCTATAAATGTTAATTAATACTAGGGTAATATTTACAAACTAGTTTGTTTGTAGGCGCCGCGGTGCCCGTCAGCAGTTTGTTTTTTTTCTTTTCATCCATTTTTTTGTTCATTCTTTACATACTGCTCCCTTCGGAATTAAGCCTGCTTTTCGAATTGGTGTTTTATATGCTTTTTTTTGGATAAGACTATCTACGACTGATCTCATCCGCAGAATTGCGTGGTAAATTTGTTGGATTTACGGAACGGATGATGGCAATATATGAAACAATATAAAAAGCAATGCACAAATTATAAAAATAATAAATCTAAATTAACACTAAATAACTGATTGCAAAACAATGAGAAAATTGTTATAAACATTTCTGCAATCATCCTAAAAAATGATCATCTGTGGTAAAAAAAAGACTGAAAAGATGGTATAAACTATGTGTGCAATAGACCAAGAAATCGCTTGCTGTCCGAACTCGCTAACGCTCGTCGTATTAAAAATAAGGATAACATCTCTGTTTGCATTATACCGAGCAAAATCTTGGATTTGTGGTTTGCCTTGAACCGAATCGACGCAAATACGGCGCGTCGGATATCAGAAACTTCGGCGGCCTGCTGCCGCCTTGTTTCCTCAATCCTCTATATGCGGCTTCGCCGCATGTGCCCCACCAGCTGTGAACAGCAAATAATTTTCATTCCGACATAGTTTTCCTGGCTAGAGCGAAATATAACTCCATAGCACTCGCAATACGTCTGAACGATTGTCATCGAAAACCACACGGAAACAAAGCCCACCAACAATGAAATATGCCGTTTCCTTGTAATTTAAACAATGCTTAATAAGAACTTCTGAAAATTAAATGGCCCCTACCAAGGTTCTTACGATCATACATCTCAAAATTTAAGTATTGATAATCTTTTTATCCGAAAACCAAATGAATTTCTCACAACTATGGAAATGAGTGAATATATATTCGTACATATTTCTCTACCCTAATCCTCTAGCCTACCATCTACCCCATCCTCTACCCTATCTTCTGTCCTAACCCTCTCCTACCATCTACCCTACCTACTACCCTACCAACTACCCTAACTGTCTATTACACCTTCTACCCAAACCCTCTACCTCAACTTTCTATCCAAACCCTCTACTCACCTCAACTCTATCCAAACCCTCTACTCTAGCCTCTATTCTACCCTCCACTCTACAGTAATCCTCTATTCTACCCTCCACCCTACCCTCCACCCTACCCTCTACCCTAACCCCCTACTCTACTATCCACTCTACCTTAACTCTCTATTCTACCCTCAGCCCTACCCATTACCCTAGCCACCACCCTACCCTCCACCCTACCTTATACCCTCACCTTCTACTCTACCCTCTACCCTAACACTTTTGTCCATTCGACCTTTTGTCTCATTCGACCTTTTGTCCCATTCGACCTTTTGTCCCATTCGACGTTTTGTCCCATTCGACCTTTCGTCCCATTCGACCTTTTGTCCCATTTGACTTTTTGTCCCATTCGACCTTTTGTTCCATTCGACCTTTTGTCCCATTCGACCTTTTGTCCCATTCGACCTTTTGTCCCATTCGACCTTTTGTCCATTCGACCTTTTGTCCCATTCGACCTTTTGTCCCATTCGACCTTTTGTCCCATTCGACCTTTTGTCCCATTCGACCTTTCGTTCCATTCGACTTTTTGTCTCATTCGACCTTTTGTCCCATTCGACCTTTTGTCCCATTCGACCATTTGTCCCATTCGACCTTTTGTTATATTCGACCTTTTGACCCATTCGACCCTTTGTTCCATTCAACCTGTTGTCCCATTCGACGTTTTGTCCATTCGACCTTTTGTCCATTCGACCTTTTGTCCCATTCGACCTTTCGTCCCATTCGACTTTTTGTCCAATTCGACCTTTTGTCCCATTCGACCTTTTGTCCCATTCGACCTGTTGTCCATTCGACCTTTTGACCCATTCGGCCCTTTGTCCCATTCGATCTTTTGTTCCATTCGACCTTTTGTCCATTCGACCTTTTGACCCATTCGGCCCTTTGACCCATTCGACCTTTTGCCGCATTCGACGTTTTGTCCATTCGAGCTTTTGTCCCATTCGACCTTTTGTCCTATTCGACTTTTTGTACCATTCGACTTTTCGTACCATTCGACCTTTTGTCCCATTCGACGTTTTGTCCCATTCGACCTTTTGTCCCATTCGACCTTTTGTCCATTCGACCTTTTGTCCATTCGACCTTTTGTTCATTCGACCTTTTGTCCATTCGACCTTTTGTCCATTCGACCTTTTGTCCATTCGACCTTTTGTCCATTCACACTTAATTCAGATTGCCGGAATATCAGCATTTTTCCATTCTTTTGCCGAGATTTGCACAGCCGAGTAATCAGCAAACAACAATTTTGCTGAGATCTCAGCAATTTTGACAGTTCATTGCTGAGCTTCGGCAATCGTTTTGCTGAGAGTCAGCTAACAAATGTCACTTTTTGCTGGGATATCAGCTGATAGTTTTACTGAGCAGACGGCTGTGCGCGTTTTTGCCGAGCCCGCAAATCTGTTTTGAGTGTGTTCGACCTTTTGTCCATTCGACCTTTTGTCCATTCGACCTTTTGTCCATTCGACCATTTGTCCATTCGACCTTTTGTCCATTCGACCTTTTGTCCATTCGACCTTTTGTCCATTCGACCTTTTGTCCATTCGACCTTTTATCCATTCGACCTTTTGTCCATTCGACCTTTTGTCCATTCGACCTTTTGTCCATTCGACCTTTTGTCCATTCGACCTTTTGTCCATTCGACCTTTTGTCCATTCGACCTTTTGTCCATTCGACCTTTTGTCCATTCGACCTTTTGTCCATTCGACCTTTTGTCCATTCGACCTTTTGTCCATTCGACCTTTTGTCCATTCGACCTTTTGTCCATTCGACCTTTTGTCCATTCGACCTTTTGTCCATTCGACCTTTTGTCCATTCGGCCTTTTGTCCATTCGACCTTTTGTCCATTCGACCTTTTGTCCATTCGACCTTTTGTCCATTCGACCTTTTGTCCATTCGACCTTTTGTCCATTCGACCTTTTGTCCATTCGACCTTTTGTCCATTCGACCTTTTGTCCATTCGACCTTTTGTCCATTCGACCTTTTGTCCATTCGACCTTTTGTCCATTCGACCTTTTGTCCATTCGACCTTTTGTCCATTCGACCTTTTGTCCATTCGACCTTTTGTCCATTCGACCTTTTGTCCATTCGACCTTTTGTCCATTCGACCTTTTGTCCATTCGACCTTTTGTCCATTCGACCTTTTGTCCATTCGACCTTTTGTCCATTCGACCTTTTGTCCATTCGACCTTTTGTTCATTCAACCTTTTGTCCATTCGACCTTCTGTTCCAAACACCCTGCACCCTACCCTAACCCCTTTCCTTACCCTCTACCCTTACCTTCTACCCTAGCCCTCTACCCTACGCTCTACCATAACCCTTTACTCTAACCCTCTACCCTACTCTGTACCCTAGCCCTCATCCCTAACCCTTTACTCTAACCCTCTACTCTACCCTCTACCCTAACTCTCTACCCTACCCTCTACCCTAGCCCTCTACCCTACTCTCTACCCTTACCCTCTAACCTATCCCTCTACCCTACCCTCTACCCTAACCCTCTACCCTAGCCCTCTACCCTAACCCTCTACCCTATCCGCTACTCTAACCCTCTACCCTAACCCTCTACCCTACCCTCTACCCTAACCCTCTACCCTACCTTCTACCCTAACCCTCTACCCTAGCCCTCTACCCTACCCTCTACCCTAACCCTCTACCTTACCCTCTACCCTACCCTCTACCCTAACCCTTCACCCTAGCCCTCTACCCTAGCCCTCTACCGTACCCTCTACCCTAACCCTCCACCCTACCCTCTACCCTAACCCTCTACCCTAGCCCTCTACCATACCCTCTACCCTAACCTTCTACCCTATTCTCTACCCTAGCCCTCTACCCTACCCTCTACCCTAACCCTCTACCCTACCCTCTACCCTACCCTCTACCCTACCCTCTACCCTAATCCTCTACCCTACCCTCTACCCTAACCCTCTACCCTACGCTCTACCCTACCCTCTACCCTATTCTCTACCCTAGCCCTCTACCCTACCCTCTACCCTAACCCTCTACCCTACCCGCTACTCTAACCCTCTACCCTAGCCCTCTACCCTACCCTCTACCCTAACCCTCTACCCTACCCTCTACCCTAACCCTCTACCCTAGCCCTCTACCCTACCCTCTACCCTAACCCTCTACCCTACCCTCTACCCTACCCTCTACCCTAACCCTCTACCCTAGCCCTCTACCCTACCCTCTACCCTAACCCTCTACCCTAACCCTCTACCCTAACCCTCTACCCTAACCCTCTACCCTAACCCTCTACCCTACCCTCTACCCTAACCCTCTACCCTACCCTCTACCCTACCCTCTACCCTAACCCTCTACCCTACCCTCTACCCTAACCCTCTACCCTAACCCTCTACCCTACCCTCTACCCTAACCCTCTACCCTACTCTCTACCCTAACCCTCTACCCTAACCCTCTACCCTACCCTCTACCCTACCCTCTACCCTAACCCTCTACCCTATTCTCTACCCTAGCCCTTTACCCTACCCTCTACCCTAACCCTCTACCCTACCCTCTACCCTAACCCTCTACCCTACCCTCTACCCTACCCTCTACCCTAACCCTCTACCCTACCCTCTACCCTAACCCTCTACCCTAACCCTCTACCCTACCCTCTACCCTAACCCTCTACCCTACTCTCTACCCTAACCCTCTACCCTAACCCTCTACCCTACCCTCTACCCTACCCTCTACCCTAACCCTCTACCCTATTCTCTACCCTAGCCCTTTACCCTACCCTCTACCCTAACCCTCTACCCTACCCTCTACCCTAACCCTCTACCCTAGCCCTCTACCCTAACCCTCTACCCTAACCCTCTACCCTATTCTCTACCCTAGCCCTCTACCCTACCCTCTACCCTAACCCTCTACCCTAACCCTCTTTTGGTACATGTTTTGAGAGATTTCGGATACACTGGCCACATCTCCGGATGTTCCGGAAACCTGATGTCCCCAGGGAAGTGGCCACTTTCTGACCGGTTCTGAACCTTAGCTTGCGACATGTCAGTTTTCCGGAACAACCGGAGAAGTGGCCGGTGCATCAGAAATCTCTAGAAACGTGGTCTCTCTTGTTTCGCAAAATCATGGAGTTTGATATGTCGCAAGCTAGGTTTCAGAACCGGTCAGAAAGTGGCCACTTCCCTGGGGGCACCAGGTTTCCGGAACATCCGGAGATGTGGCCAGTGTATCCGAAATCTCTCAAAACATGTACCAATAGTCTTGTTTTGCAAAATCATGAAGTTTGATATGTCGCAAGCTAGGTTTCAGAACCAGTCAGAAAGTGGCCACTTCCCTGGGGGCACCAGGATTCCGGAACATCCGAAGATGTGGCCAGTTTATCCGAAATCTCTCAAAACATGTACCAATAGTCTTGTTTTGAAAAATCATGAAGTTTGATATGTCGCAAGCTAGGTTTCAGAACCGGTCAAAAAGTGGCCACTTCCCTGGGGGCACCAGGATTCCGGAACATCCGGAGATGTGGCCAGTGTATTCGAAATCTTTCAAAACATGTACCAATAGTCTTGTTTTGAAAAATCATGAAGTTTGATATGTCGCAAGCTAGGTTTCAGAACCGGTCAGAAAGTGGCCACTTCCCTGAGGGCACCAGGTTTCCGGAACATCCGGAAAAGTGGCCAGTGTATTCAGCATCTATAGAAATATGCTCCAATACTCTTGTTTTGCAAAATCATGAAGTTTGGAATGCCGCAAGCTAGTTTTCGAAGGCGGATTATAGGTTGCACCTCTATCTGAGGTTACCCCAGTACCCACGGCCATAAATCCGGAACAACGGAAAAAATCGGAACCATGATACCGGTTCCATAAATAAGAAGGATTTTGTGATCAACTGTCAAAATTTCACAAATTTTCGTTGAGAATCGGCTGAGAATCAGATTTTTAAAGTTTTGAAATAGGGTGCAAAATGAGGCACAGGCACATAGGTGTTAAAATTCAACATGTAGCACAAAGAACGCACGAATATTAAACTTTGAACACATTAAACAATTATTCTGTCTTAAAATTGTAACAAATATTTACACCCGTAACACAATCCAACGTTTGAGCAAGAATTTTTCGTGAATCGTTCACCGATTCACGGAAAATTCAGCTCCCATATGCTCCATAAAACAATAGTGTTAAGGCCATATACTTATCATACACAGATAAAAATAATGAGATTTACACGTCATGTAAAGTTCATTTTAGTCATGTAAACTTAGTGTTATGATGGTTTACATGATATATCATGTAAATTTGTGTTATATGTCATGTAAACACTCAGAGTTATGTTGAATTACATGACATGTAATGGAAGTTTACATGACATTTTATGACTTTTACATGATATGTCATGTAAACTTCTGTGATATCCCACGCTCCAATCATGTGCATCATATGTCACAGAATTTTACACTCTTTTTTCGATCTGTGTATATATAAAATCCCAGCGTTGTCTGTCTGTCTGTCCGTAACGCTTTGAATTGTTTCGTTGAAATGTTTCACCATAGTTGTATCAAATTTCCAAAAGGTACGAGAACATTCTGGATGTTTTTTGACTTTCTAGGAATAATAAGAAGAACCTTCTGGAATGTTCTGGATTATCAATATTCTAAAAATTCTAAGAACTTTCTGGAAGTTCCAGAAAGTAAATAACGTTCTGGAATGCTCTAAAATATCCTTCCGTAACTCGCGCGGTTGACTACCTGCGTCAGCACCACGCTAATGTTGAGTACAAAAAGCGAGATTTTTTCAACGCGTTGTACAAAATACAACAGCGCGATCGCTGGAGGGATATGGAACTTCTTAAATTTTCGAGAATCCCCTTGAAGTTTCTGGACGCTTCAGAAAGAAGAAGAAGACCCTTCTGCAGCATTATGGAACACCTTTTTTTGGCGTAACGTCCCAACTGGGACAAACCCTGCTTCTCAACTTAGTGTCTATAAGCTCAGTTATTAACTGAGAACTTCGGCTTCTAATAACCACTTCTAAGTTGTTAAACGTTTTAGAAAAGAACCTTCTAGAATGTTCTAGAGCAGGAAACTTTATTATATTGGGAAAAGGTTATGGACGTTAGGGAACGAGCAAAGAACCAAAAAAGAACCTTCTAGAATGTTCTGGAACATAAAAATCCATAAAATTTCCAGAAACCTCCTGAAAGATACTGAACGTTCCAAAGTAAAACAATCATCTGCACTCAGCGAAGTAAACTACCAAATTTCATCAAAATACCTTATGAAGTTTAGTCATAACTGTAAAGTATGGATGCCATAAGAATACCTTATGAAAATTGAACAGGCTTATTATGACTTTATTACATAAGATAAACTTATGAAAAGAGCAGAAAAGTCACAAAATGATGCAGACTGGAATCGATCCATGAACGTCGAGATCACTGAGCTCGTGCCCAACCCACGCGGCTATCAACGCTTGAGAATATCGTGTTGCTAAATGGGTATAAAAGCCAAACTGTGAGTCGATTCTGCGTCATAGACCGACCTTATAAAAATCATTCTAGCCGTTATGAATTGTTTAAAGGCCATTTCATAAGTTAGACCTTATCTGGGCGTTCTAGATACTACACACGAAATACAAAACAAAACTTCATCGAACTTCAAGAAATTTGCAGTCTGACAACAACAGTCAAGACAGCTTTCATACATATCGTTAGTTTTTGTTATGTGTGTAACTTTCGCTTTTCCGAACAAACCTTGAATAAAGGCTGAAGTTGTTGTGAATGTTTCACAAAAAAATATTTCCAATAATTGTTGAACACTTCGAAAGAAACGCAAAAACTTCATTTAATTGCTCAACATGCAAATTTCTGTGTTTCTCTTATGTTTCTATGTGAAGAAAACTGAATTGAGCTTGAATTTTTCATTTCGAAAAAAATATTAATTCCAGTTACGCTCTTTTTCACTTTAATCCGTTGCAACGCGTTGTTTTGAATTTGGGCTCGCTTTGACAGCTCATGACAGCGAAATCTCGGCTTGCCTTGACACACACATTTTTTGGGTCGGTTTCTCCCTCCCATGACCTTATGATAATCTCAGGTTTATTTGCCTGAGTGTGAGATATTCTGGATATCACACTTCCTCAAATATCGAAAACTTACTGTGCGCTACTGAATGTTTCAATCAGAGAAAGGAGAAGAACCTTCTGGAATGTTCTGTACACTTTTAATTCTTAATTTCAAGAACTTTCTGGAAATTAACGAAAGTCCAAGAAAGAAGTAAAGGGCCTTCTAAAATGTTCTGGAACACCAAAATTCATTAAATTTTGAGACCTTTCTAGAGATTACTGAATGTTTCAGAAAGAAGAATAATAATCTACGAAAATGTTCTAGATAATCAAAATTCTTAGAACTTTCGAGAAGTTACTGGACAAAAAAAAGACAAAGACCTTCTGCAAACTTTTTTAAATTTACGAAAAATGTCTGAGAGTTTGTGAACGTTCCAGAAAGAATGAAAAATACCCTTTAAGAAGGTTCTGGAACAACCAAATTCATAAAATGTTTGAGAAATTTCTGGAAGCTACTGAGCATTCCAAATGAAAACAGAAAAAATCTCTAGAATATTCTGGAACATTAAACTTCCCAGGTACTTTCCAAAAGTTACTGAATGTTTCAGAAAAAGTAAGAAAACTAACCTTCTGGAATTTTCTGGAACAAATTCTTTAATGCCGATTATGTTCGGGGAGTTTATCAACGTTCAAGAAAAAAAATGACAAATGGACCTTCTGAAAAGTTCTGGAAAGTCAGAGTTCATTAAATTTTGAGAACTTTCTGGAGATTACTAAACGTTCAAGAGAGAAGCATTCTGGAGAAAGATTTTGGAATGTTCTCGAGAACAGTTTCATTGAAGAAGTGTAACTGGAATTTTAAAAAAACATTTTTTTCTAGCTAACTAACGTGGCTAGCCATGTCGGGTCAGCTAGTCACTAAGATAAAGATAAATAAATAACTTAACCTATACTCAAAACAAAACAAAAACTGCAAGGGTATGACTAGGGACAATGGAAATTCGCGATTTCGCGGAAGCCGTGAATATCATAGGCATTTTTCGAAGGAATTCCGTGACATTTACCTTAAATATTCGAAAAATAGCGGTTTTCCGTGACTTTCTTGCAGAATTGATCTAGCCGCACAAGTTCTTCATATACCATATTCTCAGGTTCAGCTTCTAAAATGAGCTGTAGGTGATTGAATTTAGATATGACGAAATGAAATTTTTAGCACTGGTGCTGACTCCGTTGTCAAAATTTCAATTCACGCGGGACCGGGTTAGCTCCGATGAAGTGAATAATTATTCCCAGTTGCTGTCTTACCCATCCGCTACCGCACTGGGAAAATGAGAATGAGCCACAACCGCCACCTGCTCGGTTGCCGGCGGTGCATCTACCGCGCCCAGCGGCGCTTTTGCAGTAGTTTGATTCAAAATGTAGGCACTTGCTAGTAAAATTCGGTATTAACTCCTGTGGAAAATTTGATTTCTAGCCCTTAGAAGGACTGTTTAAATTTGATTTCGCAAAATCCAATCTGTTTGAAATCTTGGAGATCACTTGCTTCGACGATGGTGCTGGCTCCGATGCTGGAAGTGCGAATCACGCGCGCTCCGATGATGAAAATTTGGCGGTGCTTTGATTTCACCGCCGCCGCTACTGCTCGGTTTGCAGTAATGCGTCCGTCCGTCCGACCGACCGACCATCTTCCGCGCTCGACAGTGTGGAGAAGAATGGGAAAGCGAAACGCAAAAGCGCTCTCGTTGACCCCTCCGCACTCGACGACGCACGGAAGAATACTGAGCGAAAACGAGAAGAAGATTTTAATTTATACTGATGGAAGATGAGAAGAAGCAGTTAGCTTTTATACGCCGCAAAAATTTGGATTCCCCTTTACACCAACCTCAAGAAGTTGCAGGAGGTGAAACACATCGGTCAAGTCCTGGTGCGTTGGGAGACGTACCGGAACAAACGGGTGGATGTTACGCAGTGCCTAAACTGCCTCCACGACGGACACGGCACGCGTAACTACCACTTGAAGAGCCGCTGCAACAACTGCGGTGAAGAGCACGGATCCGAATCGTGCCCAGCGAAGGAGGCCCCAGCGAAACGGTGCGCTAACTGTGGCGGCGCACACCCAGCCACGGACCGCGGGTGTCCGAAACGGACCGAGTACGTCAAGATTCGGCTAACCAACCTGGCCGTAAGCCCAAGAAGACCCCCGTTGCACCACCATCAACAACAACGAATTTGCCTCCGCTACCGAGCAGCTCGGCACCCTCCGAGGCTCCGAAGTTTTCTGGCCCCTCGTTCGCCAACATCACCGGGACAAACCAACGCCGCATCGATCCACGCATCCGTGCCGGTTCCTTTCCATCAACACCGTCGCTGGACCCCCAATCCGGTGAAAGATCGGAGGAGTTGTACAGCTCGGCCGAGCTGTGGAACATTTTCACGGAGTTCCGTGCCCGTTTGCAACAGTGCAAAACAAAAGCGGACCAGGTGAGTGTCCTCGGTTACATAGTGTGCAGATATGGGGTCAACTGAACCCCGATCCATCCGCATCGCCAATTGGAACGCTCGCTCCATCAGAGCGAAAAAGATAGAGCTGGGTAACTTCCTGGCCCAGCACGATATTGACGTAGGAGTGATAACCCGGAGTGAGACCCGGCTCAACCCTAAAATCAACTTTGCGCTTCCTGACCACTCCTTGGTCCGTCTCGATCGGCCAAACTCAAGCGGAGGCGGCGTGGCCGTCGTCATCAAGCACGGCATCCGTTTCGAGATTCTTCCACATCCACGAACCACCGTAATCGAGGCAATCGGTGTGAAAATCCACGCTCTCCACGGAAGCATCACCCTGTTTGCCGTCTACGCCCCCCGCCAATGTGTGGACAGCAACGGACCCTCAAGGCACTTCACGGAAGACCTGCACAAGCTTACCAGCAGCCAAACCAGATTCGTGGTAGCCGGTGATCTGAACGCTCGCCACACCCTGTAGCGAAATCACTCGGCGAACAAGAACGGCGAACTCCTTGCAGACCACCTGAGCATAGGTACGTATACTATTCACTACCCAGACGAGCCCACATTCCTCTCCCCAGCCGGAAGAACATCAACTCTTGACGTGTTCCTGTCGGACCTCGCGCTATCAAAGCCAACGACTATCCACGACCTGAGTTCAGACCACTTAAACCAATTACTGAAGAAAAATGTTACTTTTAAATGGACCGATAGTTGTCAAAATGCATTTGATCTTTTGAGACAACACTTGATGTCTCCTAGATTGTTACAATACCCCGACTTTACCAAAAATTTCATATTAACGACAGACGCTTCAGACATCGGATGCGGAGCCGTCTTGTCCCAAGTTTCAGAAGCAGGAGAACGACCTATTGCGTTTGCAAGTAAAACATTTATTCCAGCCGAAAGAAACAAACCGACTATACTTAAAGAACTGATAGCGATACATTGGGCTATACATTATTTCGAAGCCTACCTGTATGGGAGACGGTTTACAGTACGAACAGATCACAGACCTCTTGTGTATCTATTCGGAATGAAAACCCCCACCTTTAAATTAACAAGAATTCGTATCGATCTTGAAGGATTCGATTACGACGTTGTATATATTAAAGGTAAGGAAAATGTAGCAGCTGACGCATTATCGCGAATAGCTACTACATCTGAGGAATTAAGAAACTCAAATGTAATGTTAGTTAATACAAGGTCTATGACTCGTAATGCACAAAAATTTATTAAAAATAATTTAGAGAATAATAACGAAAATAAAATTAAAAATGAGAAAAAGGAGACTGATCACCTCTCTGCATATGAAACTGAACACCCTACGGAAACAAGAAAAATGATGAAGCTGTGCACAGCCGTAGTGGACAATACGTTGAAATTTATGATACTAAAGAAAAATTGCAAAACGATTGTTGCACAAGTGCATCAAGACGTTAGAAATGGAAGTCACGCATTCGAGTGTGCTCTTCCAGAAATTGAAAAAAAATGCAAAAAGAATAAGCGCGAAAAATTTAGCATTGCCGGCAAATGATTTTATTTTTACCATGATACCAATGAATTTATTCAAAACTATCGCTAATAACACATTAAAAAATTTAAAAATTATTTTTTTTTAAAGAACCAACCTTTATAGATAACCCAGAAGAAATTCTAACATTATTAAATAATCATCATAATACACCCGTTGGAGGACACGTAGGTCAATTTAGACTGTACTTAAGACTCCGAGAAAAATACAGATGGCGCGATATGAAAAGGTCTATTGCCCAATTCGTCCAGGCCTGCGAATTGTGCAAAAGAAATAAGATTATCAAGCATACAAAAGAACCGATGGTTATAACTACAACACCATCTAAAGCTTTCGAAGTAATATCCATAGACACAGTAGGTCCTTTACCAAAATCAAATAAAAATAACCGTTATTGCATTACAATTCAATGCGACCTCACGAAATATATAAAAATAATTCCAATTCCAAACAAAGAAGCAAATACCATAGCTAAAGCACTAGTCGAAGATTTTATCTTGACTTTTGGAAATTTTCTTGAATTGCGGTCTGATCAAGGTACCGAATATAATAAAGAAGTACTTGAACAGATTAGCAAACTACTCCAAATAAAGCAAACATTTTCAACACCATACCATCCGCAATCTATTGGAGCGTTAGAGAGAAATCACAGGTGTTTAAATGAATACCTGCGATCATTCACTAACGAATACCAATCAGATTGGGACGACTGGACAAAATTCTACGAATTTGCATACAACACAACCCCACATTCAGACCATAAGTACACACCATTTGAATTGATATTTGGCAAAAACGCTTCTCTTCCACAAGACGTATTAGAAAATAGTAATGAACCTGTTTACAACTTTGAGTCATATAGAAACGAATTGAAATTTAAATTAAGCAAGTCACATGAAATAGTAAAACAAAAACTTTTGGATCATAAATACAGAAGAAAGGACGAATTTGATTATAATATAAACCCTATTACAGTTGAAATTAACGACATAGTTTACCTAAAAAATGAAAATAGAAGAAAACTAGACTCCTTTTATCTTGGACCCTATAAAATAATAAAAATCAATGAACCAAATTGCGAAATAAAACACATACAGTCAGGAAAATTGATAACAACACAAAAATAGAATAATTAAGGCGTAAAAATCAAGGAATAACTTTAACTAGTGTCCCACCGAGCCTAACCTCTAAAAAAAAAAAAAATAATAAAGTCAAAAAATAAGTAAAAGGATGAGGTAGGTGAAAGTTCCCAGCTTCAAGCTGAGGAGTGCAAAATTCGATTAGTCTAGATATAAAGTTATTTAAAAATATATATATATATATATATAGAAAATAGTTAGAAATAACAACAAAACAAAAATGTAAACTCAATACACTGTAAAGGCATCTGGGGCCGGCAACCAACCAAATGATTTCATTACATTTCTTTCCATTACATCATTTTTTCAAAAGGGAGGAGGTGTGCTATACACGCATTTACCCTTAAACATCTTTCTTTTGTCTATCAGCACTAGCAATAAAAACATACAGAACGTTGGAATAGGTCAGGACTGCATGGACGCGAACGATGGCCTCGGTGCAGCATGCGTAAGCATTTTGCATCACGGCACTCAAAGTGCGCCACATGTTCTGCTGACTACACTTCTACTCGTTGGTGGTCGTCCGTTTGGACGATGCGCAAAGGCTCATGTTTCAAACCCAAATATGTTACTGCCGAAATATTGTCACCGCCGCCCCAGGCGTCTATATCTATCCTTTTTACACTTATTGATTATATTGTAAGAATCGATTTGAAAACCAAATAAAAGGAACGTAGGTTCCAGTACCAAGTCAGTCTAGTTCTGACTCAAACGCTATGCGTTTCAATGTACTCTGTACATACCGAAACATCCTTTAGCACCCTGGTCTCCAGGTACTGCTTCCATCAAGGGTAGTAATTAGAAGTCAAGAACTAGCGTCAAGAAACATAGTCTCCGAACAGACTATGATACTAGTAGCAGCTCACAATCTTGGTACCACGATGGTGAGCCCTCACGAAGCAGCCGTGGAAGACTCCATTGCCCAGCTGGAAGAAGTCGTCGACGATCAGTTTACCGGATTGGTTACTGAGGAGGAAGTTCGCTCGGCCGTCAAACGCGGCAAAAATATGAAAGAACCCGGAGCTGACGGTATTTTCAACCTAGCGTTGAAGAAACTGTCCGGAAAAGCATTCCGCTTCTTGGCCGCTGTGTTTACCAGGTGCCTCCAGGTGCGTACTTCCCTTCCAGGTGGAAGATAGGGAAAGTCGTCCCTATTCTAAAACCGGCGGCAGCCAGCTACCGGCCAATCACCCTATTGTCGGCCGTGAGCAAAGTTTTCGAACGGCTAATTCTCCAACGGCTGATGATGTACATCGACGAACACGGCATAATCGCTCCAGAGCAATTCGGGTTTCGAAAGGGCCACTTCACTATTCATCAGCTTGTTAGGGTGGAAAACACCACCACCGGAACAAGATGCTGTCCAACAACACTGCCATCGTTCTGGTAGACGTTGAAAAGGCCTTCGACAACGTCTGGCACGACGGCCTAATACACAAGATGGTCCAAGCAGACTTCCCGAACTACCTCACGAAGATGGTGAGGTGTTACCTCGCCAACCGATCCTTCTGAGTCTCCCTCTCAGGTGCGACCTCGGATACCCAAGCAGTAGCAGCGGGCGTCCCACAAGGATGTATTTTGGGTCCAATCCTGTTCAACGTCTACACCTCCGACGTACCTCAGCTACCAGGTGGCTGCACTCTGGCGCTGTATGCTGACGACAGTATGGCAAATGGACGAACGCCAAAAGTCTACCGCTCGGGACTCCAACGGGGAGTTACAGCGTATGTCGCCTACCTCGCGGCGTGGAAAATAAAAGTGAACGAGTCGAAGAGTCAGGCCATCCTTTTCCGGCATCGTCCCTCTCCAAACTCCTCCCACCTCCGGACTGTGTCATCCGGGTAAACGGCTGCCCAATCGAATGGATGAAGGAAGTCGAATACCACGGCATCACCTTCGAAGAAAACCGAACTTACCGTTCGCATACGGACAAGCTGAGGAACATAACCCTCGGACTCCTGAAGGCCCTGTATCCTCTGATATGTCGGAGGTCCCGTCTGTCGCTGAGAAACAAAATCGCCGTGTTCAAATCCATCATCGCCCCGATGATAGACTACGCCATGTCTGTGTGGGGGACGTGTGCAGAAATGCACAAAAGAAAGCTGCAAGTGGCACAAAATCGGCTGCTGAGGATGATCCTAGATGCCCCCTTCGGCACGAGAACAAGCGATCTACACCAGGACGCCGGGTGCAGAAGAGTAGACGACGCTGAAGCCATCGACGGATTCATACTGAGCGCCGCTGGCTCGGAGCACCCGCTCATCCGAGAGTTGGTAACATAGGATTTTCAAATTTTTGAGTAGTATGTAAGTAGGTTATAAAATTAAAATAGCATTGATGCAACAAATTCATCAAAACACAAAACATGTAAAAACACAACAACAAAACCCATAGATTTTAAGAAAGAAGAATAAAGGATGAAAAATTTATATTATATCACTTAAACACACTAAAAATATGTAATACACAAGCAAAAGAGTTAATAAAAATGAATTGAAAGTTAAAAACCCGATTTAATCCACCTATGGTGAACAGAACCCTTCTTACACTTATTAAAATATTGTTGTATTATTCGTATTTAACAAATTTATTTTGTGTGATTGACCAAAAGTTTTTCTATTGTGGATTTAGCATCCAGTGGATTGGTTTCCAAATTAGCATCAGAACATGGATTAAACTACCAGAAATGCCAGACACCCCCTAGAATCTTGTATGGAATGTAAAACAAAAAAAAAGCTTACATATTCTGGAATATTGTATCTTTTGTTAACTGCAAAAAGATCTTGAATCGATTAACAAATGGATAAGAAAATCAGCGAGATACACTTTGTCTAATATCTCCTTATCAGTCGAATAAATTAGCTCCGAATTGGTATTCATAGTTATGGTGTAAAAAGGACAAACATGATATATCTACTAAGTTAATCAGTTTTGGCATTAGCTAGTTATTTTGGCTGTCCGGTTCTTGCATTTTTCCCACTATATATAAATTCAAAGCTTTCATTTAACATATTGTTAGTTTTCATAAAATTCCTGTGTATTTGTAATTTGTTATCTATAATTTTGTTGAAAACAATAACCTGCCAGTATACACTTTGTTTGAGGTCAGCATTATTTATTGAAAAATAATTTCCCTTAAACTGGTCAAAAACTAATGCAAGATAACAAGTGAATATAATAATAAAAAATAATTTATTGAAATACTCTTCGTAAGATATCTCAGTAATCAAATGTCGAATCGAAATAAAATTTCAGGGCCTTATACAAGGATATTGTAGCTTTCATTTGGTGCTTAGAGAACTCAAATCGGTTGACATACGGCTGAGATATTTATTATGGTACACTTGGTCAAAAATCTCTCAAGAAGTTAGCCTGTATTACTCCCAAGTACTCTTTGAAAGATATCTCGGTAACCAAATGTCCAATCCTAATGAAATTGTATAGGGTTCTACTAGAATGTTGTAGCTTTCATTTGGTGCCAGGATAACCGAAATCGGTTGACAGTTGTTTTGGCTAAGATATTTATTATGATACACTTGGTCAAAAATCTCAAAAGGTTTAGTTGTATAAATCCTAAGTATTCTTCGAAAGATATCTCTGTAACCAAATGTCCAATCGAAATAAAATTTCTGGGTGATCTACTAGAATAATGTAGCTTTCATTTGGTGCCAAGAGAACCCAAATCGATTGACAAACGGCCGAAATATTTATTATGATACACTTGGTCAAAAATCCTAAAAAGTTTAGATGTATGACTCATAAGTACTCTTCGAGAGATATCTCGGTAATCAAACGTCCAATCGAAAAAACTAGGGGTGGGTAATGTCTGAGACATAACCGCATTGTTGACGTAGGACAAAGGCTGGAATGAGGTTCCGACTTTTATATATTGAAATGGGCCCTTTAATTTGAAGTCTTAAATCAGCTGATTTTTCGTGTCATTGTTGTCCGACCTTCGTAAATAAATGCATAACGAATTTATCACATAACGTCGGTTTCCTGCAATAGGGGCACAACTCAAAATATGTCATTTTTGAGATTTTGATGGCAAATGATGAAAAACTATGTAAAATTTCATCTCACAAAGACCCGTTCCAAAATTCGATGAGAAACGCGAGATTTGGGCATTTTCACCAATTTTCCGCAGTAAGGGCACAACTCAAAATCAGTCAATTTTTTCAATAGTCGTTGAAAAATAGTTGTCAAAAATTCATGAAACAGATAGTCCTTCAGCCCCTTTCAATGATACAACAATCAAAATTTGTTTACTTTTGTCAAATGATGAGAGAAATAAGTGAATTTGCAGGAGGTGCTTCATGATTGCCAATTTTCAAACGCTTATTCTGAAAATTCACATTTTTTGAGTTGTGCCCCTATTGCAGGAAACCGACGATAAAAGGCCTACACAATGTATGCTGGCAAAATTCAAATCGGCGGAGTGATGTGTTGATTAAAGTTGTTACCTATGTGATCCATTTCACTGAACGCATTCATAAGATGTTAATTAGTTAAACCTTCCGTAACTCGCGCGGTTGGCCATCACTTGAGGGTTGAGTATTATTTTATTTTGAAGATAAATGTTCAACCGTAGTTTGAAAGAATTTTCGTCGAAAGGAAAGAATGATTATAATATTGAAAGGCGTTAAGCCATAGCTTCCCAAACATCATATTGCGATCGCAACAATAATTAAAATAACTAAAATTGCCGCTATGAAATTAACAGATGGAGCCACCGTAGCCATGTGTATTTGACACAACTCAATTGCTAGATTCAACAATACGTTGTATAGTTACGCGAACAACAATTAGAGGCCGGCTATGCTGTTGCTAAGTTTTCAGTCTGTCGCTTTTAATTATCCGATTCATAACTCTGGAGGAATAATTTTCACTGGTCCTGAAAAGAACCTTTTAAATAACAAGAGATTTCGGCAAGACAATTGAAAATTATCCGCACTGAATGCTGGAAGCCATCGAAAACTGCCATCGCTTACTGCCGTGGATGAGATTCCTGGTTCTTCTTCTTCTTCTTCTTGGCGTAACGTCCTCACTGGGACAAAGCCTGCTTCTCAGCTTAGTGTTCTATGAGCACTTCCAAAGTAATTAACTGAGAGCTTCCTCTGCCAATGACCATTTTGCATGTGCATATCGTATGGCAGGCACGAAGATACTCTATGCCCAAGGAAGTCAAGGAAATTTCCTTTACAAAAAGATCCTGGACCGACCGGGAATCGAACCCGTTACCCTCAGCATGGTCATGCTGAATACCCGTGTGTTTACCGCCTCGGCTATATCGTCGGTTTCCTGCAATAGGGGCACAACTCAAAATTGGTCGTTTTTGAGATTTTGATGGCAAATGATGAAAAACTATGCAAACTTTCATCTCACAAAGACCCGTTCCAAAATTTGTTGAGAAACGCGAGATTTTTTAATTTTCACCAATTTTCCGCAATAAAGGCACAACTCAAAATCAGTCAACTTTTTCAATAGTCGATGAAAAATAGTAATCCAAAAATCATGAAACAGATAGTCCTTCAGCCCCTTTCTATGATACAACAATCAAAATTCGTTTACTTTTGTCGAATAATGAGAGAAATAAGTGAACTTGTAGGAAGTGCTTCAAGTTTGCCAATTTTCAAACGCTCATTCTGAAAATTCACATTTTTTGAGTTGTGCCCCTATTGCAGGAAACCGACGATATGGGCCCTGTTCCATATAGCCTGAGATTCCTGGTTCCAGATTCTAGAGATTCCTGGTTCTATCAGCTAAATAGCCGAGAGTCATCGCAGGATTGGTGCGCAGCTGCGGAGGTGACATCCATTCCCTTTGACTGATTCAACGAAAATGACGGAAGAAAACAGAGGTCACTGCTTTTATTCCCCTTGATTAGTAGATTAGGCTCCTCCCATTTGGCTGGCTTTCCAGTTTATTTCGTTTGCATGACCCGCCCCGAATGCTCCAGACGCATCAAGCAACTAACCAACCGAGAAATGAGCAAACCACCAGCGGGTAACCAAACGATCAACTTTTAAGCGCAAACCGACATTCGGTTCTTCAGATGTGTGCTCTAGAAAATTCTAGGTGTGGCTTCGTCATATATTCACCTTCGAACATTTTCGAAAAATGTTTAAACTTAATTTTAATTAAACAATGTTTCACGCAATATAGTTCGGATAGAATAATGCGTTGTTAAATTCCGGGTGGAACCATTAGGCCATTAGTGACCGGTTTCATCATTATTGCTGGGCCACCAAGTATTCAATCTTTCACTTCTCAATTGCACCACACTTTTCTCGTTCGATGGAATGAAATTAGCTGATTCACAAACTCTTAAGGAATAATTAACGGAGGTCCTGAACAAGACCGTTTGATTAATTGACGATTTTAGGAACGAAATGGCATGAATTCACCATGTCACGCAATGCGTGTTGGTTTTCTCCGTGCTGAATGATAAACGCCACCGAAAACTGGACCGCCGTGGATTACAATAATGACCAGTTTCACTATTGCTGGCAACGATGCTCTGTCTTTTGCTTTTTGGTTGCACTACATCTCGATCGATGTTGGAAATTATCCAATTAACTCTTGAGGAATCATTTTCGATGGTCCTGAAAAGGACCGGTTTGAATAATGGACGATTTTGATGCATTCACCATGCCATGCAATGCATGTTGGTTTTCGCTGCGGAGTGCGGAGAATGCTGGACGCCGTCGAAAATTGGCCCACCGCCGCTGCCATGGATGCGATTCCAAGTGCTATCATCAGCACGATATCCGAGAAGTGTCGCTGGGTTGTTGTGCTGCTGCCTTGCTGGAGGTGACATCCACCTCCAACCTCCTTGACTGATCCAACGAAAATGACGAAAGAAAACAGAGAACACTGCTTTTATACCCCTAGATTGGCAGATGAAGCTCCTCCCATTCGGCTGGCTTTTCAGTTAATTTCGTTTGCATGACCCGCCCCTTATGCTCCAGATGCATCAAACGATAAATCAACCGAGAAATGAGAAAATTTCCATTGAACGGATAATGTAACCAAAATATTAGATGATTTAGATCATTTTAATTTGGAAAATGTTAGAATTGAAACATTTTTCACGCAAAATGGTCCGGATATGATAATGCGTTGCCAAAGTCCGGGTGGAACAATTAGACGTCATAATTGTTGCTGACTGAGTCACCAAGCATTCAAAATCATTCACTTTTCGGTTGTACTACACTTTTCCCGTTCGTTGGAATGGAATTATCCGATTCACAGCTCTTGAAAAATCATTTTCGATGGTCCTTAAATTAGGAGGAAAATTAAATGAATTCACTATGCCACTATGCGTGTTTGTTTTCTCCGCACTAAATGCTGAACGCCACCGAAAACTGGCCCGCCGCTTGCTGCCGTGCATGCGATTAATGACCGGCTTTGCTTTTGCTGAGAAACGCCGCTCTGTCCTTGCTTTGCACTAGGTTCACCTTTCTCGATCGAGGGTGGAAATTCATCCAATTAACTCTTGAGAAATCTTTTTCGATGGTCCTGAAAAGAACCGTTTGAATAATGGACGATTTTGATGAATTTACAATGCCACGCAATTCGTGTTGATTTTCTCCGCGCTCAACGCTAGACGCAGTCGAAAACTGGCCCGCCGCTTGCTGTTGTGAATGAGATTCCTGGTGCTATCAGTACGATAGCCAAGTGTCGTCGCTGAGTCGATGTGCCGCTGCCCAGCTCGAGGTGTCACCTCGACGGTGGTCGAAATGGAACTGACGATCAGCTCTCGCATGATCGCATTCCTTCCTGCATCGTAGTTGCCCCCACGATGCGCACCAATCAGAGAGCGTTGGTATACTGAACGAGAAAATTTGTCCGCTACCCATATTTATAGATTTCAGCGATTTCAATGTCTAACTTTAAAACAACTTTTCAACTATTTATCAATGATTTTCAGGTTCACCGAATATTACAAATTGAACGCGGGAGTTTCATCTCTCGGATAACGGGATTTGTTTATCATTTCGTTCAGTGGGAAAGGTACTGTGAGCGTTTAAAATCTTTCACTCAAACGTAACGCTCTTGGTTTCATAAATTTTGAAATGACACCGGGTATAGAAAACAGAGACGTAGTCCTACGTCAAAAAGTAATCTCTCTGGACCGCACGTTCTTGAAATGACCATTTTGTTCAATATCTTGTATACCTACCACCAGTGCCAGTCAGTGATGTCTATCCCCAAATGATTCCTCGGGAAATAATGCTTTCGTTCTTCTTTCCACCATTAGGTACAAAGATTCCACCAGCAGATGGAAAACGAAACGGTTGCCTTATCGGGATTCAGATTTTTCCATCTCACGCGGAAGTTGATATTGAAGGTAATACATCACGTCGCACCCCGTCGCGTTGCGTCGCCTTGAATTCCCAATAGTTGTTAAAACGTTTCCCATTGCAAATCGATTTGTTTGATCCTTTGCAGATATCTGGCACAATAGTGACGTACGAGTTGGTGCTGTTGCAGGTGAATGATGCCGAAGAGAAGAATGGAGATCAAAATCCCTGCACATAGATTGGATGGTACTGAACAGTGAAGCATTGTCAATCATATGGTATTAAAATAAAATTTCCTCAGGGATTTACACTACATGCACTGAAAATATACTTTTTCCATTACGTTGTGAAAACGTCAACTTTTCACTGAGCAAAATTATGATGATTTTGTTCTGCCATCTATTGTAGCAAAGCATATGCCCATAGCACTGGAATAATCTGAAAAGCGATTTGACCTTGTGTAAAGGACCAAAAAGGGTTGTGCGGACCCGCAAGCAGAGACACTTGTGCAAAACCCGCGTAAGGGGAAAAAGAGTCTCCTTTCAAAAGAAAGTTCTCACGAACAACTGCAGAATCAAGCCCTCGATTGGCATTTGGCAGAACACTCCCAATACGCGGTTTTCATTTACGCGGCCGGGTTCGCCGTAAAGTGCAGGAGCTCGTGGTTCATCCTTCTCCGCCACACACCGTTCTCCTGCACACCGCCGAAGATCGTCCTTAACACGCGTCGCTCGAAAACTCCGAGTGCTTGCAGGTCCTTCTCGAGCATGGTCCATGTCTCGTGCCCGTAGAGGATCACCGGTCTTATTAGCGTTTTGTACATGGTGCATTTGGTGCGTGGGTGAATCTTTTTCGACCGCAGTTTCTTCTGGAGCCCGTAGTAGGCCCGACTTCCGCTGATGATGCGCCTCCGAATTTCACGGCTCACGTTGTTGTCAGCCGTCAGTAAGGATCCGAGGTAGACGAATTCCTCCACCACCTCGAAAGTATCCTCGTCTATCGTAACATTACTACCCAGACGGATCCGATCGTTTTCGGTTCCGCCTACCAGCATGTACTTTGTTTTGACGTAGGACTACGTCTCTGTTTTCTATACCCGGTGTCATTTCAAAATTTATGAAACCAAGAGCGTTACGTTTGAGTGAAAGATTTTAAACGCTCACAGTATCCTTCCCACTGAATGAAATGATAAACAAATCCCGTTATCCGAGAGATGAAACTCCCACGTTCAATTTGTAATATTCGGTGAACCTAAAAATCACTGATAAATAGTTGAAAAGTTGTTTTAAAGTTAGACATTGAAATCGCTGAAATCTATAAATATGGGTAGCGGACTAATTTTCTCGTTCAGTCTACCAACGCTCTCTGATTGGTGCGCATCGTGGGGGCAACTACCTACGATGCAGGAAGGAATGCGATCATGCGAGAGCTGTTCGTCAGTTCCATTTCGACCACCGTCGAGGTGACACCTCGAGCTGGGCAGCGGCACATCGACTCAGCGACGACACTCGGCTATCGTACTGATAGCACCGGGAATCTCATTCACGGCAGCAAGCGGCGGGCCAGTTTTCGATGGCGTCTAGCGTTGAGCACGGAGAAAATCAACACGAATTGCGTGGCATTGTAAATTCATCAAAATCGTCCATTATTCAAACGGTCCTTTTTAGGACCATCGAAAATGATTTCTCAAGAGTTAATTGGATAAATTTCCACCCTCGATCGAGAAGTGTGCAAAGCAAGGACAGAGCATCGTTTTTCAGCAAGAGTGAAGCCGGTCATTAATCGCATCCACGGCAGCAAGCGGGGGGGGGGGGCAGTTTTCGACGGCGTTCAGCATTTAGTGCGGAGAAAACAAACACGCATAGTGGCATAGTGAATTCGTTTAATTTTCTTCCTAGAATTATTCATTATCCAAACGGTCCTTTTAAGGACCATCGAAAATGATTTTTCGAGAGCTGTGAATCGGATAATTTCATTCCAACGAACGGGAAAAGTGTAGTACAACCGTAAAAGTGAATTATTGAATGCTTGGTGACTCAGTCAGCAACAATTATGACGCCTAATTGTTCCACCCGGACTTTGGCAACGCATTATCATATCCGGACCATTTTGCTTGAAAAATGTTTCAATTCTAACATTTTCCACATTAAAATGATCTAAATCATCTAATATTTTGGTTACATTATCCGTTCAATGGAAATTTTCTCATTTCTCGGTTGATTAATCGTTTGATGCGTCTGGAGCAAGAGGGGCGGGTCATGCAAACGAAATTAACTGAAAAGCCAGCCGAATGGGAGGAGCTTCATATGCTAATCTAGGGGTATAAAAGCTGTGTCCTCTGTTTTCTGTCTTCATTTACGTTGGATCGGCCAAGGGGGTAGGATGTCATCTCCAGCAAGCAGCCGCACATCGACTGCGATGACTCTCGGTTGATAGCACCAGGAATCTAATCCACGGCAGCAAGCGGCGGGCGAGTTTTCGGCGGCGCCTAGTATTGAACGCGGAGAAATCCAACACGCATTGCGTGGCATGATGAATTCATCAAATTCGTCCATTATTCAAACGGTCCTTTTCAGGACCATCGAAAGTGATTCCTCAAGAGTTAATTGAAGAAATTTCAATCCTCGATCGAGAAAGGTGTACTTCGTTGCCAGCAAGAGTGAAGCCGGTCATTAATCTCATCCACGGCAGCAAGCATCGGGGCAGTTTCAGGTGGCGTCCATCATTCAGCACTTAGAAAACCAACACACCTTGCGTGGCATGGTGAATTCATGCCACTTCTTTCCTAAAATCGTCAATTAATCATACGGTCTTTTACAGAAACACCAAAAATTATTCCTCAAGAGTTGTGAATTAGATAATTTCATTCCATCGAACGAGAAAAGTGTGGTTCAACCACATATTTTGGTTACTTCAGCCGTTCAATGAAAATTTTCTCATTTCTTGGTTGATTAATCGTTTGAAGCGTCTGTAGCATGCAAACGGAATAAACTGCAAAGGCAGCCAAATGGGAGGTGCTTTATCTGCTAATCTAGGGGTATAAAAGCATTGTTCTCTGTTTTCTTTCGTCATTTTCGTTGGATCAGTCAAGGAGATTGGAGGTGGAAGTCACCTCCGGCAAGGCAGCAGCACAACAACCCAGCGACTCTCGGCTATCGTGCTGATGATAGCACTTGGAATCGCATCCATGGCAGCGGAGCGGTGGGCCAATTTTTGACGGCGTTCAGCATTCTCCGCACTCCGTAGAGAAAACCAACACGCATTGCGTGGCATGGTGAATGAATCAAAATCGTCCATTATTCAAAACGGTCCTTTTCAGGACCATCGAAAATGATTCTTCAAGAGTTAATTGGATAATTTCCAACATCAATCGAGATGTAGTGCAACCAAAAAGCAAAAGACAGAGCATCGTTGCCAGCAATAGTGAAACTGGTCATTATTCTAATCCACGGCAGCAAGCGGCGGTCCAGTTTTCGGTGGCGTTTATCATTCAGCACGGAGAAAACCAACACGCATTGCGTGGCATGGTAAATTCATGCCATTTCGTTCCTAAACTCGTCAAATAATCAAACGGTCATGTTCAGGACCACCGTTAATTATTCCTTAAGAGTTTGTGAATCAGCTAATTTCATTCCTTCGAACGAGAAAAGTGTAGTGCAACTGAAAAGTGAAAGATTGAATACTTGGTGGCCCAGCAATAATGATGAAGCCGGTCACTAATGGCCTAATGGTTCCACCCGGAATTTAACAACGCATTATTCTATCCGGACTATTTTGCGTGAAACATTGTTTAATTAAAATTAGTTTGAACATTTTTCGAATTAAACTGATCGAAATTATCCAATATTTTGGTTACTCTATCCGTTCAATGAAAATTTGCTCATTTCTCGGTTGATTAGTTGCTTGATGCGTCTGGAGCATTCGGGGCGGGTCATGCAGACGAAATAACCTGGAAAGCCAGCCAAATGGGAGGAGCCTAATCTGCTAATCAAGGGGAATAAAAGCAGTGACCTCTGTTTTCTTCCGTCATTTTCGTTGGATCAGTCAAAGGGAGTGAAAGTCACCTCCGCAGCTGCGCACCAATCCTGCGACGACTCTCGGCTATTTAGCTGATAGAACCAGGAATCTCATCCACGGCAGTAAGCGATGGCAGTTTTCGACGGCTTCCAGCATTCAGTGCGGATAATTTTCAATTGTCTTGCCGAAATCTTCTATTACTTAAATCGAAAATGATTCCTCCAGAATTATGAATCGGATAATTAAAAGCGACAGACTGAAAACTTAGCAACAGTATAGCCGGCCTCTAATTGTTCTAATTGTTCTAGTATCTTATTCGGACAAATTGTGCCTGAAACATTGTTGCGTTCTAATATTTATCGAATTAAAATGATCTTAACTTTTCAATACTTCGGTTAGTTCATCCGTTCGATTAGAAATTGTCTCAAAGAACGGCTTTGATTAGTCGTTTAAAGCGTCTGACACAATGTGGGCGGGTCATGCAAACGGAATAAATTGGAAAGCCCGCCGAATGGGAGGAGCTTCATCTGCTAATCTAGGGGCATAACAGCTGTTTCCTCTGTTAACTTTCGTCATTTTCCTTGGATCAGTCAAGGAGAAGGGAGATGTCACCTCCCAGCTAGGCAGCAGCACACAAACTCAGCGATGACTCTCGGCTATCGTGGTGGCAGCACCAGAAATCTCATCCACGACAGCAAACGGCCGCATTCCGTATGGGTAAAATCAACTCGCATTGCGTGATGAATTCATGCAATAATTGTCTTGCCAAAATCTTCCGTTTTATGAACGGTCTTTTCCAGGATCAGCGAAAATGATTTCTCAAGAGTTATGTTTCGGTAATTAAAAGCGACAGACTGAAAGCTTGGTAGTTCAGCAATAGTGAAGTCGGCCACTAATATGTTCTTCCCAGATGAAAACAACGTATTATTGAATGAGTTTCACGCTAATCTTCAATTAAAAGGATCTATCTAACGCCGTTCAATTATCTAATAATTTTATCCGCTCGATGAAAATTCTCTCGTAGAAGAGTAAATTGATCATTTCTCTTCAAAACGAAATAACTCTTGAACTATTCAAAATCTTCCCAAGTAACCGGACCAGCTGAATAACAGCTTCTTGAGCTTAAGTTAGCTTAAGAGTGATTTGTTTTACTCTTATACAGCAAAAATGATTGTTGGGTTATGAATGCGTTCAGCGATAGCGATCACACAACAACTTTACTCAACACATCAGTCCACCCATTTGTATTATCATAACAACAAACATTGTATTATGAGAATATAAAAGTCCTTCCAGCCTTTGTCCTACGTCAACATTGCGGTTATGTCTCAGACATTACCCACTCCTAGTTTCTTTCGTCATTTTCGTTGGATCAGTCAAGGAGATTGGAGGTGGAAGTCACCTCCGGCAAGGCAGCAGCACAACAACCCAGCGACTCTCGGCTATCGTGCTGATGATAGCACTTGGAATCGCATCCATGGCAGCGGAGCGGTGGGCCAATTTTTGACGGCGTTCAGCATTCTCCGCACTCCGTAGAGAAAACCAACACGCATTGCGTGGCATGGTGAATGAATCAAAATCGTCCATTATTCAAAACGGTCCTTTTCAGGACCATCGAAAATGATTCTTCAAGAGTTAATTGGATAATTTCCAACATCAATCGAGATGTAGTGCAACCAAAAAGCAAAAGACAGAGCATCGTTGCCAGCAATAGTGAAACTGGTCATTATTCTAATCCACGGCAGCAAGCGGCGGTCCAGTTTTCGGTGGCGTTTATCATTCAGCACGGAGAAAACCAACACGCATTGCGTGGCATGGTAAATTCATGCCATTTCGTTCCTAAACTCGTCAAATAATCAAACGGTCATGTTCAGGACCACCGTTAATTATTCCTTAAGAGTTTGTGAATCAGCTAATTTCATTCCTTCGAACGAGAAAAGTGTAGTGCAACTGAAAAGTGAAAGATTGAATACTTGGTGGCCCAGCAATAATGATGAAGCCGGTCACTAATGGCCTAATGGTTCCACCCGGAATTTAACAACGCATTATTCTATCCGGACTATTTTGCGTGAAACATTGTTTAATTAAAATTAGTTTGAACATTTTTCGAATTAAACTGATCGAAATTATCCAATATTTTGGTTACTCTATCCGTTCAATGAAAATTTGCTCATTTCTCGGTTGATTAGTTGCTTGATGCGTCTGGAGCATTCGGGGCGGGTCATGCAGACGAAATAACCTGGAAAGCCAGCCAAATGGGAGGAGCCTAATCTGCTAATCAAGGGGAATAAAAGCAGTGACCTCTGTTTTCTTCCGTCATTTTCGTTGGATCAGTCAAAGGGAGTGAAAGTCACCTCCGCAGCTGCGCACCAATCCTGCGACGACTCTCGGCTATTTAGCTGATAGAACCAGGAATCTCATCCACGGCAGTAAGCGATGGCAGTTTTCGACGGCTTCCAGCATTCAGTGCGGATAATTTTCAATTGTCTTGCCGAAATCTTCTATTACTTAAATCGAAAATGATTCCTCCAGAATTATGAATCGGATAATTAAAAGCGACAGACTGAAAACTTAGCAACAGTATAGCCGGCCTCTAATTGTTCTAATTGTTCTAGTATCTTATTCGGACAAATTGTGCCTGAAACATTGTTGCGTTCTAATATTTATCGAATTAAAATGATCTTAACTTTTCAATACTTCGGTTAGTTCATCCGTTCGATTAGAAATTGTCTCAAAGAACGGCTTTGATTAGTCGTTTAAAGCGTCTGACACAATGTGGGCGGGTCATGCAAACGGAATAAATTGGAAAGCCCGCCGAATGGGAGGAGCTTCATCTGCTAATCTAGGGGCATAACAGCTGTTTCCTCTGTTAACTTTCGTCATTTTCCTTGGATCAGTCAAGGAGAAGGGAGATGTCACCTCCCAGCTAGGCAGCAGCACACAAACTCAGCGATGACTCTCGGCTATCGTGGTGGCAGCACCAGAAATCTCATCCACGACAGCAAACGGCCGCATTCCGTATGGGTAAAATCAACTCGCATTGCGTGATGAATTCATGCAATAATTGTCTTGCCAAAATCTTCCGTTTTATGAACGGTCTTTTCCAGGATCAGCGAAAATGATTTCTCAAGAGTTATGTTTCGGTAATTAAAAGCGACAGACTGAAAGCTTGGTAGTTCAGCAATAGTGAAGTCGGCCACTAATATGTTCTTCCCAGATGAAAACAACGTATTATTGAATGAGTTTCACGCTAATCTTCAATTAAAAGGATCTATCTAACGCCGTTCAATTATCTAATAATTTTATCCGCTCGATGAAAATTCTCTCGTAGAAGAGTAAATTGATCATTTCTCTTCAAAACGAAATAACTCTTGAACTATTCAAAATCTTCCCAAGTAACCGGACCAGCTGAATAACAGCTTCTTGAGCTTAAGTTAGCTTAAGAGTGATTTGTTTTACTCTTATACAGCAAAAATGATTGTTGGGTTATGAATGCGTTCAGCGATAGCGATCACACAACAACTTTACTCAACACATCAGTCCACCCATTTGTATTATCATAACAACAAACATTGTATTATGAGAATATAAAAGTCCTTCCAGCCTTTGTCCTACGTCAACATTGCGGTTATGTCTCAGACATTACCCACTCCTAGTTTCTTTCGTCATTTTCGTTGGATCAGTCAAGGAGATTGGAGGTGGAAGTCACCTCCGGCAAGGCAGCAGCACAACAACCCAGCGACTCTCGGCTATCGTGCTGATGATAGCACTTGGAATCGCATCCATGGCAGCGGAGCGGTGGGCCAATTTTTGACGGCGTTCAGCATTCTCCGCACTCCGTAGAGAAAACCAACACGCATTGCGTGGCATGGTGAATGAATCAAAATCGTCCATTATTCAAAACGGTCCTTTTCAGGACCATCGAAAATGATTCTTCAAGAGTTAATTGGATAATTTCCAACATCAATCGAGATGTAGTGCAACCAAAAAGCAAAAGACAGAGCATCGTTGCCAGCAATAGTGAAACTGGTCATTATTCTAATCCACGGCAGCAAGCGGCGGTCCAGTTTTCGGTGGCGTTTATCATTCAGCACGGAGAAAACCAACACGCATTGCGTGGCATGGTAAATTCATGCCATTTCGTTCCTAAACTCGTCAAATAATCAAACGGTCATGTTCAGGACCACCGTTAATTATTCCTTAAGAGTTTGTGAATCAGCTAATTTCATTCCTTCGAACGAGAAAAGTGTAGTGCAACTGAAAAGTGAAAGATTGAATACTTGGTGGCCCAGCAATAATGATGAAGCCGGTCACTAATGGCCTAATGGTTCCACCCGGAATTTAACAACGCATTATTCTATCCGGACTATTTTGCGTGAAACATTGTTTAATTAAAATTAGTTTGAACATTTTTCGAATTAAACTGATCGAAATTATCCAATATTTTGGTTACTCTATCCGTTCAATGAAAATTTGCTCATTTCTCGGTTGATTAGTTGCTTGATGCGTCTGGAGCATTCGGGGCGGGTCATGCAGACGAAATAACCTGGAAAGCCAGCCAAATGGGAGGAGCCTAATCTGCTAATCAAGGGGAATAAAAGCAGTGACCTCTGTTTTCTTCCGTCATTTTCGTTGGATCAGTCAAAGGGAGTGAAAGTCACCTCCGCAGCTGCGCACCAATCCTGCGACGACTCTCGGCTATTTAGCTGATAGAACCAGGAATCTCATCCACGGCAGTAAGCGATGGCAGTTTTCGACGGCTTCCAGCATTCAGTGCGGATAATTTTCAATTGTCTTGCCGAAATCTTCTATTACTTAAATCGAAAATGATTCCTCCAGAATTATGAATCGGATAATTAAAAGCGACAGACTGAAAACTTAGCAACAGTATAGCCGGCCTCTAATTGTTCTAATTGTTCTAGTATCTTATTCGGACAAATTGTGCCTGAAACATTGTTGCGTTCTAATATTTATCGAATTAAAATGATCTTAACTTTTCAATACTTCGGTTAGTTCATCCGTTCGATTAGAAATTGTCTCAAAGAACGGCTTTGATTAGTCGTTTAAAGCGTCTGACACAATGTGGGCGGGTCATGCAAACGGAATAAATTGGAAAGCCCGCCGAATGGGAGGAGCTTCATCTGCTAATCTAGGGGCATAACAGCTGTTTCCTCTGTTAACTTTCGTCATTTTCCTTGGATCAGTCAAGGAGAAGGGAGATGTCACCTCCCAGCTAGGCAGCAGCACACAAACTCAGCGATGACTCTCGGCTATCGTGGTGGCAGCACCAGAAATCTCATCCACGACAGCAAACGGCCGCATTCCGTATGGGTAAAATCAACTCGCATTGCGTGATGAATTCATGCAATAATTGTCTTGCCAAAATCTTCCGTTTTATGAACGGTCTTTTCCAGGATCAGCGAAAATGATTTCTCAAGAGTTATGTTTCGGTAATTAAAAGCGACAGACTGAAAGCTTGGTAGTTCAGCAATAGTGAAGTCGGCCACTAATATGTTCTTCCCAGATGAAAACAACGTATTATTGAATGAGTTTCACGCTAATCTTCAATTAAAAGGATCTATCTAACGCCGTTCAATTATCTAATAATTTTATCCGCTCGATGAAAATTCTCTCGTAGAAGAGTAAATTGATCATTTCTCTTCAAAACGAAATAACTCTTGAACTATTCAAAATCTTCCCAAGTAACCGGACCAGCTGAATAACAGCTTCTTGAGCTTAAGTTAGCTTAAGAGTGATTTGTTTTACTCTTATACAGCAAAAATGATTGTTGGGTTATGAATGCGTCCAGCGATAGCGATCACACAACAACTTTACTCAACACATCAGTCCACCCATTTGTATTATCATAACAACAAACATTGTATTATGAGAATATAAAAGTCCTTCCAGCCTTTGTCCTACGTCAACATTGCGGTTATGTCTCAGACATTACCCACTCCTAGTTTTTGAGGCATTCACTACCAGTCCGACCTTTGCTGCTTCGCGTTTCAGGCGGGTATACAGCTCTGCCACCGTTCCAAATGTTCTAGCAATAATGTCCATGTCGTCCGCAAAGCACAGAAATTGACCGGATTTTGTGAAAATCGTTCCCCGGCTGTTGAGCTCGGCTCGTCGCATCACACCTTCCAGAGCTATGTTGAAGAGTAAGCATGAGAGTCCATCACCTTGTCGCAGTCCACGGCGAGATTCAAATGAACTAGATAGTTCACCCGAAACCCTTACGCAGTTTTGCACACCGTTCATCGTTGGATTAGTTTAATCAGTCTAGTCAGCTTCCCAGGAAAGCCGTTTTCGTCCATGATTCTCCATAGCTCTGCGCGGTCGATACTGTCGTACGCCGTTTTGAAATCGATGAACAGGTGATGCGTTTGGACATGGTATTCACGGCATTTTTGGAGGATTTGCCGTACGGTAAAGATCTGGTCCGTTGTCGACCGGCCGTCGATGAAGCCAGCCTGATAACTTCCCACGAATTCATTCGTTTTATAGGTGACAGACGACGGAAGATGATCTGGGATAGCACTTTGCAGGCAGCATTTAAAATAGTGATCGCCTTAAAGTTCTTACATTCCAAATGGTCGCCATTCTTGTGAATGGGGCAGATTACCCTTTCCTTCCACTCCTCCGATAGCTGTTCGGTTTCCCAGATCCTGACTATCAGCCGATGCAGACAGGTGGCCAACTTTTCTGGGCCCATCTTGATGAGTTCAGCTGTGATACCATCCTTACCAGCTGCTTTGTTGGTTTTGAGCTGGTGAATGGCATCCTTAACTTCCCTCAGCGTGGGAGTTGGTTCATTTCCGTCCTCCGCTGCACTGGCGTCGTCGTTTCCTCCGTTGCCGTGGGCTCCCGTGCCTACGTTCTTTACGCCGTTCAGGTGCTGATCGAAGTGCTGCTTCCACCTTTCGATCACCTCACGTCCGTCCGCCAAGAGGCCTCCGTCTCTATACCTGCATATTTCGGCTCGCGGCACGAAGCCGTTGCGGGATGCGTTGAGCTTCTCATAGAACTTCCGTGTTTCTTGGGAACGGCACAGCAGTTCCATTTCTTCACACTCCGCTTCTTCCAGGCGGCGCTTTTTCTCCTGAAAGAGGCGGGTCTGCTGCTTCCGCTTCTGTTTATAACGTTCCACGTTCTGTCAAGTCCCTTGCTGCAGCATTACCGCCCTCGCTGCGTTCTTCTCCTCCAAAACCGTCCTGCACTCTTCATCGAACCATTCGTTCCGTCGATTCCGTTCCACGTACCCGATGGTGCTCTCGGCTGCGTCGTTGATGGCTGCTTTCACTGTACTCTAGCAGTCCTCTAGAGGGGCCTCATCGAGCTCGCCCTCGTCTGGCAACGCGGCCTCGAGATTCTGCGCGTATGCTGAGGCGACATCCGATTGCTTCAGTCGCTCTAGGTTGTACCGTGGCGGTCGCCGGTACCGTACATTGTTGATCACGGAGAGTTTTGGGCGCACTTTAACCATCACCAGGTAGTGATCAGAGTCGATATTGGCCTCACGATAGGTCCTGACGTCTATAATGTCGGAGAAGTGCCGTCCATCAATCAGAGCGTGATCGATTTGCGATTCCGTTTGTTGTGGTGATCTCCAGGATACGATACGGGAGGCTGTGCTGGAAAAAGATGCTACATGTGAGCGTTTAAATCTCCTATGATGATCTTTACGTCGTGGCTTGGGCAGCGGTCGTACTCGCGTTCGAGTTGCGCGTAAAATGCGTCTTTGTCATCATCAGTGGTTCTGGAGTGAGGGCTGTGCACGTTTATTATGCTGATGTTGAAGAATCGACCCTTGATCCTCAACCTGCACATTCTTTCGGTCGTCCACCAACCGATCACGCGCCGTAAATCATACCGTCTACCAGAGTTGCGGCAGCAGACGTGAGCTGGTAACAGGTTTTATAGTGATGGGCGACATGCGGTTTAGGGACAAAACGTCGAAAGACAAAACGTGGAATGTCAAAACGTCGAATGCCAAAAGGTCGAATGCCAAAACGTCGAAAGGGACAAAACGTCGAAAGGACAAAATGTCGAAAACGAGTAATCTTAGCAAATAGTGATTCCTTTATTCTTTTGAAAGAAACCTATTCATTCACTTGTATCTCCTTTTTGCCTTTCTCGTACACCAAGGTGTACCGAAAGGCTATATGTTCACTCCAAAAACGAAAATTTTATAGAGCCCTCGGAGAGGTCAAGTCTTATATACCAATCGACTCAGCTCGACGAGATGAGATGATGTCTGTGTGTGTATGTGTGTGTGTGTGTGTATGTATGTGTGTGCGTATGTGCGTGTGTGTGTGTATGTGTACAAAAAGGTCACCTCATTTTTAGATAGTAAATATAAACCGATTTCAACGACCGATGGTTCATTCGACGCGGCATATAGTCCCATTGTTTCCTATTGAAAATGGTTCTGATCGGTCCAGCCGTTCCGGAGTTATGGCCATTTAGGTGTTCCGGATCGGTACCCCAGGAAGGGGCCAGATATAAAAACGCTACAAACCCACGCATGCGACACATCAAACAACGGCATTTTGAATAACCTGATGAACGGTAAGCAGGAAAATAGTCTCAGACCATATCTGAACCGATAGTAATCCGGAACCGGTTCCTGGTGTTCCGCCGGAAGTGGCCAAATTTGAAAGTGAACCAAACCCATGCATGCGACACATCAAACAGCGACTTTTTCGATAGCCTGATGAATAGTAGGCAGGAAAACATTATCAGACCATATCTGAACCGATAGTGTTCCGGAACCGGTTCCTGGTGTTCCGCCGGAAGTGGCCAAATATGAAAGTGAACCAAACCCATGCATGCGACACATCAAACAGCGGCTTTTTCGATAACCTGATGAACCGTAGGCAGGAAAACATTGTCAGACCACATCTGAACCGGAAGTGATCCGGAACCAATTCCTGGTGTTCCGCCGGAAGTGGCCAAATATGAAAGTGAACCAAATCCATGCATGCAACACATCAAACAGCGGCTTTTTCGATAACCTGATGAACAGTAGGCAGGAAAACATTGTCAGACCATATCTGAACCGGTAGTGTTCCGGAACCGGTTCCAGATATTCTTCCGGATGTGGTCAAATGTGAAAGAGAACCAAACCCATGCCTGCGGCACATTAAACAGCGGATATTTAAATTATTTGATGAACGATTAGCAAGAAAATAAGCTCAGACCACAACTAAGATCTCTTTAAAGACAACCGATAGTGTTCCGGAACTGATTTAGGGTGTCCCGCCGGAAGTGGCCAAATGCCAAAAGGCACCAAATCCATGCATGTGACACATCAGATAGCGGCTTTTCAGATAACTTGATGAACGGTTAGCAAGAAAATAGGCTCAGACCATATTAGACAATATCGGTAGTGTTCCAGAACCGTTTCAGTTGTTACGCCAGAAGTGGTCAAATGCACAAATGAACCAAACCCATCCATTAGACGCATCAATTCATGGCTTTTTAGTAAGCCTGATGAACAGTTAGCAAAAAACTAGTCTCAAACCATATAAGGGATAATCGGTATTGTCCCGGAATCGGTTCCGGATGTCCTGCTGTAAGTGGCCAAATGAAAAAGTGATCCTAACCCATGCATGCTATACAACAAATCGTGACTTTTTAGATAACCCGAAAAACGATTAGCAAGAAAATTGGCTCAGACCGCATTCAAAACTACCGGTAGTGTTCAGGATTCTCGGGTATCCTACCGAATGTGGCCAAATACAAAAGTGAACCAAACCCATGCATGCGACACATCAAACCGCGGTTTTTTTTTAATCCTGAGGAACAATTAACAAGAAAATAGGCACAGACCACATTAGAGGCTACCGATAGTGTTGCAGAACAAGCATTGGGTGCTTCACAGCAACAATAAAGGTGAACAAAGTCAATGCAAGCGATAAATATGTGTAAGAGAACACCATCTTGACTGAACTAAGACCACATATATACAGACGTCTCACTCTACCCACTAACCATCGTGCTTGTTTTAACGGTTGAATCAAATATAAATCAAGCCTAACTTTACCAAACACCGTATGTAACATAGAGTAATGCGGTGCAAAAGTTCGCACCTAACAGTCTTTATCAAATAACCATTAAACAAAAAAAAAATAATATCATTGTTTCTCGTAAAACGAATCCCTATCATGTTACCTTCGAAACGTAGTACTAGATTTTTTCACGTTTCTTTGGTAGTTCTAGTAATAAAATTTTTAATTCAAGTACTCAAATGCGAACTTTTGCCCCATATGCCTGGTTTAGACAGTGCAAGTGACTTGATTCAAGTCAATGGAAAATGCCCAATTGAATGCGAATTGAACGTGTAAACACCACCATTCATCTCACATGAGCAACTCACTTGACTTGAACGAAAGTTGAACATGTTGAACTTTTTCATTCAAGTCAAACGAAACCGTCTCGCTTGCCCCGTCTAAACCCGCGATTCATGTGGGCTGAATTCAAGTCATCTGTCAGTGAGATGAATTCAATTCAGTTTGCTTACGCACCGCACGAGTTGAACAATGTAAACACTTGCTTCAACTGAAATGCATTCAAGAGCATTCAAGTGAACACTCAAGTCATTTGTTCAGTCTAAACACATCATTCCATTGGATTGAACATCTTTGAGAAGTTAGCAAGTGAAATGCTCGTTTCAGTTGAATAATGTAAACCAGGCAATAGTGTGAAGTTCATTTATTTCATATGTAAATTCATGTTCACCATTTCACTCTATGCACGAAATGTGTTTCTTTCAATTCATGACATTACATGCCAATTGGAACACGGCCCGGTACTCAGCTTTAGTATACAGTGTATTTTATAAACACTTCCAAAACTTATAACAAAGAGCGTTACTGAAGTTGTCAAAATACATTGTGAAGTAATTACAATTGTAAGTGTTACACAAACTACTTGAAAAAAAAATACAAATATGCTGCAAAACTTTTGAACGGGACCGTAATTTTAATCTAACCTTCGTTAGTATGGTGATGCATTACTCCTAAAAAAGTACAACATTATATTCCCAAAAACTTTCAAAGGTTGACATGAATATGGCAATTTCATTTTTAAAAGGCGAACACACTGATTGCCTTATAATCGATTTTCTTCCAAAAATAGGTAAGTTCAAATCCTTTTTCAGAACGATTTAAAGGTGCATACTTTTTAAATTATACATAATATTAGTTTCTAAATCATCATTGCTTTAAATGTTTTGTAACTATATTGATGCTCTAGATTCAGAAATATAGTGTGAACTTTTGCCCCACAGCTACTGCGAACTTTTGCCACACTGTCGAGGCTTTAGCAAATGTTCCTTCCTACAAGAAACACTGGAATCTTTTTGTTTATTCGAGTGCACCTCTCGAACTACTATGAATGACGATTCTTCGACATCAAGGGGCTGTCCATAAACCACGTGGTCATGAGGAGGGGGGGGGGGTTGGCCAATGACCATTTTGTATGGACAAATAAAAAAATTTGTATGGACTAATGACCACGCGGGGGGGGGGGGGGGGGTTAGAAGTCCCAAAAAAATGACACGTGGTTTATGGACAGCCCCCAAGAGATTTTGTAAATCTTCTTCTTTCGATCATTACAAATTTTTATTACAAAAGGTCCAAAAATTACATCAAAACAGCTAGAAACACATTTGTTTACATAACTCTGCCACTGCATAACGAAATCGTACCAGTTTTTATTGACGAGTATCTGGCCTGACAATGTGTCGAATCCATACAAGTTTGCCTGGGTTTTTCACTCGTGCGCAGAGAAAGACCCACTGCGAACTTTTGCCCCGTGCAAACCTTTGCTCCGCATTACTCTATGTAAACTTAAAAGAGATTTTCACATGAGGCGCTGAATTTCGTTAAGGTTACTTGTATCACACACCTTTAGGGATGATTTGTGAAAAAATGCCCGGATTTTTAACGTTTCTGAAATGCTCAATGTATTAGTTGCTATGGAATAACTTCCCCTTCGATCGTCTTCGTTCGTGGATTTTGTTAGATACGGTGTTTGGTAAAGTTACGCGTGAAATCGTTTTTGATCGATTGACGGTTCCTCACTACCGCCATCAAGCCAGCAGCGGGTTGTGAAATGCAACCTGATTAGCATTTGGCGATTATTTTGACGTAGGACTACGTCTCTGTTTTCTATACCCGGTGTCATTTCAAAATTTATGAACCCAAGAGCGTTACGTTTGAGTGAAAGATTTTAAACGCTCACTGTATCTTTCCCACTGAACGAAATGATAAACAAATCCCGTTATTCGAGAGATGAAACTCCCGCGTTCAATTTGTAATATTTGGTGAACCTAAAAATCATTGATAAATAGTTGAAAAGTTGTTTTAAAGTCAGACATTGAAATCGCTGAAATCTATAAATATGGGTAGCGGACAAATTTTCTCGTTCAGTCTACCAACGCTCTCTGATTGGTGCACATCGTGCGGTGGAGCTACGACGCAGGAAGTAATGCGATCATGCGAGAGCTGATTGTCAGTTCCATTTCGACCACCGTCGTGGAGAGAGCAGTTCGCAGTTCGTTGATTTCGTTGGAACAACCAACAAAGGTGAATGTCACCTCCAGCTGAGCAGCGGCACATCAACCCAGCGACGACGCTCGACTATCGATAGCACCAGGAATCGCATCCAGGGCAACAAGCGGCGGGCCAGTTTTCGACGGCATCCAGCATTCAGCGCGGAGAATACTGCGCGTGGCATGGTGAATTCATTTCATTTCCTTCCTAAAATCGTCCATTATTCAAACGGTTCTTTTCAGGACCATCGAAAATGATTCCTAGAGAGTTAATTAGATAAATTTCCTCCAGTGAAAGTGAAAGCAAATAGTGATAAATTGAATGCTTGGTGGTTGTTCAGCTACGGTGAAGCCGGTCATAAATCTCAGCTACGGCAGCAAGCGGCGGGCCTATTCGCGACGGCGTCTAGCATTCAGCGCAGATAAATCCCACAAGCATTGCGTGGCGGAGTGAAATAATGCAAATTATTTGCCCATCATACGTCCCGGTCCTTTTCAGGATTTTCGAAACTATTTCCATAAGAGTTATGATTCGGATAATTTTCCTCCATCGATCGAGAAAAATGTGGTGCAACCAAAAAGTGAAAGATTGAATGCTTCATGGCTCAGCAACAGTTACGAAGCCGGTCACTAATGATTCCACCTGGAATTTAGCAACGCATTTTCCTATTAAGACCATTTTGAGTGAAACATTGTTTAATTCTAACATTTTTCGAATTAATATTTTGGTAACTTCATCCGTTCAAAGAAAATTTACTCATTTCTGGGTTGATTAATCTTTTGGTGCGTCTGAGTGCGTGCAGGCGGGGCATGCAAACGAAATAAACTGGAGAGCCAGCCAAATGGGAGGAGCTTCATCTGCTAATCTAGGGGTATAAAAGCTTTGTCCTCTGTTTTCTTTCGTCAGTTTCGTTGGATCAATCAAGGAGGATGGAGGTGAATGTCACTTCCACAGCTGGCAGCTGCACATCAACTGCGTCGAATCTCGGCTGTTAGTACCAGGAATCTCATCCACTGAACACAGCAGCAAGCGGCAGACCAGTTTTCGGAGGCACCTAGCATTGAGCGCGGAGAAAACCAACACGCATTGCGTGGCATGGTGAAATCATCAAAATTGTCCATTATTCCAACGGTCCTTTTCAGGACCACAGAAAGTCTTTCCAAAAGAGTTAAGAATAATTATACCTCCATCGATCGAGAACAGTGTTGTAACCGAAAAGTGGAAGACAGCTCCGTTTGTCAGCAAGAGTGAAATCGACTACTAATTTTATCCACGGCAGTAAGCAGCAGGTCAGTTTTCGGTGGCCCAGCATTAAGCGCGGAGAAAACCAACACGCATTGCTTGGCATGGTGAATTCATAACCAAACGATCCTTATCAGAACCACCGAAAATGATAACTCATGAGCGGATAATTTTCATCAATCGATCGAGAAACCAAATAGTAAAGATGTAGTGGAACCAAATAGTACAGATTGAATACTCGTGCCTAAGCAACAGTGAAGCCGGTTACTAAATCTTATCCACGGTAGCAAGCGATGGGGCAATTTTCGACGGTATCCGGCATTCAGAGCGGAGAAATCCAACACACATTGCGTGAAATGGTGAAATAATGTAGTTTTCTTTCTTAAATCGTCCAGATTCCTTAAACAGGATTCATTCCATCGGTCAGGAAAACCGTGATGCAACCAAAAAGTGAAAGAATGAATGCTTGGGGCTCTTTTCGATGAAAATTTACTCGTTTCTGGGTTGATTAATCGTTTGCAGCGTCTGGGTGCATGTAGGCGGGGCATGCAAACGAAATAAACTGGAAGCCAGCCAAATGGGAGGAGCTTCATCTGCTAATCTACAGGTATAAAAGCTGTGCCCTCTGTTTTCTTACGTCATTTTCGTTGGATCAATCAAGGAGGGTGGAGGTGGATGAAAATTTTCTCATTTCTTGGTTGATTAATCGTTTGAAGCGTCTGGAGCATGCGGGGCGGGTCATGCAAACGGAATAAACTGCAATGCAGCCAAATGGGAGGAGCTTCATCTGCTAATCTAGGGGTATAAAAGCAGTGTTCTCTGTTTTCTTTCGTCATTTTCGTTGGATCAGTCAATGAGGTTGGAGGTGGATGTCACCTCCAGCAAGGCAGCAGCACAACAATCCAGCGACTACTCTCGGCTATCGTGCTGATGAAGGCGCCTGGAATCGCATCCGTGGCAGCGGAGCAGTGGGCAAATTTTCGACGGCGTCCAGTATTCTCCGCACTCAGCAAGGAAAACCAACACGCATTGCGTGGCATGGTGAATGCATCAAAATCGTCCATTATTCAAACCGGTCCTTTTCAGGACCATCGAAAATGATTCCTCAAGAGTTAATTGGATAATTCCCACATCGATCGAGATGTAGTGCAACCAAAAAGCAAAAGACAGAGCATCGTTGCCAGCAATAGTGAAACTGGTCATTATTCTAATCCACGGCAGCAAGCGGCGGTCCAGTTTTCGGTGGCGTTTATCATTCAGCACGGAGAAAACCAACACGCATTGCGTGACATGGTGAATTCATGCCATTTCGTTTCTAAAGTCGTCAATTAATCAAACGGGCTTGTTCAGGACCACTGTAAATTATTTCTTAAGAGTTTGTGAATCAGCTAATTTAATTCCATTGAACGAGAAAAGTGTGGTGCAATTAAAAAGTGAAAGATTGAATACTTGGTGGCCCAGCAATAATGATGTAGCCGGTCACTAATGGCCTAATGGTTCCACCCAGAATTTAACAACGCATTATTCTATCCGGACTAAAATTAGGTTTAAACATTTTTGGAATTAAACTGATCGAAATTATCCAATATTTTGGTTACTCTATCCGTTCAATGGCAATTTTATCATTTCTCGGTTGATTAGTTGATGGATGCATCTGGAGCATTCGGGGCGGGTCATGCAAATGAAATAACCTGGAAAGCCAGCCAAATGGGAGGAGCCTAATCTGCTAATCTTGGGGAATAAAAGCAGTGACCACTGTTTTCTTCCGTCATTTTCATTGGTTCAGTCACACAAATGGAGTGGATGTCACCTCCGCAGCTGCGCACCTATCCTGCGACGACTCTCGGCTATTTAGCTGATAGAACCAGGAATCTCATTCACGGCAGTAAGCGGTGACCGTTTTCAATGGCTTCCAGCATTCAGTGTGGATAATTTTCAATTATCTTGCCGAAATCTTCTGTTATTTAAAAGTTTTTTTCAGGATCAGTGAAAATTATTCAAATTATTGCCAAATCTAGAATATTTCACGAAATTCCAATCGAAATTATCTAAAATTTCGTTAACAGCAATTGAGTTGTGTCAAATAGACATGGCTACGGTGGCGCTATCTGTTCATTTCATAGCGGCAATTTTAGTTATTTTAATGATTGTTGCGATCGCAATATGATGTTTGGGAAGCTATGGCTTAACGCCTTTCTATATTATAATCATTTTATCCTTTCGACGAAATTCTTTCAAACAACGGTTGAACATTTATCTTCAAAATGAAATAATGCTCAACCCTCAAGTGATGGCCGCGCGAGTCACGGAAGGTTAAACTAATTAACATCTTATGAATGCGTTCAGTGAAATGGATCACATAACAACTTTAATCAACACATCACTCCGCCGATTTGAATTTTGCCAGCATACATTGTATAGGCCTTTTATTTGATAGGTCCGTTATGCATTTATTTACGAAGGTCGGACAACAATGAACCGAAAAATCAGCTGATTTAAGACTTCAAATCGTCCCCTTAATGCTAGAACTAGGTAACTGGTTTTGCGAAATCGCAAGAAATTTGTTTATATCTGAACGTATACCACAATAAACACAAGTTTGTCAATTGAAAATCCGAAAACACATATTAATTCAACATTTTAGACCAACAAAGAGTTTGTTTTATACCAGGATGAGTTTTACCAGCCATTTTTATCCGCACTTTCCAAAACGAGTTACCTAGCTCTAGCATTAAGGGCGCGAAATGAAAGGGCACATTTAAATATATAAAAGTCGGAACCTCATTCCCGCCTTTGTCCTACGTCAACATTGCGGTTATGTCTCAGACATTACCCACCCCTAGTTTTTTCGTGACGATGAATATAACAGCAATATGTTATAAATGATATGTCTGTTTGTCGGTACTAAAGCAATCTCAACAAGTCACACCATTTCAGATTCCTGAGGTGTAAAAATATACAGTAGGATGGATCAAAGTTATATGGGAAAATGAAAATTATCACATCAACCTCGGACAAAGTTTTTTCAATCCTCTTTTGCGTCTAAAACTATTGGGATTTTTTTATGGTTTTATTGCTTGCATTTTTTGTCAAATATTACATGAATCTTGTAACCTACGATAATAAAATATAGCCTAAAGTGTGAAGAAAAAAACTTTGTCGAAGACCGTTCAGTCATCTGTGATTGTGAAAAAAGTTATATCCTAGCTTGTCTTGATGTTGATCGGCCTTCAGTGATAGTCAACTGAAAATTCTGATATTTTTCAGCTCTGTCTATACGTTTAACATAACGTCGGGATATGTTCCATTAATAAGTTTCCCAATTTTTTTCAAATTATTGCTTTACTAAATAAAGTATTCTCAGGATTTAGGAACAGTTCAGATTACGTCGACGGAAAGATCATGCTTCGGAATGATGGCCCATGCACAGAAATTTTCTAAACAAAGCAAAAGTGGAAAGATTCCAAAAACAGGGACCGAATTGTAGACCACCCGATAGGTAGTAGATTGTCCGCATCACGACGGTTTCAAACCGAACAGACTCAATATATACCAAAACTTCCGTATGACATTTTTGAGTTTAGCAAAGCCATCTTGGCAAGGAAACCCTGACCTTGAAAATCATAAACTAGTGTTTTCGATTTCTCCAAAAGACTGCAAATACAACATTCTGAAGCAAAACTATCCCAGTCGTATCCCGACCAAGGAAAGATCATGACTACATGTTCGACGAGAAAGGCACTATCACCACTAGGTGGATTAATCTGTTTTGACGTAGGACTACGTCTCTGTTTTCTATACCCGGTGTCATTTCAAAATTTATGAACCCAAGAGCGTTACGTTTGAGTGAAAGATTTTAAACGCTCACTGTATCTTTCCCACTGAACGAAATGATAAACAAATCCCGTTATCCGAGAGATGAAACTCCCGCGTTCAATTTGTAATATTCGGTGAACCTAAAAATCATTGATAAATAGTTGAAAAGTTGTTTTAAAGTCAGACATTGAAATCGCTGAAATCTATAAATATGGGTGGCGGACAAATTTTCTCGTTCAGTCTACCAACGCTCTCTGATTGGTGCACATCGTGCGGTGGAGCTACGACGCAGGAAGGAATGCGATCATGCGAGAGCTGATTGTCAGTTCCATTTCGACCACCGTCGAGGAGAGAGCAGTTCGCAGTTCGTTGATTTCGTTGGAACAACCAACAAAGGTGAATGTCACCTCCAGCAGAGCAGCGGCACAACAACCCAGCGACGACGCTCGACTATCGATAGCACCAGGAATCGCATCCAGGGCAACAAGCGGCGGGCCAGTTTTCGACGGCATCCAGCATTCAGCGCGGAGAATACCGTGCGTGGCATGGTGAATTCATTTCATTTCCTTCCTAAAATCGTCCATTATTCAAACGGTTCTTTTCAGGACCATCGAAAATGATTCCTAGAGAGTTAATTAGATAAATTTCCTCCAGTGAAAGTGAAAGCAAATAGTGATAAATTGAATGCTTGGTGGTTGTTCAGCTACGGTGAAGCCGGTCATAAATCTCAGCTACGGCAGCAAGCGGCGGGCCTATTCGCGACGGCGTCTAGCATTCAGCGCAGATAAATCCCACAAGCATTGCGTGGCGGAGTGAAATAATGCAAATTATTTGCCCATCATACGTCCCGGTCCTTTTCAGGATTTTCGAAACTATTTCCGTAAGAGTTATGATTCGGATAATTTTCCTCCATCGATCGAGAAAAGTGTGGTGCAACCAAAAAGTGAAAGATTGAATGCTTCATGGCTCAGCAACAGTTACGAAGCCGGTCACTAATGATTCCACCTGGAATTTAGCAACGCATTTTCCTATTAAGACCATTTTGAGTGAAACATTGTTTAATTCTAACATTTTTCGAATTAATATTTTGGTAACTTCATCCGTTCAAAGAAAATTTACTCATTTCTGGGTTGATTAATCGTTTGGTGCGTCTGAGTGCGTGCAGGCGGGGCATGCAAACGAAATAAACTGGAGAGCCAGCCAAATGGGAGGAGCTTCATCTGCTAATCTAGGGGTATAAAAGCTTTGCCCTCTGTTTTCTTTCGTCAGTTTCGTTGGATCAATCAAGGAGGATGGAGGTGGATGTCACTTCCACAGCTGGCAGCTGCACATCAACTGCGTCAAATCTCGGCTGTTAGTACCAGGAATCTCATCCACTGAGCACAGCAGCAAGCGGCAGACTAGTTTTCGGAGGCACCTAGCATTGAGCGCGGAGAAAACCAACACGCATTGCGTGGCATGGTGAATTCATCAAAATTGTCCATTATTCCAACGGTCCTTTTCAGGACCACAGAAAGTCTTTCCAAAAGAGTTAAGAATAATTATACCTCCATCGATCGAGAACAGTGTTGTAACCGAAAAGTGGAAGACAGCTCCGTTTGTCAGCAAGAGTGAAGTCGACTACTAATTTTATCCACGGCAGTAAGCAGCAGGTCAGTTTTCGGTGGCCCAGCATTAAGGCTCAATAAGAATCGCATATTATCCAAAACTGAAAACGCACTTTTCTCGAGAATGACGAAAAAGTGAACAAAACCAGCGTGTCCGATTGTCATAATTGACTAAATAAACAATCGGACATTCTTATTTTCTTCGATTTGTGGATCATTTTGGGAAAAAGTGCTTTTTTAGTTCTGGAACATTTGCCATTCTCAATTGAGCCTTAAGCGCGGAGAAAACCAACACGCATTGCTTGGCATGGTGAATTCAAAACCAAACGATCCTTATCAGGACCACCGAAAATGATAACTCATGAGCGGATAATTTTCATCAATCGATCGAGAAACCAAATAGTAAAGATGTAGTGGAACCAAATAGTACAGATTGAATACTCGTGCCTAAGCAACAGTGAAGCCGGTTACTAAATCTTATCCACGGTAGCAAGCGATGGGGCAATTTTCGACGGTATCCGGCATTCAGAGCGGAGAAATCCAACACACATTGCGTGAAATGGTGAATTAATGTAGTTTTCTTTCTTAAATCGTCCAGATTCCTTAAACAGGATTCATTCCATCGGTCAGGAAAACCGTGATGCAACCAAAAAGTGAAAGAATGAATGCTTGGTGCTCTTTTCGATGAAAATTTACTCGTTTCTGGGTTGATTAATCGTTTGAAGCGTCTGGGTGCATGTAGGCGGGGCATGCAAACGAAATAAAGTGGAAGCCAGCCAAATGGGAGGAGCTTCATCTGCTAATCTACAGGTATAAAAGCTGTGCCCTCTGTTTTCTTACGTCATTTTCGTTGGATCAATCAAGGAGGGTGGAGGTGGATGAAAGTTTTCTCATTTCTTGGTTGATTAATCGTTTGAAGCGTCTGGAGCATGCGGGGCGGGTCATGCAAACGGAATAAACTGCAAAGCCAGCTAAATGGGAGGAGCTTCATCTGCTAATCTAGGGGTATAAAAGCAGTGTTCTCTGTTTTCTTTCGTCATTTTCGTTGGATCAGTCAAGGAGGTCACCTCCAGCAAGGCAGCAGCACAACAATCCAGCGACTACTCTCGGCTATCGTGCTGATGAAGGCGCCTGGAATCGCATCCGTGGCAGCGGAGCAGTGGGCAAATTTTCGACGGCGTCCAGCATTCTCCGCACGCCGCAGAGAAAACACGCATTGCATGGCATGGTGAATGCATCAAAATCGTCCATTATTCAAACCGGTCCTTTTCAGGACCATCGAAAATGATTCCTCAAGAGTTAATTGGATAATTTCCAACATCGATCGAGATGTAGTGCAACCAAAAAGCAAAAGACAGAGCATCGTTGCCAGCAATAGTGAAACTGGTCATTATTCTAATCCACGGCAGCAAGCGGCGGTCCAGTTTTCGGTGGCGTTTATCATTCAGCACGGAGAAAACCAACACGCATTGCGTGACATGGTGAATTCATGCCATTTCGTTTCTAAAATCGTCAATTAATCAAACGGGCTTGTTCAGGACCACTGTAATTTATTTCTTAAGAGTTTGTGAATCAGCTAATTTAATTCCATTGAACGAGAAAAGTGTGGTGCGACTAAAAAGTGAAAGATTGAATACTTGGTGGCCCAGCAATAATGATGTAGCCGGTCACTAATGGCCTAATGGTTCCACCCAGAATTTAACAACGCATTATTCTATGCGGACTAAAATTAGGTTTAAACATTTTTGGAATTAAACTGATCGAAATTATCCAATATTTTGGTTACTCTATCCGTTCAATGGCAATTTTATCATTTCTCGGTTGATTAGTTGATGGATGCATCTGGAGCATTCGGGGAGGGTCATGCAAATGAAATAACCTGGAAAGCCAGCCAAATGGGAGGAGCCTAATCTGCTAATCTTGGGGAATAAAAGCAGTGACCACTGTTTTCTTCCGTCATTTTCATTGGTTCAGTCAAACAAATGGAGTGGATGTCACCTCCACAGCTGCGCACCTATCCTGCGACGACTCTCGGCTATTTAGCTGATAGAACCAGGAATCTCATTCACGGCAGTAAGCGGTGACCGTTTTCAATGGCTTCCAGCATTCAGTGTGGATAATTTTCTGTTATTTTAAAGTTTCTTTCAGGATCAGTGAAAATTATTCAAATTATTGCCAAATCCAATCAAAATAACTAAAATTTCGTTAACAGCAATTGAGTTGTGTCAAATAGACATGGCTACGGTGGCGCTGTCTGTTCATTTCATAGCGGCAATTTTAGTTATTTTAATGATTGTTGCGATCGCAATATGATGTTTGGGAAGCTATGGCTTAACGCCTTTCTATATTATAATCATTTTATCCTTTCGACGAAAATTCTTTCAAACAACGGTTGAACATTTATCTTCAAAATGAAATAATGCTCAACCCTCAAGTGATGGCCGCGCGAGTCACGGAAGGTTAAACTAATTAACATCTTATGAATGCGTTCAGTGAAATGGATCACATAACAACTTTAATCAACACATCACTCCGCCGATTTGAATTTTGCCAGCATACATTGTATAGGCCTTTTATGTGATAGGTCCGTTATGCATTTATTTACGAAGGTCGGACAACAATGAACCGAAAAATCAGCTGATTTAAGACTTCAAATCGTCCCCTTTATGCTAGAACTAGGTAACTGGTTTTGCGAAATCGCAAGAAATTTGTTTATATCTGAACGTATACCACAATAAACACAAGTTTGTCAATTGAAAATCCGAAAACACATATTAATTCAACATTTTAGACCAACAGAGAGTTTGTTTTATACCAGGCTGAGTTTTACCAGCCATTTTTATCCGCACTTTCCAAAACGAATTACCTAGCTCTAGCATTAAGGGCGCGAAATGAAAGGGCACATTTAAATATATAAAAGTCGGAACCTCATTCCCGCCTTTGTCCTACGTCAACATTGCGGTTATGTCTCAGACATTACCCACCCCTAGTTTTGACGTAGGACTACGTCTCTGTTTTCTATACCCGGTGTCATTTCAAAATTTATGAAACCAAGAGCGTTACGTTTGAGTGAAAGATTTTAAACGCTCACAGTACCTTTCCCACTGAACGAAATGATAAACAAATCCCGTTATCCGAGAGATGAAACTCCCGCGTTCAATTTGTAATATTCGGTGAACCTGAAAATCATTGATAAATAGTTGAAAAGTTGTTTTAAAGTTAGACATTGAAATCGCTGAAATCTATAAATATGGGTAGCGGACAAATTTTCTCGTTCAGTATACCAACGCTCTCTGATTGGTGCGCATCGTGGGGGCAACTACGATGCAGGAAGGAATGCGATCATGCGAGAGCTGATCGTCAGTTCCATTTCGACCACCGTCGAGGTGACACCTCGAGCTGGGCAGCGGCACATCGACTCAGCGACGACACTTGGCTATCGTACTGATAGCACCAGGAATCTCATTCACAACAGCAAGCGGCGGGCCAGTTTTCGACTGCGTCTAGCGTTGAGCGCGGAGAAAATCAACACGAATTGCGTGGCATTGTAAATTCATCAAAATCGTCCATTATTCAAACGGTTCTTTTCAGGACTATCGAAAAAGATTTCTCAAGAGTTAATTGGATGAATTTCCACCCTCGATCGAGAAAGGTGAACCTAGTGCAAAGCAAGGACAGAGCGGCGTTTCTCAGCAAAAGCAAAGCCGGTCATTAATCGCATGCACGGCAGCAAGCGGCGGGCCAGTTTTCGGTGGCGTTCAGCATTTAGTGCGGAGAAAACAAACACGCATAGTGGCATAGTGAATTCATTTAATTTTCCTCCTAATTTAAGGACCATCGAAAATGATTTTTCAAGAGCTGTGAATCGGATAATTCCATTCCAACGAACGGGAAAAGTGTAGTACAACCGAAAAGTGAATGATTTTGAATGCTTGGTGACTCAGTCAGCAACAATTATGACGTCTAATTGTTCCACCCGGACTTTGGCAACGCATTATCATATCCGGACCATTTTGCGTGAAAAATGTTTCAATTCTAACATTTTCCAAATTAAAATGATCTAAATCATCTAATATTTTGGTTACATTATCCGTTCAATGGAAATTTTCTCATTTCTCGGTTGATTTATCGTTTGATGCATCTGGAGCATAAGGGGCGGGTCATGCAAACGAAATTAACTGAAAAGCCAGCCGAATGGGAGGAGCTTCATCTGCCAATCTAGGGGTATAAAAGCAGTGTTCTCTGTTTTCTTTCGTCATTTTCGTTGGATCAGTCAAGGAGGTTGGAGGTGGATGTCACCTCCAGCAAGGCAGCAGCACAACAACCCAGCGACACTTCTCGGATATCGTGCTGATGATAGCACTTGGAATCGCATCCATGGCAGCGGCGGTGGGCCAATTTTCGACGGCGTCCAGCATTCTCCGCACTCCGCAGCGAAAACCAACATGCATTGCATGGCATGGTGAATGCATCAAAATCGTCCATTATTCAAACCGGTCCTTTTCAGGACCATCGAAAATGATTCCTCAAGAGTTAATTGGATAATTTCCAACATCGATCGAGATGTAGTGCAACCAAAAAGCAAAAGACAGAGCATCGTTGCCAGCAATAGTGAAACTGGTCATTATTGTAATCCACGGCGGTCCAGTTTTCGGTGGCGTTTATCATTCAGCACGGAGAAAACCAACACGCATTGCGTGACATGGTGAATTCATGCCATTTCGTTCCTAAAATCGTCAATTAATCAAACGGTCTTGTTCAGGACCTCCGTTAATTATTCCTTAAGAGTTTGTGAATCAGCTAATTTCATTCCATCGAACGAGAAAAGTGTGGTGCAATTGAGAAGTGAAAGATTGAATACTTGGTGGCCCAGCAATAATGATGAAACCGGTCACTAATGGCCTAATGGTTCCACCCGGAATTTAACAACGCATTATTCTATCCGAACTATATTGCGTGAAACATTGTTTAATTAAAATTAAGTTTAAACATTTTTCGAAAATGTTCGAAGGTGAATATATGACGAAGCCACACCTAGAATTTTCTAGAGCACACATCTGAAGAACCGAATGTCGGTTTGCGCTTAAAAGTTGATCGTTTGGTTACCCGCTGGTGGTTTGCTCATTTCTCGGTTGGTTAGTTGCTTGATGCGTCTGGAGCATTCGGGGCGGGTCATGCAAACGAAATAAACTGGAAAGCCAGCCAAATGGGAGGAGCCTAATCTACTAATCAAGGGGAATAAAAGCAGTGACCTCTGTTTTCTTCCGTCATTTTCGTTGAATCAGTCAAAGGGAATGGATGTCACCTCCGCAGCTGCGCACCAATCCTGCGATGACTCTCGGCTATTTAGCTGATAGAACCAGGAATCTCTAGAATCTGGAACCAGGAATCTCAGGCTATATGGAACAGGGCCCATATCGTCGGTTTCCTGCAATAGGGGCACAACTCAAAAAATGTGAATTTTCAGAATGAGCGTTTGAAAATTGGCAAACTTGAAGCACTTCCTACAAGTTCACTTATTTCTCTCATTATTCGACAAAAGTAAACGAATTTTGATTGTTGTATCATAGAAAGGGGCTGAAGGACTATCTGTTTCATGATTTTTGGATTACTATTTTTCATCGACTATTGAAAAAGTTGACTGATTTTGAGTTGTGCCTTTATTGCGGAAAATTGGTGAAAATTCAAAAATCTCGCGTTTCTCAACAAATTTTGGAACGGGTCTTTGTGAGATGAAAGTTTGCATAGTTTTTCATCATTTGCCATCAAAATCTCAAAAACGACCAATTTTGAGTTGTGCCCCTATTGCAGGAAACCGACGATATAGCCGAGGCGGTAAACACACGGGTATTCAGCATGACCATGCTGAGGGTAACGGGTTCGATTCCCGGTCGGTCCAGGATCTTTTTGTAAAGGAAATTTCCTTGACTTCCTTGGGCATAGAGTATCTTCGTGCCTGCCATACGATATGCACATGCAAAATGGTCATTGGCAGAGGAAGCTCTCAGTTAATTACTTTGGAAGTGCTCATAGAACACTAAGCTGAGAAGCAGGCTTTGTCCCAGTGAGGACGTTACGCCAAGAAGAAGAAGAAGAAGAACCAGGAATCTCATCCACGGCAGTAAGCGATGGCAGTTTTCGATGGCTTCCAGCATTCAGTGCGGATAATTTTCAATTGTCTTGCCGAAATCTCTTGTTATTTAAAAGGTTCTTTTCAGGACCAGTGAAAATTATTCCTCCAGAGTTATGAATCGGATAATTAAAAGCGACAGACTGAAAACTTAGCAACAGCATAGCCGGCCTCTAATTGTTGTTCGCGTAACTATACAACGTATTGTTGAATCTAGCAATTGAGTTGTGTCAAATACACATGGCTACGGTGGCTCCATCTGTTAATTTCATAGCGGCAATTTTAGTTATTTTAATTATTGTTGCGATCGCAATATGATGTTTGGGAAGCTATGGCTTAACGCCTTTCAATATTATAATCATTCTTTCCTTTCGACGAAAATTCTTTCAAACTACGGTTGAACATTTATCTTCAAAATAAAATAATACTCAACCCTCAAGTGATGGCCAACCGCGCGAGTTACGGAAGGTTTAACTAATTAACATCTTATGAATGCGTTCAGTGAAATGGATCACATAGGTAACAACTTTAATCAACACATCACTCCGCCGATTTGAATTTTGCCAGCATACATTGTGTAGGCCTTTTATCGTCGGTTTCCTGCAATAGGGGCACAACTCAAAAAATGTGAATTTTCAGAATAAGCGTTTGAAAATTGGCAATCATGAAGCACCTCCTGCAAATTCACTTATTTCTCTCATCATTTGACAAAAGTAAACAAATTTTGATTGTTGTATCATTGAAAGGGGCTGAAGGACTATCTGTTTCATGAATTTTTGACAACTATTTTTCAACGACTATTGAAAAAATTGACTGATTTTGAGTTGTGCCCTTACTGCGGAAAATTGGTGAAAATGCCCAAATCTCGCGTTTCTCATCGAATTTTGGAACGGGTCTTTGTGAGATGAAATTTTACATAGTTTTTCATCATTTGCCATCAAAATCTCAAAAATGACATATTTTGAGTTGTGCCCCTATTGCAGGAAACCGACGTTATGTGATAAATTCGTTATGCATTTATTTACGAAGGTCGGACAACAATGACACGAAAAATCAGCTGATTTAAGACTTCAAATTAAAGGGCCCATTTCAATATATAAAAGTCGGAACCTCATTCCAGCCTTTGTCCTACGTCAACAATGCGGTTATGTCTCAGACATTACCCACCCCTAGTTTTTTTTTTCTTTATGGCTCTACGTTCCCACTGGGACTTGGCCTGTCTAGCTTCAACTTTGAGCATTTCCACAGTTATTAGGGCTTTCTTTGCCTGCCATTGCATGAATTTGCATATTGTGAGGCAAGTACAATGATACACTATGCCCAGGGAGTCGAGAGTTTTCCCGACTGGAACAGGAATCGAATCCACCGTCTCCAGATTGGCGATCCATAGCCTTACCCATTAGACTATCTGGAGACCCTTTTATCTGCCAACTAGTTCAGAGGAGGGCCATCAAATTTGTTAATTTGGATTCCACTTCACACTATATACATGCATTACTTACGGGATTAGCCATAACTGGTACACTATGGCGAAATAGGGTGCAAGAAAGCCGTAAAGTTAAGGAAAATGATTTATTTCTATCATAATTTAAGCAAATTTGCAACAAGTTTGAATGAATGTTGTTTACGATATCTTTCTTGTTGATTTGCATCATTAAAGGTCGAAAACCCACTATTGCGAACTTGAGATACTATAGCCATAACTGGTACACTGAGCCTATCTATGTGTATGTACTTCGATTGCTCAAAGTACACATCGACAGATGGCACTCAATCTCCGTAAACCACAGTTCTCATGAGTAAAATGAAAATGATTGGTTCACGGAGGCAAATCTCTTGTGGAGAGCTGATATGAGGTACTAGATCAGGAATATATTTGTATGTACGTTCGCTCATCTCACTGTAAGTAGAACCAACCCCGCGTGTATTGAATTGACATTGTATGCAGGATGCAGATGTACCGTAAAACGGGGTGAATAGAAACAATGGGGCGAATAGAAACAAATAACTTATTCTAAAAAAGATGGCTATTATGTTTTAAAATTCATCAAAACTTAATTTTATCAGCTAGTTGGATGCTACTAGTGTTTCAATAAACCTTTTTTTTTATGATAATTCCGTTATTTTTTTGACGTAGGACTACGTCTCTGTTTTCTATACCCGGTGTCATTTCAAAATTTATGAAACCAAGAGCGTTACGTTTGAGTGAAAGATTTTAAACGCTCACAGTACCTTTCCCACTGAACGAAATGATAAACAAATCCCGTTATCCGAGAGATGAAACTCCCGCGTTCAATTTGTAATATTCGGTGAACCTGAAAATCATTGATAAATAGTTGAAAAGTTGTTTTAAAGTTAGACATTGAAATCGCTGAAATCTATAAATATGGGTAGCGGACAAATTTTCTCGTTCAGTATACCAACGCTCTCTGATTGGTGCGCATCGTGGGGGCAACTACGATGCAGGAAGGAATGCGATCATGCGAGAGCTGATCGTCAGTTCCATTTCGACCACCGTCGAGGTGACACCTCGAGCTGGGCAGCGGCACATCGACTCAGCGACGACACTTGGCTATCGTACTGATAGCACCAGGAATCTCATTCACAACAGCAAGCGGCGGGCCAGTTTTCGACTGCGTCTAGCGTTGAGCGCGGAGAAAATCAACACGAATTGCGTGGCATTGTAAATTCATCAAAATCGTCCATTATTCAAACGGTTCTTTTCAGGACTATCGAAAAAGATTTCTCAAGAGTTAATTGGATGAATTTCCACCCTCGATCGAGAAAGGTGAACCTAGTGCAAAGCAAGGACAGAGCGGCGTTTCTCAGCAAAAGCAAAGCCGGTCATTAATCGCATGCACGGCAGCAAGCGGCGGGCCAGTTTTCGGTGGCGTTCAGCATTTAGTGCGGAGAAAACAAACACGCATAGTGGCATAGTGAATTCATTTAATTTTCCTCCTAATTTAAGGACCATCGAAAATGATTTTTCAAGAGCTGTGAATCGGATAATTCCATTCCAACGAACGGGAAAAGTGTAGTACAACCGAAAAGTGAATGATTTTGAATGCTTGGTGACTCAGTCAGCAACAATTATGACGTCTAATTGTTCCACCCGGACTTTGGCAACGCATTATCATATCCGGACCATTTTGCGTGAAAAATGTTTCAATTCTAACATTTTCCAAATTAAAATGATCTAAATCATCTAATATTTTGGTTACATTATCCGTTCAATGGAAATTTTCTCATTTCTCGGTTGATTTATCGTTTGATGCATCTGGAGCATAAGGGGCGGGTCATGCAAACGAAATTAACTGAAAAGCCAGCCGAATGGGAGGAGCTTCATCTGCCAATCTAGGGGTATAAAAGCAGTGTTCTCTGTTTTCTTTCGTCATTTTCGTTGGATCAGTCAAGGAGGTTGGAGGTGGATGTCACCTCCAGCAAGGCAGCAGCACAACAACCCAGCGACACTTCTCGGATATCGTGCTGATGATAGCACTTGGAATCGCATCCATGGCAGCGGCGGTGGGCCAATTTTCGACGGCGTCCAGCATTCTCCGCACTCCGCAGCGAAAACCAACATGCATTGCATGGCATGGTGAATGCATCAAAATCGTCCATTATTCAAACCGGTCCTTTTCAGGACCATCGAAAATGATTCCTCAAGAGTTAATTGGATAATTTCCAACATCGATCGAGATGTAGTGCAACCAAAAAGCAAAAGACAGAGCATCGTTGCCAGCAATAGTGAAACTGGTCATTATTGTAATCCACGGCGGTCCAGTTTTCGGTGGCGTTTATCATTCAGCACGGAGAAAACCAACACGCATTGCGTGACATGGTGAATTCATGCCATTTCGTTCCTAAAATCGTCAATTAATCAAACGGTCTTGTTCAGGACCTCCGTTAATTATTCCTTAAGAGTTTGTGAATCAGCTAATTTCATTCCATCGAACGAGAAAAGTGTGGTGCAATTGAGAAGTGAAAGATTGAATACTTGGTGGCCCAGCAATAATGATGAAACCGGTCACTAATGGCCTAATGGTTCCACCCGGAATTTAACAACGCATTATTCTATCCGAACTATATTGCGTGAAACATTGTTTAATTAAAATTAAGTTTAAACATTTTTCGAAAATGTTCGAAGGTGAATATATGACGAAGCCACACCTAGAATTTTCTAGAGCACACATCTGAAGAACCGAATGTCGGTTTGCGCTTAAAAGTTGATCGTTTGGTTACCCGCTGGTGGTTTGCTCATTTCTCGGTTGGTTAGTTGCTTGATGCGTCTGGAGCATTCGGGGCGGGTCATGCAAACGAAATAAACTGGAAAGCCAGCCAAATGGGAGGAGCCTAATCTACTAATCAAGGGGAATAAAAGCAGTGACCTCTGTTTTCTTCCGTCATTTTCGTTGAATCAGTCAAAGGGAATGGATGTCACCTCCGCAGCTGCGCACCAATCCTGCGATGACTCTCGGCTATTTAGCTGATAGAACCAGGAATCTCTAGAATCTGGAACCAGGAATCTCAGGCTATATGGAACAGGGCCCATATCGTCGGTTTCCTGCAATAGGGGCACAACTCAAAAAATGTGAATTTTCAGAATGAGCGTTTGAAAATTGGCAAACTTGAAGCACTTCCTACAAGTTCACTTATTTCTCTCATTATTCGACAAAAGTAAACGAATTTTGATTGTTGTATCATAGAAAGGGGCTGAAGGACTATCTGTTTCATGATTTTTGGATTACTATTTTTCATCGACTATTGAAAAAGTTGACTGATTTTGAGTTGTGCCTTTATTGCGGAAAATTGGTGAAAATTCAAAAATCTCGCGTTTCTCAACAAATTTTGGAACGGGTCTTTGTGAGATGAAAGTTTGCATAGTTTTTCATCATTTGCCATCAAAATCTCAAAAACGACCAATTTTGAGTTGTGCCCCTATTGCAGGAAACCGACGATATAGCCGAGGCGGTAAACACACGGGTATTCAGCATGACCATGCTGAGGGTAACGGGTTCGATTCCCGGTCGGTCCAGGATCTTTTTGTAAAGGAAATTTCCTTGACTTCCTTGGGCATAGAGTATCTTCGTGCCTGCCATACGATATGCACATGCAAAATGGTCATTGGCAGAGGAAGCTCTCAGTTAATTACTTTGGAAGTGCTCATAGAACACTAAGCTGAGAAGCAGGCTTTGTCCCAGTGAGGACGTTACGCCAAGAAGAAGAAGAAGAAGAACCAGGAATCTCATCCACGGCAGTAAGCGATGGCAGTTTTCGATGGCTTCCAGCATTCAGTGCGGATAATTTTCAATTGTCTTGCCGAAATCTCTTGTTATTTAAAAGGTTCTTTTCAGGACCAGTGAAAATTATTCCTCCAGAGTTATGAATCGGATAATTAAAAGCGACAGACTGAAAACTTAGCAACAGCATAGCCGGCCTCTAATTGTTGTTCGCGTAACTATACAACGTATTGTTGAATCTAGCAATTGAGTTGTGTCAAATACACATGGCTACGGTGGCTCCATCTGTTAATTTCATAGCGGCAATTTTAGTTATTTTAATTATTGTTGCGATCGCAATATGATGTTTGGGAAGCTATGGCTTAACGCCTTTCAATATTATAATCATTCTTTCCTTTCGACGAAAATTCTTTCAAACTACGGTTGAACATTTATCTTCAAAATAAAATAATACTCAACCCTCAAGTGATGGCCAACCGCGCGAGTTACGGAAGGTTTAACTAATTAACATCTTATGAATGCGTTCAGTGAAATGGATCACATAGGTAACAACTTTAATCAACACATCACTCCGCCGATTTGAATTTTGCCAGCATACATTGTGTAGGCCTTTTATCGTCGGTTTCCTGCAATAGGGGCACAACTCAAAAAATGTGAATTTTCAGAATAAGCGTTTGAAAATTGGCAATCATGAAGCACCTCCTGCAAATTCACTTATTTCTCTCATCATTTGACAAAAGTAAACAAATTTTGATTGTTGTATCATTGAAAGGGGCTGAAGGACTATCTGTTTCATGAATTTTTGACAACTATTTTTCAACGACTATTGAAAAAATTGACTGATTTTGAGTTGTGCCCTTACTGCGGAAAATTGGTGAAAATGCCCAAATCTCGCGTTTCTCATCGAATTTTGGAACGGGTCTTTGTGAGATGAAATTTTACATAGTTTTTCATCATTTGCCATCAAAATCTCAAAAATGACATATTTTGAGTTGTGCCCCTATTGCAGGAAACCGACGTTATGTGATAAATTCGTTATGCATTTATTTACGAAGGTCGGACAACAATGACACGAAAAATCAGCTGATTTAAGACTTCAAATTAAAGGGCCCATTTCAATATATAAAAGTCGGAACCTCATTCCAGCCTTTGTCCTACGTCAACAATGCGGTTATGTCTCAGACATTACCCACCCCTAGTTTTTGTGAAAATTTTTAAAAGAAAGTATCGATTTAGAGGCAAAAAAACTTCCGCCATTGAAATTGCGTTTTATCGATTTGGAATGTATTAACAGACTAAAGTATTTTTCGACATTCGACAATTTTTTCTTTACTAAGTGAATTATTATAATCTAGTGTTGGAGTTTTAATTGAATTAAAAGTTATTTCTGTCTTGAAATTGGAAAAAAAAATATCTAAAATTGTTTAAAGCTGTTTCTATTCGCCCCATTGCGGGGCGAATAGAAACAAGCATCCTTTTTTTCAAATAAGTTAACGAAATCAATATTAGTTTTGAATCCTAATTACAGCAATTAAAGAGGGAGGAGGGACCCAAAGTTAAGAGCCTTGCAACTGACATTATTACGCACGGTTCCAGAGATACTTGCCTAAGTATGCTGGAAGGTGTTTCTATTCGCCCCGTTTTACGGTATGTAGAAAGTGTTCGTATAGATTTACTTATCATAATATGCGGCAAATATTTAAATCGAACGCGTCTCGGGCATACAATAGTGGTATTATTACTGCATTTCGCATTCGCACGACATCTTGTGTGCCATTTGGAATAATTGATCCGTCTACTGTTATTCGTGTCGATGTGATGATCTCTGTACACACACGCTAAAACCGCCCAGCACTAAAGTGCATGATTTCCAGACTACCCCAAAAATGTGTAACCCTTGCACATTCACAAAATCAGCTCCTTCGTCCACAAAATCGTGAATTTCGCAAAGATTTTTGTACGGCAATCTAGCTAGGTTTACTAGTGACCTTGGTAAACAAAAAATATCGACATTTCGCATCTAGAAATGTGTAAGAGCTGTTTGTGTGAATGTGTGAGAGTTACACACATTTATGGTGTAGTCTGGAAATTATGCACTTATGAGTAGGGCTTACACATTTTAGGTGCTGAGCGGTTTTAGCGTGCATGACACTACAGATGCATCATATAACGATGCAATAATGTTAGCGGTGCTTGGAACATTTCAGTATGCTATATAAAGTATGTGTGCCTATCGAGATGTCGTGTATATTACAAATTGTTCACGAGCTGTTATGCAATAAAAGCAAACTGTGTCGCTTGACCTTCATATTCACCACACAATCTATCACCTAACGAATACTATAAATAATCCTCTATCCATGGATCGCATCACCGACCCAACGATGACTCCCAGATCCCCCATCCTTCCCGTCTAACAAATACCCCAGTCCGTGCGGGTTGTGGGGACGCAGAAGTGCTCTTGGTCTTTAGTAGCAACAACCAGTGCACTCTGACATTCCTTTCCCTTCCCAGCTGACTATAAAGACTTGGTCGACGCCCCGTTATTGATCAAAAAATGCATGAGCTGCTACAATTGCACTTTGAGAATAAGTGGAATGTCCCAGTTCCTTATTCAGTTGGATCTCAGTGCAAGTGGTACCAGTTCAGATCAATCACGGAGGAGCAACTATCGACATGTACATATAGTCAGAATTGATCGTTGATCGTTCGTAGTATTGTTTGGAGTTTCAATCCCTCCTAAGGCTCCACACCAAGGTGAGCCATGGGAGGCAGACGCGAAGAGCGCAAAATATCACCTCCACCGAGTGTTGGGCGAGTCTCATCCCACCTATGAAGAGATGAACACTTTGCTCATACAAATCGAAGTATGTAGTATTGAATTCACGTCCACTTTGTCAGCAATACGATGTTGGCTTGTTGCACATGGCAGGGAATGTGCAAACGCCGACTTGATTGTTACAACGAGAAATGCATATCAATGGTGCCGATTATCACAATTAGGTGCAAATATTTACTGCGGAAAATCACTGGACGAACGGAAAACTCTTTCCAGCCGAATCAAATGAGGGAATCCTGCCTTTGGGAAAGAATCGCCAGCGGGCAAACATTTTGTCACGTGGAAGAGTTCCTGGCGCATCTGGATGTCCCAGCTGTAAGCCACAATACATACAACAAAGACCTGGAGTAAATGTATTATGTTGTTGAACCAGCTCCGAAGTCCAGCATGGCTAAAGCATGCCAGATGGAAAAGGAAATGGCTACAAACAGAGATGACGCTGGTTTGCCGGTATCTAGAGTTATTTTGGATGGTGGATGCCCTACGGCAACCGTTACAAATCCCAATGTGGTGCAGGTGGGTTATTTATTTATTGTTTTTATCGTAGATAATACAGTTTCTTACCGATTTTGGCAACACCCGTTTTTGTCTACTCCCGATTTTGGCAACACCCGTTTTTGGCAACAATTTCTTACCGATTTTGGCAACACCCGATTTTGGCAACAATTTTTTACCGATTTTGGCAACAAAAAATTTTGACCAAAAATTTTTACCGAAAAATCGTTTGTATTTGTAAATGTATTTATATTTTAGCCTAACTCTTCTTCAAAAAATCAAAATTCATTAAATTTTCCAAAATCAACAATTTTACAAATCATGACGTAATTTATGAACGTCACCTACAGGGATCGTTTTATAACTTGTGAATAGTCCATATTTAAAATATAAGCCAAATTGACGTATAAAAGTTGAAAATAATCCACAAAAAATATTACCGATGTTGGCAACACCCCAATTTGGCAACATAAAATTCACCTCGTGTTGCCAAAATCGGTAAGAAACTGTATTACTGTTAATTACACCTTTCAACACTAAATTTTGTTACGGAATGAGAAAAAAAAAGAAAAGGGGTTTGGGACACTAGAAGTGTCATAGTGAAAGAATTTTGGAAAAACTAGGGGTGGGTAATGTCTGAGACATAACCGCATTGTTGACGTAGGACAAAGGCTGGAATGAGGTTCCGACTTTTATATATTGAAATGGGCCCTTTAATTTGAAGTCTTAAATCAGCTGATTTTTCGTGTCATTGTTGTCCGACCTTCGTAAATAAATGCATAACGAATTTATCACATAACGTCGGTTTCCTGCAATAGGGGCACAACTCAAAATATGTCATTTTTGAGATTTTGATGGCAAATGATGAAAAACTATGTAAAATTTCATCTCACAAAGACCCGTTCCAAAATTCGATGAGAAACGCGAGATTTGGGCATTTTCACCAATTTTCCGCAGTAAGGGCACAACTCAAAATCAGTCAATTTTTTCAATAGTCGTTGAAAAATAGTTGTCAAAAATTCATGAAACAGATAGTCCTTCAGCCCCTTTCAATGATACAACAATCAAAATTTGTTTACTTTTGTCAAATGATGAGAGAAATAAGTGAATTTGCAGGAGGTGCTTCATGATTGCCAATTTTCAAACGCTTATTCTGAAAATTCACATTTTTTGAGTTGTGCCCCTATTGCAGGAAACCGACGATAAAAGGCCTACACAATGTATGCTGGCAAAATTCAAATCGGCGGAGTGATGTGTTGATTAAAGTTGTTACCTATGTGATCCATTTCACTGAACGCATTCATAAGATGTTAATTAGTTAAACCTTCCGTAACTCGCGCGGTTGGCCATCACTTGAGGGTTGAGTATTATTTTATTTTGAAGATAAATGTTCAACCGTAGTTTGAAAGAATTTTCGTCGAAAGGAAAGAATGATTATAATATTGAAAGGCGTTAAGCCATAGCTTCCCAAACATCATATTGCGATCGCAACAATAATTAAAATAACTAAAATTGCCGCTATGAAATTAACAGATGGAGCCACCGTAGCCATGTGTATTTGACACAACTCAATTGCTAGATTCAACAATACGTTGTATAGTTACGCGAACAACAATTAGAGGCCGGCTATGCTGTTGCTAAGTTTTCAGTCTGTCGCTTTTAATTATCCGATTCATAACTCTGGAGGAATAATTTTCACTGGTCCTGAAAAGAACCTTTTAAATAACAAGAGATTTCGGCAAGACAATTGAAAATTATCCGCACTGAATGCTGGAAGCCATCGAAAACTGCCATCGCTTACTGCCGTGGATGAGATTCCTGGTTCTTCTTCTTCTTCTTCTTGGCGTAACGTCCTCACTGGGACAAAGCCTGCTTCTCAGCTTAGTGTTCTATGAGCACTTCCAAAGTAATTAACTGAGAGCTTCCTCTGCCAATGACCATTTTGCATGTGCATATCGTATGGCAGGCACGAAGATACTCTATGCCCAAGGAAGTCAAGGAAATTTCCTTTACAAAAAGATCCTGGACCGACCGGGAATCGAACCCGTTACCCTCAGCATGGTCATGCTGAATACCCGTGTGTTTACCGCCTCGGCTATATCGTCGGTTTCCTGCAATAGGGGCACAACTCAAAATTGGTCGTTTTTGAGATTTTGATGGCAAATGATGAAAAACTATGCAAACTTTCATCTCACAAAGACCCGTTCCAAAATTTGTTGAGAAACGCGAGATTTTTGAATTTTCACCAATTTTCCGCAATAAAGGCACAACTCAAAATCAGTCAACTTTTTCAATAGTCGATGAAAAATAGTAATCCAAAAATCATGAAACAGATAGTCCTTCAGCCCCTTTCTATGATACAACAATCAAAATTCGTTTACTTTTGTCGAATAATGAGAGAAATAAGTGAACTTGTAGGAAGTGCTTCAAGTTTGCCAATTTTCAAACGCTCATTCTGAAAATTCACATTTTTTGAGTTGTGCCCCTATTGCAGGAAACCGACGATATGGGCCCTGTTCCATATAGCCTGAGATTCCTGGTTCCAGATTCTAGAGATTCCTGGTTCTATCAGCTAAATAGCCGAGAGTCATCGCAGGATTGGTGCGCAGCTGCGGAGGTGACATCCATTCCCTTTGACTGATTCAACGAAAATGACGGAAGAAAACAGAGGTCACTGCTTTTATTCCCCTTGATTAGTAGATTAGGCTCCTCCCATTTGGCTGGCTTTCCAGTTTATTTCGTTTGCATGACCCGCCCCGAATGCTCCAGACGCATCAAGCAACTAACCAACCGAGAAATGAGCAAACCACCAGCGGGTAACCAAACGATCAACTTTTAAGCGCAAACCGACATTCGGTTCTTCAGATGTGTGCTCTAGAAAATTCTAGGTGTGGCTTCGTCATATATTCACCTTCGAACATTTTCGAAAAATGTTTAAACTTAATTTTAATTAAACAATGTTTCACGCAATATAGTTCGGATAGAATAATGCGTTGTTAAATTCCGGGTGGAACCATTAGGCCATTAGTGACCGGTTTCATCATTATTGCTGGGCCACCAAGTATTCAATCTTTCACTTCTCAATTGCACCACACTTTTCTCGTTCGATGGAATGAAATTAGCTGATTCACAAACTCTTAAGGAATAATTAACGGAGGTCCTGAACAAGACCGTTTGATTAATTGACGATTTTAGGAACGAAATGGCATGAATTCACCATGTCACGCAATGCGTGTTGGTTTTCTCCGTGCTGAATGATAAACGCCACCGAAAACTGGACCGCCGTGGATTACAATAATGACCAGTTTCACTATTGCTGGCAACGATGCTCTGTCTTTTGCTTTTTGGTTGCACTACATCTCGATCGATGTTGGAAATTATCCAATTAACTCTTGAGGAATCATTTTCGATGGTCCTGAAAAGGACCGGTTTGAATAATGGACGATTTTGATGCATTCACCATGCCATGCAATGCATGTTGGTTTTCGCTGCGGAGTGCGGAGAATGCTGGACGCCGTCGAAAATTGGCCCACCGCCGCTGCCATGGATGCGATTCCAAGTGCTATCATCAGCACGATATCCGAGAAGTGTCGCTGGGTTGTTGTGCTGCTGCCTTGCTGGAGGTGACATCCACCTCCAACCTCCTTGACTGATCCAACGAAAATGACGAAAGAAAACAGAGAACACTGCTTTTATACCCCTAGATTGGCAGATGAAGCTCCTCCCATTCGGCTGGCTTTTCAGTTAATTTCGTTTGCATGACCCGCCCCTTATGCTCCAGATGCATCAAACGATAAATCAACCGAGAAATGAGAAAATTTCCATTGAACGGATAATGTAACCAAAATATTAGATGATTTAGATCATTTTAATTTGGAAAATGTTAGAATTGAAACATTTTTCACGCAAAATGGTCCGGATATGATAATGCGTTGCCAAAGTCCGGGTGGAACAATTAGACGTCATAATTGTTGCTGACTGAGTCACCAAGCATTCAAAATCATTCACTTTTCGGTTGTACTACACTTTTCCCGTTCGTTGGAATGGAATTATCCGATTCACAGCTCTTGAAAAATCATTTTCGATGGTCCTTAAATTAGGAGGAAAATTAAATGAATTCACTATGCCACTATGCGTGTTTGTTTTCTCCGCACTAAATGCTGAACGCCACCGAAAACTGGCCCGCCGCTTGCTGCCGTGCATGCGATTAATGACCGGCTTTGCTTTTGCTGAGAAACGCCGCTCTGTCCTTGCTTTGCACTAGGTTCACCTTTCTCGATCGAGGGTGGAAATTCATCCAATTAACTCTTGAGAAATCTTTTTCGATAGTCCTGAAAAGAACCGTTTGAATAATGGACGATTTTGATGAATTTACAATGCCACGCAATTCGTGTTGATTTTCTCCGCGCTCAACGCTAGACGCAGTCGAAAACTGGCCCGCCGCTTGCTGTTGTGAATGAGATTCCTGGTGCTATCAGTACGATAGCCAAGTGTCGTCGCTGAGTCGATGTGCCGCTGCCCAGCTCGAGGTGTCACCTCGACGGTGGTCGAAATGGAACTGACGATCAGCTCTCGCATGATCGCATTCCTTCCTGCATCGTAGTTGCCCCCACGATGCGCACCAATCAGAGAGCGTTGGTATACTGAACGAGAAAATTTGTCCGCTACCCATATTTATAGATTTCAGCGATTTCAATGTCTAACTTTAAAACAACTTTTCAACTATTTATCAATGATTTTCAGGTTCACCGAATATTACAAATTGAACGCGGGAGTTTCATCTCTCGGATAACGGGATTTGTTTATCATTTCGTTCAGTGGGAAAGGTACTGTGAGCGTTTAAAATCTTTCACTCAAACGTAACGCTCTTGGTTTCATAAATTTTGAAATGACACCGGGTATAGAAAACAGAGACGTAGTCCTACGTCAAAACTAGGAGTGGGTAATGTCTGAGACATAACCGCAATGTTGACGTAGGACAAAGGCTGGAAGGACTTTTATATTCTCATAATACAATGTTTGTTGTTATGATAATACAAATGGGTGGACTGATGTGTTGAGTAAAGTTGTTGTGTGATCGCTATCGCTGGACGCATTCATAACCCAACAATCATTTTTGCTGTATAAGAGTAAAACAAATCACTCTTAAGCTAACTTAAGCTCAAGAAGCTGTTATTCAGCTGGTCCGGTTACTTGGGAAGATTTTGAATAGTTCAAGAGTTATTTCGTTTTGAAGAGAAATGATCAATTTACTCTTCTACGAGAGAATTTTCATCGAGCGGATAAAATTATTAGATAATTGAACGGCGTTAGATAGATCCTTTTAATTGAAGATTAGCGTGAAACTCATTCAATAATACGTTGTTTTCATCTGGGAAGAACATATTAGTGGCCGACTTCACTATTGCTGAACTACCAAGCTTTCAGTCTGTCGCTTTTAATTACCGAAACATAACTCTTGAGAAATCATTTTCGCTGATCCTGGAAAAGACCGTTCATAAAACGGAAGATTTTGGCAAGACAATTATTGCATGAATTCATCACGCAATGCGAGTTGATTTTACCCATACGGAATGCGGCCGTTTGCTGTCGTGGATGAGATTTCTGGTGCTGCCACCACGATAGCCGAGAGTCATCGCTGAGTTTGTGTGCTGCTGCCTAGCTGGGAGGTGACATCTCCCTTCTCCTTGACTGATCCAAGGAAAATGACGAAAGTTAACAGAGGAAACAGCTGTTATGCCCCTAGATTAGCAGATGAAGCTCCTCCCATTCGGCGGGCTTTCCAATTTATTCCGTTTGCATGACCCGCCCACATTGTGTCAGACGCTTTAAACGACTAATCAAAGCCGTTCTTTGAGACAATTTCTAATCGAACGGATGAACTAACCGAAGTATTGAAAAGTTAAGATCATTTTAATTCGATAAATATTAGAACGCAACAATGTTTCAGGCACAATTTGTCCGAATAAGATACTAGAACAATTAGAACAATTAGAGGCCGGCTATACTGTTGCTAAGTTTTCAGTCTGTCGCTTTTAATTATCCGATTCATAATTCTGGAGGAATCATTTTCGATTTAAGTAATAGAAGATTTCGGCAAGACAATTGAAAATTATCCGCACTGAATGCTGGAAGCCGTCGAAAACTGCCATCGCTTACTGCCGTGGATGAGATTCCTGGTTCTATCAGCTAAATAGCCGAGAGTCGTCGCAGGATTGGTGCGCAGCTGCGGAGGTGACTTTCACTCCCTTTGACTGATCCAACGAAAATGACGGAAGAAAACAGAGGTCACTGCTTTTATTCCCCTTGATTAGCAGATTAGGCTCCTCCCATTTGGCTGGCTTTCCAGGTTATTTCGTCTGCATGACCCGCCCCGAATGCTCCAGACGCATCAAGCAACTAATCAACCGAGAAATGAGCAAATTTTCATTGAACGGATAGAGTAACCAAAATATTGGATAATTTCGATCAGTTTAATTCGAAAAATGTTCAAACTAATTTTAATTAAACAATGTTTCACGCAAAATAGTCCGGATAGAATAATGCGTTGTTAAATTCCGGGTGGAACCATTAGGCCATTAGTGACCGGCTTCATCATTATTGCTGGGCCACCAAGTATTCAATCTTTCACTTTTCAGTTGCACTACACTTTTCTCGTTCGAAGGAATGAAATTAGCTGATTCACAAACTCTTAAGGAATAATTAACGGTGGTCCTGAACATGACCGTTTGATTATTTGACGAGTTTAGGAACGAAATGGCATGAATTTACCATGCCACGCAATGCGTGTTGGTTTTCTCCGTGCTGAATGATAAACGCCACCGAAAACTGGACCGCCGCTTGCTGCCGTGGATTAGAATAATGACCAGTTTCACTATTGCTGGCAACGATGCTCTGTCTTTTGCTTTTTGGTTGCACTACATCTCGATTGATGTTGGAAATTATCCAATTAACTCTTGAAGAATCATTTTCGATGGTCCTGAAAAGGACCGTTTTGAATAATGGACGATTTTGATTCATTCACCATGCCACGCAATGCGTGTTGGTTTTCTCTACGGAGTGCGGAGAATGCTGAACGCCGTCAAAAATTGGCCCACCGCTCCGCTGCCATGGATGCGATTCCAAGTGCTATCATCAGCACGATAGCCGAGAGTCGCTGGGTTGTTGTGCTGCTGCCTTGCCGGAGGTGACTTCCACCTCCAATCTCCTTGACTGATCCAACGAAAATGACGAAAGAAACTAGGAGTGGGTAATGTCTGAGACATAACCGCAATGTTGACGTAGGACAAAGGCTGGAAGGACTTTTATATTCTCATAATACAATGTTTGTTGTTATGATAATACAAATGGGTGGACTGATGTGTTGAGTAAAGTTGTTGTGTGATCGCTATCGCTGAACGCATTCATAACCCAACAATCATTTTTGCTGTATAAGAGTAAAACAAATCACTCTTAAGCTAACTTAAGCTCAAGAAGCTGTTATTCAGCTGGTCCGGTTACTTGGGAAGATTTTGAATAGTTCAAGAGTTATTTCGTTTTGAAGAGAAATGATCAATTTACTCTTCTACGAGAGAATTTTCATCGAGCGGATAAAATTATTAGATAATTGAACGGCGTTAGATAGATCCTTTTAATTGAAGATTAGCGTGAAACTCATTCAATAATACGTTGTTTTCATCTGGGAAGAACATATTAGTGGCCGACTTCACTATTGCTGAACTACCAAGCTTTCAGTCTGTCGCTTTTAATTACCGAAACATAACTCTTGAGAAATCATTTTCGCTGATCCTGGAAAAGACCGTTCATAAAACGGAAGATTTTGGCAAGACAATTATTGCATGAATTCATCACGCAATGCGAGTTGATTTTACCCATACGGAATGCGGCCGTTTGCTGTCGTGGATGAGATTTCTGGTGCTGCCACCACGATAGCCGAGAGTCATCGCTGAGTTTGTGTGCTGCTGCCTAGCTGGGAGGTGACATCTCCCTTCTCCTTGACTGATCCAAGGAAAATGACGAAAGTTAACAGAGGAAACAGCTGTTATGCCCCTAGATTAGCAGATGAAGCTCCTCCCATTCGGCGGGCTTTCCAATTTATTCCGTTTGCATGACCCGCCCACATTGTGTCAGACGCTTTAAACGACTAATCAAAGCCGTTCTTTGAGACAATTTCTAATCGAACGGATGAACTAACCGAAGTATTGAAAAGTTAAGATCATTTTAATTCGATAAATATTAGAACGCAACAATGTTTCAGGCACAATTTGTCCGAATAAGATACTAGAACAATTAGAACAATTAGAGGCCGGCTATACTGTTGCTAAGTTTTCAGTCTGTCGCTTTTAATTATCCGATTCATAATTCTGGAGGAATCATTTTCGATTTAAGTAATAGAAGATTTCGGCAAGACAATTGAAAATTATCCGCACTGAATGCTGGAAGCCGTCGAAAACTGCCATCGCTTACTGCCGTGGATGAGATTCCTGGTTCTATCAGCTAAATAGCCGAGAGTCGTCGCAGGATTGGTGCGCAGCTGCGGAGGTGACTTTCACTCCCTTTGACTGATCCAACGAAAATGACGGAAGAAAACAGAGGTCACTGCTTTTATTCCCCTTGATTAGCAGATTAGGCTCCTCCCATTTGGCTGGCTTTCCAGGTTATTTCGTCTGCATGACCCGCCCCGAATGCTCCAGACGCATCAAGCAACTAATCAACCGAGAAATGAGCAAATTTTCATTGAACGGATAGAGTAACCAAAATATTGGATAATTTCGATCAGTTTAATTCGAAAAATGTTCAAACTAATTTTAATTAAACAATGTTTCACGCAAAATAGTCCGGATAGAATAATGCGTTGTTAAATTCCGGGTGGAACCATTAGGCCATTAGTGACCGGCTTCATCATTATTGCTGGGCCACCAAGTATTCAATCTTTCACTTTTCAGTTGCACTACACTTTTCTCGTTCGAAGGAATGAAATTAGCTGATTCACAAACTCTTAAGGAATAATTAACGGTGGTCCTGAACATGACCGTTTGATTATTTGACGAGTTTAGGAACGAAATGGCATGAATTTACCATGCCACGCAATGCGTGTTGGTTTTCTCCGTGCTGAATGATAAACGCCACCGAAAACTGGACCGCCGCTTGCTGCCGTGGATTAGAATAATGACCAGTTTCACTATTGCTGGCAACGATGCTCTGTCTTTTGCTTTTTGGTTGCACTACATCTCGATTGATGTTGGAAATTATCCAATTAACTCTTGAAGAATCATTTTCGATGGTCCTGAAAAGGACCGTTTTGAATAATGGACGATTTTGATTCATTCACCATGCCACGCAATGCGTGTTGGTTTTCTCTACGGAGTGCGGAGAATGCTGAACGCCGTCAAAAATTGGCCCACCGCTCCGCTGCCATGGATGCGATTCCAAGTGCTATCATCAGCACGATAGCCGAGAGTCGCTGGGTTGTTGTGCTGCTGCCTTGCCGGAGGTGACTTCCACCTCCAATCTCCTTGACTGATCCAACGAAAATGACGAAAGAAACTAGGAGTGGGTAATGTCTGAGACATAACCGCAATGTTGACGTAGGACAAAGGCTGGAAGGACTTTTATATTCTCATAATACAATGTTTGTTGTTATGATAATACAAATGGGTGGACTGATGTGTTGAGTAAAGTTGTTGTGTGATCGCTATCGCTGAACGCATTCATAACCCAACAATCATTTTTGCTGTATAAGAGTAAAACAAATCACTCTTAAGCTAACTTAAGCTCAAGAAGCTGTTATTCAGCTGGTCCGGTTACTTGGGAAGATTTTGAATAGTTCAAGAGTTATTTCGTTTTGAAGAGAAATGATCAATTTACTCTTCTACGAGAGAATTTTCATCGAGCGGATAAAATTATTAGATAATTGAACGGCGTTAGATAGATCCTTTTAATTGAAGATTAGCGTGAAACTCATTCAATAATACGTTGTTTTCATCTGGGAAGAACATATTAGTGGCCGACTTCACTATTGCTGAACTACCAAGCTTTCAGTCTGTCGCTTTTAATTACCGAAACATAACTCTTGAGAAATCATTTTCGCTGATCCTGGAAAAGACCGTTCATAAAACGGAAGATTTTGGCAAGACAATTATTGCATGAATTCATCACGCAATGCGAGTTGATTTTACCCATACGGAATGCGGCCGTTTGCTGTCGTGGATGAGATTTCTGGTGCTGCCACCACGATAGCCGAGAGTCATCGCTGAGTTTGTGTGCTGCTGCCTAGCTGGGAGGTGACATCTCCCTTCTCCTTGACTGATCCAAGGAAAATGACGAAAGTTAACAGAGGAAACAGCTGTTATGCCCCTAGATTAGCAGATGAAGCTCCTCCCATTCGGCGGGCTTTCCAATTTATTCCGTTTGCATGACCCGCCCACATTGTGTCAGACGCTTTAAACGACTAATCAAAGCCGTTCTTTGAGACAATTTCTAATCGAACGGATGAACTAACCGAAGTATTGAAAAGTTAAGATCATTTTAATTCGATAAATATTAGAACGCAACAATGTTTCAGGCACAATTTGTCCGAATAAGATACTAGAACAATTAGAACAATTAGAGGCCGGCTATACTGTTGCTAAGTTTTCAGTCTGTCGCTTTTAATTATCCGATTCATAATTCTGGAGGAATCATTTTCGATTTAAGTAATAGAAGATTTCGGCAAGACAATTGAAAATTATCCGCACTGAATGCTGGAAGCCGTCGAAAACTGCCATCGCTTACTGCCGTGGATGAGATTCCTGGTTCTATCAGCTAAATAGCCGAGAGTCGTCGCAGGATTGGTGCGCAGCTGCGGAGGTGACTTTCACTCCCTTTGACTGATCCAACGAAAATGACGGAAGAAAACAGAGGTCACTGCTTTTATTCCCCTTGATTAGCAGATTAGGCTCCTCCCATTTGGCTGGCTTTCCAGGTTATTTCGTCTGCATGACCCGCCCCGAATGCTCCAGACGCATCAAGCAACTAATCAACCGAGAAATGAGCAAATTTTCATTGAACGGATAGAGTAACCAAAATATTGGATAATTTCGATCAGTTTAATTCGAAAAATGTTCAAACTAATTTTAATTAAACAATGTTTCACGCAAAATAGTCCGGATAGAATAATGCGTTGTTAAATTCCGGGTGGAACCATTAGGCCATTAGTGACCGGCTTCATCATTATTGCTGGGCCACCAAGTATTCAATCTTTCACTTTTCAGTTGCACTACACTTTTCTCGTTCGAAGGAATGAAATTAGCTGATTCACAAACTCTTAAGGAATAATTAACGGTGGTCCTGAACATGACCGTTTGATTATTTGACGAGTTTAGGAACGAAATGGCATGAATTTACCATGCCACGCAATGCGTGTTGGTTTTCTCCGTGCTGAATGATAAACGCCACCGAAAACTGGACCGCCGCTTGCTGCCGTGGATTAGAATAATGACCAGTTTCACTATTGCTGGCAACGATGCTCTGTCTTTTGCTTTTTGGTTGCACTACATCTCGATTGATGTTGGAAATTATCCAATTAACTCTTGAAGAATCATTTTCGATGGTCCTGAAAAGGACCGTTTTGAATAATGGACGATTTTGATTCATTCACCATGCCACGCAATGCGTGTTGGTTTTCTCTACGGAGTGCGGAGAATGCTGAACGCCGTCAAAAATTGGCCCACCGCTCCGCTGCCATGGATGCGATTCCAAGTGCTATCATCAGCACGATAGCCGAGAGTCGCTGGGTTGTTGTGCTGCTGCCTTGCCGGAGGTGACTTCCACCTCCAATCTCCTTGACTGATCCAACGAAAATGACGAAAGAAAACAGAGAACAATGCTTTTATACCCCTAGATTAGCAGATAAAGCACCTCCCATTTGGCTGCCTTTGCAGTTTATTCCGTTTGCATGCTACAGACGCTTCAAACGATTAATCAACCAAGAAATGAGAAAATTTTCATTGAACGGCTGAAGTAACCAAAATATGTGGTTGAACCACACTTTTCTCGTTCGATGGAATGAAATTATCTAATTCACAACTCTTGAGGAATAATTTTTGGTGTTTCTGTAAAAGACCGTATGATTAATTGACGATTTTAGGAAAGAAGTGGCATGAATTCACCATGCCACGCAAGGTGTGTTGGTTTTCTAAGTGCTGAATGATGGACGCCACCTGAAACTGCCCCGATGCTTGCTGCCGTGGATGAGATTAATGACCGGCTTCACTCTTGCTGGCAACGAAGTACACCTTTCTCGATCGAGGATTGAAATTTCTTCAATTAACTCTTGAGGAATCACTTTCGATGGTCCTGAAAAGGACCGTTTGAATAATGGACGAATTTGATGAATTCATCATGCCACGCAATGCGTGTTGGATTTCTCCGCGTTCAATACTAGGCGCCGCCGAAAACTCGCCCGCCGCTTGCTGCCGTGGATTAGATTCCTGGTGCTATCAACCGAGAGTCATCGCAGTCGATGTGCGGCTGCTTGCTGGAGATGACATCCTACCCCCTTGGCCGATCCAACGTAAATGAAGACAGAAAACAGAGGACACAGCTTTTATACCCCTAGATTAGCATATGAAGCTCCTCCCATTCGGCTGGCTTTTCAGTTAATTTCGTTTGCATGACCCGCCCCTCTTGCTCCAGACGCATCAAACGATTAATCAACCGAGAAATGAGAAAATTTCCATTGAACGGATAATGTAACCAAAATATTAGATGATTTAGATCATTTTAATGTGGAAAATGTTAGAATTGAAACATTTTTCAAGCAAAATGGTCCGGATATGATAATGCGTTGCCAAAGTCCGGGTGGAACAATTAGGCGTCATAATTGTTGCTGACTGAGTCACCAAGCATTCAATAATTCACTTTTACGGTTGTACTACACTTTTCCCGTTCGTTGGAATGAAATTATCCGATTCACAGCTCTCGAAAAATCATTTTCGATGGTCCTTAAAAGGACCGTTTGGATAATGAATAATTCTAGGAAGAAAATTAAACGAATTCACTATGCCACTATGCGTGTTTGTTTTCTCCGCACTAAATGCTGAACGCCGTCGAAAACTGCCCCCCCCCCCCGCTTGCTGCCGTGGATGCGATTAATGACCGGCTTCACTCTTGCTGAAAAACGATGCTCTGTCCTTGCTTTGCACACTTCTCGATCGAGGGTGGAAATTTATCCAATTAACTCTTGAGAAATCATTTTCGATGGTCCTAAAAAGGACCGTTTGAATAATGGACGATTTTGATGAATTTACAATGCCACGCAATTCGTGTTGATTTTCTCCGTGCTCAACGCTAGACGCCATCGAAAACTGGCCCGCCGCTTGCTGCCGTGAATGAGATTCCCGGTGCTATCAGTACGATAGCCGAGTGTCGTCGCTGAGTCGATGTGCCGCTGCCCAGCTCGAGGTGTCACCTCGACGGTGGTCGAAATGGAACTGACGAACAGCTCTCGCATGATCGCATTCCTTCCTGCATCGTAGGTAGTTGCCCCCACGATGCGCACCAATCAGAGAGCGTTGGTAGACTGAACGAGAAAATTAGTCCGCTACCCATATTTATAGATTTCAGCGATTTCAATGTCTAACTTTAAAACAACTTTTCAACTATTTATCAGTGATTTTTAGGTTCACCGAATATTACAAATTGAACGTGGGAGTTTCATCTCTCGGATAACGGGATTTGTTTATCATTTCATTCAGTGGGAAGGATACTGTGAGCGTTTAAAATCTTTCACTCAAACGTAACGCTCTTGGTTTCATAAATTTTGAAATGACACCGGGTATAGAAAACAGAGACGTAGTCCTACGTCAAAAAACTCCTGAAAGTATACTTCCAAGTACACACCTCAAAAATTTAAGAAGTTTGATACTGTTTGATGTTGTAAGCATTTCGATGTTCCAGAATATTCCAGAATGTTATATCTGAAGAGTTCAATAACTTCAAGAAAGTTTTCGAATTTTTGAAAAGTTTGATATAGCTATAGTGAAACATTTCGATGAAACATTTCAAAGCGTGACGGAAGGACAGACAACTCTGGGATTTTATATATATGACTAGCTGACCCGACGTGGCTAGCCACGTTTTCACAATCCCGAGAATTAAATATGACGCTGGCTTAAAAATGTTGGTATGCATTTTTTGCTTATCTACAACTTAATTCAGAAACCATATTTATTCCTCTGAAGTGTTCTAGAATTTCCTTCTTCTTAATCTCTTTGCAATGTAAGACTCCTAAAACTTCTCCGAGTTCTAAACAGAAAGTTTTTAACTATGCTATTATTTGTGGAAAATACTTGAACATGTATGTTATTGGTTTGGGAGATTCATGAACATCCTCGAAGAATGTTCGAGAATGTTCATGAATCTTCCTGATTCTCACAGGAATGTTCCTATTTTGACGTAGGACTACGTCTCTGTTTTCTATACCCGGTGTCATTTCAAAATTTATGAAACCAAGAGCGTTACGTTTGAGTGAAAGATTTTAAACGCTCACAGTACCTTTCCCACTGAACGAAATGATAAACAAATCCCGTTATCCGAGAGATGAAACTCCCGCGTTCAATTTGTAATATTCGGTGAACCTGAAAATCATTGATAAATAGTTGAAAAGTTGTTTTAAAGTTAGACATTGAAATCGCTGAAATCTATAAATATGGGTAGCGGACAAATTTTCTCGTTCAGTATACCAACGCTCTCTGATTGGTGCGCATCGTGGGGGCAACTACGATGCAGGAAGGAATGCGATCATGCGAGAGCTGATCGTCAGTTCCATTTCGACCACCGTCGAGGTGACACCTCGAGCTGGGCAGCGGCACATCGACTCAGCGACGACACTTGGCTATCGTACTGATAGCACCAGGAATCTCATTCACAACAGCAAGCGGCGGGCCAGTTTTCGACTGCGTCTAGCGTTGAGCGCGGAGAAAATCAACACGAATTGCGTGGCATTGTAAATTCATCAAAATCGTCCATTATTCAAACGGTTCTTTTCAGGACTATCGAAAAAGATTTCTCAAGAGTTAATTGGATGAATTTCCACCCTCGATCGAGAAAGGTGAACCTAGTGCAAAGCAAGGACAGAGCGGCGTTTCTCAGCAAAAGCAAAGCCGGTCATTAATCGCATGCACGGCAGCAAGCGGCGGGCCAGTTTTCGGTGGCGTTCAGCATTTAGTGCGGAGAAAACAAACACGCATAGTGGCATAGTGAATTCATTTAATTTTCCTCCTAATTTAAGGACCATCGAAAATGATTTTTCAAGAGCTGTGAATCGGATAATTCCATTCCAACGAACGGGAAAAGTGTAGTACAACCGAAAAGTGAATGATTTTGAATGCTTGGTGACTCAGTCAGCAACAATTATGACGTCTAATTGTTCCACCCGGACTTTGGCAACGCATTATCATATCCGGACCATTTTGCGTGAAAAATGTTTCAATTCTAACATTTTCCAAATTAAAATGATCTAAATCATCTAATATTTTGGTTACATTATCCGTTCAATGGAAATTTTCTCATTTCTCGGTTGATTTATCGTTTGATGCATCTGGAGCATAAGGGGCGGGTCATGCAAACGAAATTAACTGAAAAGCCAGCCGAATGGGAGGAGCTTCATCTGCCAATCTAGGGGTATAAAAGCAGTGTTCTCTGTTTTCTTTCGTCATTTTCGTTGGATCAGTCAAGGAGGTTGGAGGTGGATGTCACCTCCAGCAAGGCAGCAGCACAACAACCCAGCGACACTTCTCGGATATCGTGCTGATGATAGCACTTGGAATCGCATCCATGGCAGCGGCGGTGGGCCAATTTTCGACGGCGTCCAGCATTCTCCGCACTCCGCAGCGAAAACCAACATGCATTGCATGGCATGGTGAATGCATCAAAATCGTCCATTATTCAAACCGGTCCTTTTCAGGACCATCGAAAATGATTCCTCAAGAGTTAATTGGATAATTTCCAACATCGATCGAGATGTAGTGCAACCAAAAAGCAAAAGACAGAGCATCGTTGCCAGCAATAGTGAAACTGGTCATTATTGTAATCCACGGCGGTCCAGTTTTCGGTGGCGTTTATCATTCAGCACGGAGAAAACCAACACGCATTGCGTGACATGGTGAATTCATGCCATTTCGTTCCTAAAATCGTCAATTAATCAAACGGTCTTGTTCAGGACCTCCGTTAATTATTCCTTAAGAGTTTGTGAATCAGCTAATTTCATTCCATCGAACGAGAAAAGTGTGGTGCAATTGAGAAGTGAAAGATTGAATACTTGGTGGCCCAGCAATAATGATGAAACCGGTCACTAATGGCCTAATGGTTCCACCCGGAATTTAACAACGCATTATTCTATCCGAACTATATTGCGTGAAACATTGTTTAATTAAAATTAAGTTTAAACATTTTTCGAAAATGTTCGAAGGTGAATATATGACGAAGCCACACCTAGAATTTTCTAGAGCACACATCTGAAGAACCGAATGTCGGTTTGCGCTTAAAAGTTGATCGTTTGGTTACCCGCTGGTGGTTTGCTCATTTCTCGGTTGGTTAGTTGCTTGATGCGTCTGGAGCATTCGGGGCGGGTCATGCAAACGAAATAAACTGGAAAGCCAGCCAAATGGGAGGAGCCTAATCTACTAATCAAGGGGAATAAAAGCAGTGACCTCTGTTTTCTTCCGTCATTTTCGTTGAATCAGTCAAAGGGAATGGATGTCACCTCCGCAGCTGCGCACCAATCCTGCGATGACTCTCGGCTATTTAGCTGATAGAACCAGGAATCTCTAGAATCTGGAACCAGGAATCTCAGGCTATATGGAACAGGGCCCATATCGTCGGTTTCCTGCAATAGGGGCACAACTCAAAAAATGTGAATTTTCAGAATGAGCGTTTGAAAATTGGCAAACTTGAAGCACTTCCTACAAGTTCACTTATTTCTCTCATTATTCGACAAAAGTAAACGAATTTTGATTGTTGTATCATAGAAAGGGGCTGAAGGACTATCTGTTTCATGATTTTTGGATTACTATTTTTCATCGACTATTGAAAAAGTTGACTGATTTTGAGTTGTGCCTTTATTGCGGAAAATTGGTGAAAATTCAAAAATCTCGCGTTTCTCAACAAATTTTGGAACGGGTCTTTGTGAGATGAAAGTTTGCATAGTTTTTCATCATTTGCCATCAAAATCTCAAAAACGACCAATTTTGAGTTGTGCCCCTATTGCAGGAAACCGACGATATAGCCGAGGCGGTAAACACACGGGTATTCAGCATGACCGTGCTGAGGGTAACGGGTTCGATTCCCGGTCGGTCCAGGATCTTTTTGTAAAGGAAATTTCCTTGACTTCCTTGGGCATAGAGTATCTTCGTGCCTGCCATACGATATGCACATGCAAAATGGTCATTGGCAGAGGAAGCTCTCAGTTAATTACTTTGGAAGTGCTCATAGAACACTAAGCTGAGAAGCAGGCTTTGTCCCAGTGAGGACGTTACGCCAAGAAGAAGAAGAAGAAGAACCAGGAATCTCATCCACGGCAGTAAGCGATGGCAGTTTTCGATGGCTTCCAGCATTCAGTGCGGATAATTTTCAATTGTCTTGCCGAAATCTCTTGTTATTTAAAAGGTTCTTTTCAGGACCAGTGAAAATTATTCCTCCAGAGTTATGAATCGGATAATTAAAAGCGACAGACTGAAAACTTAGCAACAGCATAGCCGGCCTCTAATTGTTGTTCGCGTAACTATACAACGTATTGTTGAATCTAGCAATTGAGTTGTGTCAAATACACATGGCTACGGTGGCTCCATCTGTTAATTTCATAGCGGCAATTTTAGTTATTTTAATTATTGTTGCGATCGCAATATGATGTTTGGGAAGCTATGGCTTAACGCCTTTCAATATTATAATCATTCTTTCCTTTCGACGAAAATTCTTTCAAACTACGGTTGAACATTTATCTTCAAAATAAAATAATACTCAACCCTCAAGTGATGGCCAACCGCGCGAGTTACGGAAGGTTTAACTAATTAACATCTTATGAATGCGTTCAGTGAAATGGATCACATAGGTAACAACTTTAATCAACACATCACTCCGCCGATTTGAATTTTGCCAGCATACATTGTGTAGGCCTTTTATCGTCGGTTTCCTGCAATAGGGGCACAACTCAAAAAATGTGAATTTTCAGAATAAGCGTTTGAAAATTGGCAATCATGAAGCACCTCCTGCAAATTCACTTATTTCTCTCATCATTTGACAAAAGTAAACAAATTTTGATTGTTGTATCATTGAAAGGGGCTGAAGGACTATCTGTTTCATGAATTTTTGACAACTATTTTTCAACGACTATTGAAAAAATTGACTGATTTTGAGTTGTGCCCTTACTGCGGAAAATTGGTGAAAATGCCCAAATCTCGCGTTTCTCATCGAATTTTGGAACGGGTCTTTGTGAGATGAAATTTTACATAGTTTTTCATCATTTGCCATCAAAATCTCAAAAATGACATATTTTGAGTTGTGCCCCTATTGCAGGAAACCGACGTTATGTGATAAATTCGTTATGCATTTATTTACGAAGGTCGGACAACAATGACACGAAAAATCAGCTGATTTAAGACTTCAAATTAAAGGGCCCATTTCAATATATAAAAGTCGGAACCTCATTCCAGCCTTTGTCCTACGTCAACAATGCGGTTATGTCTCAGACATTACCCACCCCTAGTTTTTTTTTGGAATTAGAAACAGAAAGCTTCTAAATATTCCAGTATTTATCGAAAATTCACGAAATTTTTTAGAATTTCCTGCATCAGAAAATGTTCTAGAATATTCCAAAAACATGCGTATCTTTATCTTCTTCTCGTTCCTCTTCTCCAACTTCTTCGCTCATGAAAGTTTCAGAAATTTATTTTAATTCGAAACAATAAGAATATGTATTTAATTTATTACGGAAAGTATTGAAATACGCCTGTCCTTCCTTCGAAATATGTCCTAGAATATATTCTTTTCCTTGTTTTAGTTCCGGAAAATTTCTTCCAATAATGAAGAAAAGCATATTGATTCCTTCAAAGAATATTCTAGGATGTTCCAAAAACTTATTTTTCTTCCTGTTTTTTTTTTTGTATTCCAAGCCGAGAATTTTCATTATGTTTGGAAAACTCTTGAGCATTTGTATAAATAGTATTTTCATCTCTACGGGTCATACGCAATGCCCTAGAATATTGTTCTTCTCTTCTGCTTCTTCCTCTTTGCCCAGGAAAGTTAAAAAAATTTCTTCATATTTGAAACAGAAACCTCTCGAATTGACAGTCTGATAGAAAAGGAGTTTCTTCGAATTCAATTCTTCGACTTCGATTCGACTTCAATCTCGAACACTCAGATCATATCATGCTGGCCTCACCGAAATATACGTGAAATATTTCTGTCAATCTTTGCTAAGCGTGACGGGAGGACAGATACACAACTCCTGGATTCATATGCCGCTTTTGATCTCCTTAATTTATATTTAGAAAAACTAGGGGTGGGTAATGTCTGAGACATAACCGCATTGTTGACGTAGGACAAAGGCTGGCATGAGGTTCCGACTTTTATATATTGAAATGGGCCCTTTAATTTGAAGTCTTAAATCAGCTGATTTTTCGTGTCATTGTTGTCCGACCTTCGTAAATAAATGCATAACGAATTTATCACATAACGTCGGTTTCCTGCAATAGGGGCACAACTCAAAATATGTCATTTTTGAGATTTTGATGACAAATGATGAAAAACTATGTAAAATTTCATCTCACAAAGACCCGTTCCAAAATTCGATGAGAAACGCGAGATTTGGGCATTTTCACCAATTTTCCGCAGTAAGGGCACAAATCAAAATCAGTCAATTTTGACGTTGAATAACGTCCTTCGGCAACATATAGGGGTGTAACTTCAGAAAAACCAAAAATCGGCCGCGTCACGAAAAGTGGTCAGCTTTTGAACGCTAATAACTCAGTCATTTATGAACGAATTTTAAAAATTTTAGCACCGATCAGACGCAAATATTTCCAGCAATTATGTCAATTAATAACAACTATTGATTTTCAACAGCGAACTATTGAAAATTTAGGAAAAGTGAACCCATGTTTTATTCAGCCAATCACGTTCGAGCGCAGTTTTGGACTTTTCCGTCGAGTGCCTGGCAGTATAAAAGCTATTTCTTCTTCCCCTCTTCTTTCATTCTTCATCAACACCTCGAGGGGAACGCATCGGCAGAGAGCTGTGCAGTTTGCTCCGTTTGCGTTTTTCTTTAGTGTTCTTTGGCAAGCCGAGCGCGGTGGTCGGTGCCTCTTCGCGTGCGGCAGCTCGTTCGTCAGAGACGGAGGAGCACAGCTCGGTTTGCATTTTCGTTCAGCATTCTCTTCTCACAGCACATTCTCACGCTGTCGACCGCGGTAGACTGACGGACGCGGGACGGGACGGGACGCACCGACGACAACCGAGCAGCAGCGGCGGTGGTGGAATAATTTATCATTTCCCCAGTTCGGAAGCGGATGGGCGCCGACGACATGGCGGTAACGCGGTTGGGTTTGTGAAATCAAAATTCTCAGATCAAAATTAAACAGCCATTATTAGGGCTACAATTTTAAATTCCACGGAAGAGTTGATTCGAATTCATGCAAACATTTTGAAACCTACTTTGAGAGCACCGGCAGCAACCTAGAAGCAGCCGCGGCGGTGGCTCATTCGCATTTTCCCAGTGTGGTAGCGGATGGGCATGGCAACAACTGGGAATATTTTAACCGCTTGATAATCTATTCTAAATTCAAGATACGGTAACAAAAGCCTAAACTTATGCGCGCATCATAAATCTGTTTGAAATTTCTAAAACTTTGAAAAATGGCAGGTTTGCTGGAAATGAAAACTGTTAACCAGCGCTGCCAAATTTCAATAAGAATTTTAGAACTTCAAATATCTGTAATCTTTAGAAATTTTGGTCGAAAATACATGACTTTTGTACTATATACTGTCATTCCTTACTAAACATTATAATATTGGTTAATGCTAAGCCTACCTACTGATTTGGCAATGGCTAATAATAATCATTTTAGTATATTTTAATTCTCCGCTATAATAAATTAATGCAGATAAATGTGTATGGTATTGCTGAATTTTACTCCCCTCACATCTAACCAATCACGTTCGAGAGGGGAAGCCAGGCGATTGTGCCGTATAAAAGCAAACTGCTTCTTCTCATCTTCTTTATTCTTTCGTGACCCCTCGAGGGGATCGCATCGAAGGAGAGCTAGCCAGTTTCTCCGTTTGCGTTTTCCATCAGTATGCTTTGGCAAGCCGGTGGTTGTCGGCTGTTACGCTCTCCTACGCATCGTTGTACACGGCGCCAGTGGAGCAATCAGCCAGTTCAAACTGGTGCGCGGCAACAACGAGGGCTTTCTTTTGCCCCGAGTTTGCGCAGCATCGCCATCGCAAAACCCCCATCGGAATCAACGCCACCGATGCCGTTCTGGATTTGGTTGGCATAGCTACCGATTTTCACCTCATGCAACAATTGAACGATTATTGTACAACAAATAAAATTAAACAGCCTTTCTAAGGGCTGCAAAAATGTTCCTCACAAGAGTGAATCGAATAATTTTCTTAGACGACGCTTCTGGTCACAAATATGTCAAAACCGACTAAGTCTTAAAACCGTAGCATAAACTTGGCAAGCGGAACAGTGGAAATATATTAGATTGTTGTAGCATCCTTTATATTTCCCAGCCAAATTTTAATGTGTGTTGTGTCCGCAAAAATTAAACATTTCTATGCCCATTTTTGTCACACAATCTAGAAGAAAACTGTATGATATCTAGAAATTCTTAGTTATATAATTACATATTGGTAATTCCAGTCCACCAATTAGCAAAAGCTTAATGATTTGCATTTTTGAATGATCTGTTGGATTGCATCTGTTTAAACTCTTATAAAATGAACGGTTACCAAGACAATTCTGTTATAGGTAAAGATTTTTAAATGGTTTTGAAAAATTCGTTTATGGAAACATTTTAAAACCAACTACTACGCTGAACAAGTCTTGTCGCGTCCATTCTAAATTTCTATATATAAACCTGCAAAAGCAGAGAAATTGTGCGAGAGGATTTGAAATCTGCATCAATTTTCTTCGCAAAATAAATTACCTGTTAGCATCCAAAGAAATTCAAAGGTCTAGCAAACTACAGTTGGCCCGCTGAACTTATTTTGCAAATTGACTCACTGTATTTCGAGAGCAACAACATAGTTTAATGAAAGAGAAACTAGTTACGACTACCAGTACATGCATGGGCTGCCCATAAATGGTGAACCAAGAAAACCTAGTGCTGGGCTAGTACACAGGTTTAAATAGTTCTGCCGTTCGATTTGAATAGGTCGTATCTGTATAGGAATCCCAGCAAATTTACGACCTATTCAAATTGAACGGCAAAGTTCATAAGGAATGAATCGGATCGAAAATAATGATAAATTAAACTCCCCTATCAATTGCCGTCTACAATCAAACTAAACCAAACCAAAATTTCATGTCACAGGCTTTATCAATGTTAAAACAGCATTCAATAATCGAAACTAATGCATAAACGGACGTTATTCAACGTCAGACTTGCGGTCGTGTCTAGTATATAACCCCTCCAACTTTTTTTTCAATAGTCGTTGAAAAATAGTTGTCAAAAATTCATGAAACAGATAGTCCTTCAACCCTTTTTCAATGATACAATAATCAAAATTTGTTGGCTTTTGTCAAATGATGAGAGAAATGAGTGAATTTGCAGGAGGTGCTTCATGATTGCCAATTTTCAAACGCTTATTCTGAAAATTCACATTTTTTGAGTTGTGCCCCTATTGCAGGAAACCGACGATAAAAGGCCTACACAATGTATGCTGGCAAAATTCAAATCGGCGGAGTGATGTGTTGATTAAAGTTGTTACCTATGTGATCCATTTCACTCAACGCATTCATAAGATGTTAATTAGTTAAACCTTCCGTAACTCGCGCGGTTGGCCATCACTTGAGGGTTGAGTATTATTTTATTTTAAAGATAAATGTTCAACCGTTGTTTGAAAGAATTTTCGTCGAAAGGAAAGAATGATTATAATATTGAAAGGCGTTAAGCCATAGCTTCCCAAACATCATATTGCGATCGCAACAATCATTAAAATAACTAAAATTGCCGCTATGAAATGAACAGATGGAGCCACCGTAGCCATGTGTATTTGACACAACTCAATTGCTGTTAACGAAATTTTAGATAATTTTGATTGCAGTTTCATGAAATATTCTAGATTCAACAATACGTTGTATAGTTACGCGAACAACAATTAGAGGCCGGCTATACTGTTGCTAAGTTTTCAGTCTGTCGCTTTTAATTATCCGATTCATAACTCTGGAGGAATAATTTTCACTGGTCCTGAAAAGGACCTTTTAAATAACAGGAGATTTCGGCAAGACAATTGAAAATTATCCGCACTGAATGCTGGAAGCCATCGAAAACTGCCATCGCTTACTGCCGTGGATGAGATTCCTGGTTCTTCTTCTTCTTCTTCTTCTTCTTGGCGTAACGTCCTCACTGGGACAAAGCCTGCTTCTCAGCTTAGTGTTCTATGAGCACTTCCAAAGTAATTAACTGAGAGCTTCCTCTGCCAATGACCATTTTGCATGTGCATATCGTGTGGTAGGCACGAAGATACTCTATGCCCAAGGAAGTCAAGGAAATTTCCTTTACGAAAAGATCCTGGACCAACCGGGAATCGAACCCGTTACCCTCAGCATGGTCATGCTGAATACCCGTGCGTTTACCGCCTCGGCTATATGGGCCCTGTTCCATATAGCCCGAGATTCCTGGTTCCAGATTCTAGAGATTCCTGGTTCTATCAGCTAAATAGCCGAGAGTCATCGCAGGATTGGTGCGCAGCTGCGGAGGTGACATCCATTCCCTTTGACTGATTCATCGAAAATGACGGAAGAAAACAGAGGTCACTGCTTTTATTCCCCTTGATTAGTAGATTAGGCTCCTCCCATTTGGCTGGCTTTCCAGTTTATTTCGTTTGCATGACCCGCCCCGAATGCTCCAGACGCATCAAGCAACTAACCAACCGAGAAATGAGCAAACCACCAGCGGGTAACCAAACGATCAACTTTTAAGCGCAAACCGACATTCGGTTCTTCAGATTTGTGCTCTAGAAAATTCTAGGTGTGGCTTCGTCATATATTCACCTTCGAACATTTTCGAAAAATGTTTAAATTAAACTTAATTTTAATTAAACAATGTTTCACGCAAAATAGTTCGGATAGAATAATGCGTTGTTAAATTCCGGGTAGAACCATTAGGCCATTAGTGACCGGTTTCATCATTATTGCTGGGCCACCAAGTATTCAATCTTTCACTTCTCAATTGCACCACACTTTTCTCGTTCGATGGAATGAAATTCTGATTCACAAACTCTTAAGGAATAATTAACGGTGGTCCTGAACAAGACCGTTTGATTAATTGACGATTTTAGGAACGAAATGGCATGAATTCACCATGTCACGCAATGCGTGTTGGTTTTCTCCGTGCTGAATGATAAACGCCACCGAAAACTGGACCGCCGTGGATTACAATAATGACCAGTTTCACTATTGCTGGCAACGATGCTCTGTCTTTTGCTTTTTGGTTGCACTACATCTCGATCGATGTTGGAAATTATCCAATTAACTCTTGAGGAATCATTTTCGATGGTCCTGAAAAGGACCGGTTTGAATAATGGACGATTTTGATGCATTCACCATGGCATGCAATGCATGTTGGTTTTCGCTGCGGAGTGCGGAGAATGCTGGACGCCGTCGAAAATTGGCCCACCGCCGCTGCCATGGATGCGATTCCAAGTGCTATCATCAGCACGATATCCGAGAGTAGTCGCTGGGTTGTTGTGCTGCTGCCTTGCTGGAGGTGACATCCACCTCCAACCTCCTTGACTGATCCAACGAAAATGACGAAAGAAAACAGAGAACACTGCTTTTATACCCCTAGATTGGCAGATGAAGCTCCTCCCATTCGGCTGGCTTTTCAGTTAATTTCGTTTGCATGACCCGCCCCTTATGCTCCAGACGCATCAAACGATTAATCAACCGAGAAATGAGAAAATTTCCATTGAACGGATAATGTAACCAAAATATTAGATGATTTGGAAAATGTTAGAATTGAAACATTTTTCACGCAAAATGGTCCGGATATGATAATGCGTTGCCAAAGTCCGGGTGGAACAATTAGACGTCATAATTGTTGCTGGCTGAGTCACCAAGCATTCAAAATCATTCACTTTTCGGTTGTACTACACTTTTCCCGTTCGTTGGAATGGAATTATCCGATTCACAGCTCTTGAAAAATCATTTTCGATGGTCCTTAAATTAGGAGGAAAATTAAATGAATTCACTATGCCACTATGCGTGTTTGTTTTCTCCGCACTAAATGCTGAACGCCACCGAAAACTGGCCCGCCGCTTGCTGCCGTGCATGCGATTAATGACCGGCTTTGCTTTTGCTGAGAAACGCCGCTCTGTCCTTGCTTTGCACTAGGTTCACCTTTCTCGATCGAGGGTGGAAATTCATCCAATTAACTCTTGAGAAATCTTTTTCGATAGTCCTGAAAAGAACCGTTTGAATAATGGACGATTTTGATGAATTTACAATGCCACGCAATTCGTGTTGATTTTCTCCGCGCTCAACGCTAGACGCAATCGAAAACTGGCCCGCCGCTTGCTGTTGTGAATGAGATTCCTGGTGCTATCAGTACGATAGCCAAGTGTCGTCGCTGAGTCGATGTGCCGCTGCCCAGCTCGAGGTGTCACCTCGACGGTGGTCGAAATGGAACTGACGATCAGCTCTCGCATGATCGCATTCCTTCCTGCATCGTAGTTGCCCCCACGATGCGCACCAATCAGAGAGCGTTGGTATACTGAACGAGAAAATTTGTCCGCTACCCATATTTATAGATTTCAGCGATTTCAATGTCTAACTTTAAAACAACTTTTCAACTATTTATCAATGATTTTTAGGTTCACCGAATATTACAAATTGAACGCGGGAGTTTCATCTCTCGGATAACGGGATTTGTTTATCATTTCGTTCAGTGGGAAAGGTACTGTGAGCGTTTAAAATCTTTCACTCAAACGTAACGCTCTTGGTTTCATAAATTTTGAAATGACACCGGGTATAGAAAACAGAGACGTAGTCCTACGTCAAAAGGTCATCCCTCAAGGAGATTCTTGAGCATTCTGGAATAACAATTTCCAGAAGTTTCCTCAGAAGCTATTGCTTTTTTTGCACCGTATTCGACCCCTTGCAGAAATTTTTTGTCACACCACAATATGTTCCCACCAGTTTCAGCATACATTGGTTTGTTTCGCTGCTAGAAATTTTAAGCGTCGGTTACACTTTTGGGTGGTGCATGGAATAATCGGTTTGTTTACTTGCTACTTTCTTTGGTGTTTGACGTGTGAACAAATATTTTAGACGATTGAACATTTGCACGGTAATCTATGAAGCAAAGCAAGATGCAATATTGTAAATATGCGAAACAATGGACTCATCAGAAGCGCCAGAAGGTATACTATCATGTATTCAGAAATGAAAACTAGGGGTGGGTAATGTCTGAGACATAACCGCATTGTTGACGTAGGACAAAGGCTGGAATGAGGTTCCGACTTTTATATATTGAAATGGGCCCTTTAATTTGAAGTCTTAAATCAGCTGATTTTTCGTGTCATTGTTGTCCGACCTTCGTAAATAAATGCATAACGAATTTATCACATAACGTCGGTTTCCTGCAATAGGGGCACAACTCAAAATATGTCATTTTTGAGATTTTGATGGCAAATGATGAAAAACTATGTAAAATTTCATCTCACAAAGACCCGTTCCAAAATTCGATGAGAAACGCGAGATTTGGGCATTTTCACCAATTTTCCGCAGTAAGGGCACAACTCAAAATCAGTCAATTTTTTCAATAGTCGTTGAAAAATAGTTGTCAAAAATTCATGAAACAGATAGTCCTTTAGCCCCTTTCAATGATACAACAATCAAAATTTGTTTACTTTTGTCAAATGATGAGAGAAATAAGTGAATTTGCAGGAGGTGCTTCATGATTGCCAATTTTCAAACGCTTATTCTGAAAATTCACATTTTTTGAGTTGTGCCCCTATTGCAGGAAACCGACGATAAAAGGCCTACACAATGGCAAAATTCAAATCGGCGGAGTGATGTGTTGATTAAAGTTGTTACCTATGTGATCCATTTCACTGAACGCATTCATAAGATGTTAATTAGTTAAACCTTCCGTAACTCGCGCGGTTGGCCATCACTTGAGGGTTGAGTATTATTTTATTTTGAAGATAAATGTTCAACCGTAGTTTGAAAGAATTTTCGTCGAAAGGAAAGAATGATTATAATATTGAAAGGCGTTAAGCCATAGCTTCCCAAACATCATATTGCGATCGCAACAATCATTAAAATAACTAAAATTGCCGCTATGAAATTAACAGATGGAGCCACCGTAGCCATGTGTATTTGACACAACTCAATTGCTAGATTCAACAATACGTTGTATAGCTACGCGAACAACAATTAGAGGCCGGCTATGCTGTTGCTAAGTTTTCAGTCTGTCGCTTTTAATTATCCGATTCATAACTCTGGAGGAATAATTTTCACTGGTCCTGAAAAGAACCTTTTAAATAACAGGAGATTTCGGCAAGACAATTGAAAATTATCCGCACTGAATGCTGGAAGCCATCGAAAACTGCCATCGCTTACTGCCGTGGATGAGATTCCTGGTTCTTCTTCTTCTTCTTGGCGTAACGTCCTCACTGGGACAAAGCCTGCTTCTCAGCTTAGTGTTCTATGAGCACTTCCAAAGTAATTAACTGAGAGCTTCCTCTGCCAATGACCATTTTGCATGTGCATATCGTGTGGCAGGCACGAAGATACTCTATGCCCAAGGAAGTCAAGGAAATTTCCTTTACGAAAAGAGATCCTGGACCGACCGGGAATCGAACCCGTTACCCTCAGCATGGTCATGCTGAATACCCGTGCGTTTACCGCCTCGGCTATATGGGCCCTGTTCCATATAGCCTGAGATTCCTGGTTCCAGATTCTAGAGATTCCTGGTTCTATCAGCTAAATAGCCGAGAGTCATCGCAGGATTGGTGCGCAGCTGCGGAGGTGACATCCATTCCCTTTGACTGATTCAACGAAAATGACGGAAGAAAACAGAGGTCACTGCTTTTATTCCCCTTGATTAGTAGATTAGGCTCCTCCCATTTGGCTGGCTTTCCAGTTTATTTCGTTTGCATGACCCGCCCCGAATGCTCCAGACGCATCAAGCAACTAACCAACCGAGAAATGAGCAAACCACCAGCGGGTAACCAAACGATCAACTTTTAAGCGCAAACCGACATTCGGTTCTTCAGATTTGTGCTCTAGAAAATTCTAGGTGTGGCTTCGTCATATATTCACCTTCAAACATTTTCGAAAAATGTTTAAACTTAATTTTAATTAAACAATGTTTCACGCAAAATAGTTCGGATAGAATAATGCGTTGTTAAATTCCGGGTGGAACCATTAGGCCATTAGTGACCGGTTTCATCATTATTGCTGGGCCACCAAGTATTCAATCTTTCACTTCTCAATTGCACCACACTTTTCTCGTTCGATGGAATGAAATTAGCAGATTCACAAACTCTTAAGGAATAATTAACGGTGGTCCTGAACAAGACCGTTTGATTAATTGACGATTTTAGGAACGAAATGGCATGAATTCACCATGTCACGCAATGCGTGTTGGTTTTCTCCGTGCTGAATGATAAACGCCACCGAAAACTGGACCGCCGTGGATTACAATAATGACCAGTTTCACTATTGCTGGCAACGATGCTCTGTCTTTTGCTTTTTGGTTGCACTACATCTCGATCGATGTTGGAAATTATCCAATTAACTCTTGAGGAATCATTTTCGATGGTCCTGAAAAGGACCGGTTTGAATAATGGACGATTTTGATGCATTCAAAATGCCATGCAATGCGTGTTGGTTTTCGCTGCGGAGTGCGGAGAATGCTGGACGCCGTCGAAAATTGGCCCACCGCCGCTGCCATGGATGCGATTCCAAGTGCTATCATCAGCACGATATCCGAGAGTAGTCGCTGGGTTGTTGTGCTGCTGCCTTGCTGGAGGTGACATCCACCTCCAACCTCCTTGACTGATCCAACGAAAATGACGAAAGAAAACAGAGAACACTGCTTTTATACCCCTAGATTGGCAGATGAAGCTCCTCCCATTCGGCTGGCTTTTCAGTTAATTTCGTTTGCATGACCCGCCCCTTATGCTCCAGATGCATCAAACGATTAATCAACCGAGAAATGAGAAAATTTCCATTGAACGGATAATGTAACCAAAATATTAGATGATTTAGATCATTTTAATTTGGAAAATGTTAGAATTGAAACATTTTTCACGCAAAATGGTCCGGATATGATAATGCGTTGCCAAAGTCCGGGTGGAACAATTAGACGTCATAATTGTTGCTGGCTGAGTTACCAAGCATTCAAAATCATTCACTTTTCGGTTGTACTACACTTTTCCCGTTCGTTGGAATGGAATTATCCGATTCACAGCTCTTGAAAAATCATTTTCGATGGTCCTTAAATTAGGAGGAAAATTAAATGAATTCACTATGCCACTATGCGTGTTTGTTTTCTCCGCACTAAATGCTGAACGCCACCGAAAACTGGCCCGCCGCTTGCTGCCGTGCATGCGATTAATGACCGGCTTTGCTTTTGCTGAGAAACGCCGCTCTGTCCTTGCTTTGCACTAGGTTCACCTTTCTCGATCGAGGGTGGGAATTCATCCAATTAACTCTTGAGAAATCTTTTTCGATGGTCCTGAAAAGAACCGTTTGAATAATGGACGATTTTGATGAATTTACAATGCCACGCAATTCGTGTTGGTTTTCTCCGCGCTCAACGCTAGACGCAATCGAAAACTGGCCCGCCGCTTGCTGTTGTGAATGAGATTCCTGGTGCTATCAGTACGATAGCCAAGTGTCGTCGCTGAGTCGATGTGCCGCTGCCCAGCTCGAGGTGTCACCTCGACGGTGGTCGAAATGGAACTGACGATCAGCTCTCGCATGATCGCATTCCTTCCTGCATCGTAGTTGCCCCCACGATGCGCACCAATCAGAGAGCGTTGGTATACTGAACGAGAAAATTTGGCCGCTACCCATATTTATAGATTTCAGCGATTTCAATGTCTAACTTTAAAACAACTTTTCAACTATTTATCAATGATTTTTAGGTTCACCGAATATTACAAATTGAACGCGGGAGTTTCATCTCTCGGATAACGGGATTTGTTTATCATTTCGTTCAGTGGGAAAGGTACTGTGAGCGTTTAAAATCTTTCACTCAAACGTAACGCTCTTGGTTTCATAAATTTTGAAATGACACCGGGTATAGAAAACAGAGACGTAGTCCTACGTCAAAAACGCCAGAAAGTATACTTCCAAGTATACACCTTTAACTGTTACAGGGTTCTGATCTCTAAAATGGTAAGAAACTTCTAGAAGCTTCTCAGGAACTGCGAATTTTTCATTTCATTTCAGTCACCGTGAATTAATGTGCGAAGCGCATACAGCCGAGCAGTAGGGGCTGTCCATTTATTACGTAAGGCAATTTTCACGATTTTTCGACACCCCCACCACTTGTAAGATTTTTTGTATGAAAGCCCAAATATTTTTGTATGACGCGTAAGATTTCTCAAACCCCCCCTCCCCCCATAAACCCTTACGTAATTAATGGACGGCCCCTAAACTCGCGGGTATTAAGCAAAATTATGCTGAGGGTAAGAGAACTTCCAAAAACTTCCGGAAAGTTCTCGAAAATTAAATAGTTTAAGAACATTCCAGAACGTTCTTTTTTTCTGGAAGTTTCAGTAATTTCAACAAAATTAAGCTGAGAAGCATGCTTTGTTCCTATTAGGACGTTATGCCAAGAAGAAGAAGATGTTTCATATATTGCATATTTTTTCTGGAGCGTCCAGAAACTTCTAGAAGGTCTCGAATATTTAAGAAATTCAATACTCCGGAAAATTCCAGAACCTTCTTCTTCTTTTTTCTGGAGCTTTCAGTAACTTCCAGAAGGTCTTGGAATTTTCAGAATATTCATGTTCCAGATAATTCCAAAAAAGTTCTTCTTATTATTTCTAATGTGATACAGCTATGGTGAAACATTTCAATGAAACATTTCATAGCGTGACGGAAGGACAGACAACTCTGGGCTTTTATATATATGATAACTCTAAAAATACATCACATGTAAGAATTTTGACAACAAATTCGAATTTAGGGAAGCTGCATTTTAGTTGTCAGGGTATTTTTTACATAAACGAACATTGTTTATTGAAGACATTTCTCATTTAAAAACACAAAAAAAATATTGATAGATTCTTGCATTGGTTCAATATGTACTGAGTAAACCAATACCGTAATCCGGGGTAACATTGATCAAAATTTTCGATCTTTCTTGAATAATGTATACCTAAGGGTGTCCAAAACATATATTTGATGTCCAAAATGCAATTCTAACAGGCGATTGAAAATTGAGATTTTTCAGCTTAAAATACTTTCGTTAAGGTTTAAGTCACCAGGAACGCAAAGCAAAGTCATATTATAAGCGTATAAGTAACTTTGCAAAACATTCAATTGGTTTCTAAGGAATTTAAGGGACAATGTAGTCAACATTGTCCTCAGTCTGTCCAAAATACATGAATTACCCTATTTTGTCTTCGGAAAGTGAAAGTCACGTACATTTACCATCACACCCGGTCCGCTCTATTGCACTGGCTAGAAAATGTGCTGTTGTAGGGTTCCGATTGTCTGGTCGACTCGATAACCGTGA